>NC_059342.1:66877500-67185000 GCF_018350155.1 Leopardus geoffroyi | reverse complement strand
GCCTCCACTGAATTGCTTTTGCTCTTTGATCAACAATCCTGGTGAGCACATTTGTGTATCAATTTCTGGCTTTTTTATTCTCTTCAGGTGATCTATGTGTCTATCTCTTTACCAATACCACACTGTCTTGATTACTGCATTAATCAAGGGCTGCCTAATAAAGACTGGGTGGCTTAAAACAGACATTTATTTTCTCACAGTTCTGTAGTCTAGAAGTCCAAGATCAAGGTGTTGATAGGGTTGGTTTCTTCTGCAGGCCTCTCTCCTTGACTTATAGATGGCCACCTTCTCTCTAATCTTCACATAGTGTTCCCTCTATGCCTGTCTGTATTCTAATCTCTTCTTATGGGACTCGGTCATATTCGATTAGGATCCACCCATATGACTTCATTTTACCTTAATTTTAGAAATACTATACTGGTGGCAAGATGGACTATTTTGCCAGGTTGCTTATGAATGTTAGTGGCTGTAACAATATCTACTGCAAACTTCAAGAATAAACACAAATATCTCATGTGATTAAAAAGACTTTATTCATCATCCCAAACCGATTATATATTACAAATTCTGATCAAAATAATAATATTAAAGGTATTTTCAGTAGTACCACAAACTACCTGTACCTGAAAATAAAACCAAATAGTAAACTGGTAAGCATACACTGAAATTTACCCATGTTTAAAATATCACTTTGTTTAAAAAATTCACAATCATGTTTTTCTGGTTATAAAGTGGAACAGACACACAAATAGCTACATAGGATTTTCATTTAACAAACACATGAACTATTCCCCATGCTTTCAATGAGTCATCAAAAGACGAAAAAATCTTGTAATTCTTCTTAATGGTGTGGGAGACAGTACATTGTTTTATGTAACAAAATACAGTACTTCTAATTCTCCTCATGCTCCCTTTCAAACCCACTGTGAGAGCTGCTTGTAAGTATACAACAGCTTGGTTGGCTAACGGGTTTCCACATAATCTCTACATTGGGTTGGGTTGGGGGAGGCCAAGGGGGGTATCCTAACCTAGAAGTTCTGTAAATACAGAAGCAGAGATTTGTCATTAGGAAAATGTAGACTTGCCTACTTTAGTACTGGTCCTGTGAAGAGGTATCACTATTGAACTGGCCTGTATGACTTATAAACTATCATTAGATTTTAGCCTGTGCAGAGAAGCTTACAAAAGCATCACATACCCTGTTGATTCTTGCCTGGGACAGAAATACAAATTTGATGGAAAAAGGTGGAAATGAGTATTTTTCATCTCTCCTTTATTAAAATACCGATAGAGACATTCATCAGCACTGATAGTTATATGAAACTAAGTATTCCAAATTCTTTCCCTCTGTAAATCATGACTTACATCTGATTTTGGCTGGGTAGAGATTTACTAACAAGGAGATGAGAATTCATCTCTAGAATATACTAGAATATTAAAGAAGAAGCCCGGGGCAGAGCAAGTACCAAATGTAAAGAGGTAGAGAGAGTAAATTGCTTGGGACGAAGGAACTAGATAACAGAAGGGATCATATAAGGAGTCTTTAGGAGACAAAAGTTTGACAAATAAAATGAAAATACAAGTTCTATTTAGAGGAGACAACTCGGTAATGCCTCTGAATTCATGAGCCATATAATTTGTCCTTTAATGCCTTGATACAATGAAACAATTTTTTTTCCTAAGCAAATTCAGTCACCCAACCTCCTGAGTAAGGTTCATATTCTGAACCATAGTTACTTCAATCCCATTTGAAAAATAATTAGAAAAGAGACTTGGAAGTAGGAAATGGAACATCTCCTGAGTAATACTAGTACCAGTGCTAAGCACTTTATTTCATTTTATCCTAAGTGAAAATCCTAAGAAATATACCTCATCTCCCCAATTCACTTTGTGGAAAATGAGGCTGAGAGGTTCTCTGCCAGAAATCCCACATGATGAAGCTAGGATTCAAACTTGGGCCTAATTCAGAAGTTTGTGGTCTTTTTAAACCAACATGCTGACTCCCCTAAGTGAAATGTTAGAGGTGTCCTAGCCCAGGTCTTAATGACAGAGGAAGAAGAGGAGGAAAGAGAAACCCCTGCTGGGACACTTTTTCAAAGATATCCTTTTGTCTGGTCAGGAAGTGGAGTTTTCCCATGATAATTAAGTATCAGGAGTTGGGAATGTGGCACTTTCTCTGACTAGATTTTGAGGGAACATTTCCCATGGCGATTTATAATACTGAGGATGAAAGAATCGTTCATTTTCCAGGAGGTGAAACTTGGGGGAGACTTTCTTAGGCTTGTGATACTGGGTGAGGTGTTAGGCTGGAGTGTGGAAATTCGTTCCAAGTGTGCTTCTCAGATGCAGCTCTGGTCCCCAATCTACAAACCCCCGCTTTTCTATGCAACACCCTGCTGTCCCATGTGCCATCAGAAGCTTTGCAGCCATGGTAAGACTGGATACAATGGTTTGGGGTCACAAAGAAGGAGAGGAATGAGCACAGTCGAATTATTCTCAACTACTTGTATCCAGAAGAGGGTATCAATAAGGGAAGGAGGAAGGACTCTTGGGAAGTGGGTGCTTAGCAGATTGGTGTTGTTTCCTGGGGAGGTGGATGGGGTGAAGCAGCAATGGGATGCATCTTGAACTTAAGAGGATCAGGTACTCCTGGATGTTAAGAATATCAGGACCAAAGGCTGATGTCTCCAAACATGAACTATTTTACCTTTTGGAGATACGGCATTTTGCAGATAAAGGTATGAAAGCAGTGTAAGTATTTTGGACAAGAAAGAAACACTCCTTCTTGATCTCTTTGTCACTTCGGGTTCTCAATCTGGGCAGAAAGATACTAAAGTGAGGAATGGCAGAAACACCCTGAAACCGAGTCCCTAGGCACGGGACGACTTCTCTGCCAAATATCTCAATCAGAGTTAAGATGCTGTGCCATGATGCACTGAAACAGGGACAGGGCCCAAAGTCATGGCACTCCTGAGTTTTAGCCTCTGTTGTTTATCAAATCACTCCTATAGCTTGCTGATTTAGCTATAAAATAAGGAGAAAATGAATGTGACCCTCTAGTCTTTAAGACTCAAGAGCAAGATGATTTTCCCTCAAGAGTTAACTTGTTTGGGGAGGATGGTAGACATTCTGCCAGCTAGTGGTCATATTTCAGGGTTTGTAGCTAGGGAATCAAAGAAACTGGCCATCCCACTGCCCAGCTTCTTAGGGATGCCTGATTTTGAGAACTGCAGTTTAATTCCAGGGGCCAGGTGTCAGTAGCTGCAGCAGAGGGGAGAAGGCCAAGTACTCCCTGCCTTGAGAAGGAAGAGTGGCCACCTGTTGTCAAGTGGGAGGTTATCAATCTTACCTCTCAGGATCTCTCTGGAGACATCCATGGGTGCCTAACCTCCAAGTTACTATAAGAGGTTTTCTCCTGGTAAGACAAAGTGAACCTCAAAGTGGTCATATTAGGAGAACTATTGTTGGAATACTAAGGTGAAGGAAAAAAAGTGATTTGATGAGGTGTGATGGTAGATTCACCCAAACCAAGGTCTCTGGACACTCAGCACAGTTAAGAACTGTCAAGAAACACAGGATGAAGTATGGCTGAATCTGTATCAGAAGCAAGCCTGGCGTTCAGAGTATGGGGAAAAGCTCTCATTCCCTCAAACTAGGGTAGGACCCAAGAGCTGAAGCCTGTGAAACCAGAAGGTAGCCAAGAAAGGTACATTAGCTGCCAGTGATCTATGGAGGGAAGGATATAGAACCTCTGTCAATGAGGCCAAGACATCTTAGATTTTGGATACTTTAAGACCTTGGACTCCAGGGACAGATAAAAGAAAAATAACCTAAATAGGAGCGGGTAAGAGCCCCTGGCAAACAGTGGAAGCCCCAATTTGAAATGGGCAGAAATGAGTATGCACTTTTGTATGCACTTCTAGATGCTAAGCACAAGCAAATGGTCCTCACTAAGCAGGGTGGATTCTGGCCAGGAACGTTATTATTATTATCTGATATTTTTTCAACCATGAAAAATTAAATTAGGTTCAGCTATTTAGAATTTGGGTACGATTTCTATGGACTGGTTTTCCAGCAAAGGGAAAGTTGATTACAATGGCCTGTCATCTGGGGACAAGTTTACCGGTAATCTATACGTGTCCCTGAAAACCTAATGATGTTAGTTATGAAAAGATCCAATGATGATGCATGGAAATCTCATCCCAAGAGAGGAAGGTCAGTGGTTACCATTTATTTAAAAAAGGTTTTGATGTTTTGAAAGTATAGAGTGGGGTGGTTGCTGGTCACTTTTCCCAACTTTGTTTTAGGAAAACTCAGTCAAGCCCATTCCCTCAGACCTCTGGTTTCCATTTCTGACACTCCTATTATTCTCTGGTTTTAGAAGAAAATCTGTGATCTTGCCCAGAAAGTTGTCCTAAGCAGCCTAGACAAAATGTAAGACTCAGCCTCCTTCCTGGACAAAGAAAAAGCGAGCAGTGCTTATTGTGACTATGTACACCTTTACCTCTCACTTGGAATATGTAATTAAAGTGACCCATGAAGAGATGAGGGAGACTGAGTCATCCTAGCCCACTCAGAAACATATCCTGAGGGCGCAAAAGGAACCTGAAGGGTCTCAGAATGGGTGGTACTTGATAAAGCAGGGAAGTCTGTGCTCTTGTCCCATCAATAAGCAACAGATGGAACATTGAGATAGAATTAGAATGGACACAGACTTTACAGACACTATGATGTGGGGGTGGGACAGGGGAGAAAGCATTTCTCAGGTTTGCCATTTATCTTCCTTTTGGAGATGTGAGAGAGTACTGGAAGAGGAAAAGGAACAGGTAGGTTTACATATCATTTAAATTTGTTTATAGGCCATGAATGAAAGATATGGAACTGTAACTGATCAATGAGTACAATGAAGAGTACAATTAGAAAAATTAGAGGTATTTCTATTAATATTTTAGTGTTAACATTAAAATTGGGAGTACAAGGATTATAAGTTCAGAAAATATTAAACTCTATGAATAGCTCATATTTCCACCTAACAGATGGTTGGGAAAGAAATAAGGAAAATAAGTTTCATGAAATGACAACCCTTTCAAAATCCTGTCTGGTAGCATGATCTCACTTGAATGATTTGTTAACAAGTGCTATAGAGGTCAGTGAAAATATTCTCACAATGGCTGGAAATTTAAGCTTCACACAAGCATAAGCTTTCTTTTCATTTCAAACATAAAAATAGAAAATGTATGGAAATTTGCATATCTTTGACAAAGTTAAAAAGAAGCTCTTGTTCTCTTATAGAATGGTGCCCTGTGCTCTAGATGAACTCCATATCAGGTTGCTTGTAAAATGAATCTGCTAGCATCTTTTCTTGAGGCCATCTAAAGTGTGATCACTTAAATATTAACTCAGACTCTACAACCTTAAAAGCAGCACTAACATACAAGCTTCACTGCTGATAACAGCAACGGGCTATTCTTTTCTATGAGTATATCCCTCCTTAGCTTTGCCCAATAAACCTGTGTTCCAGTCCAGGCATTATCTAAAATCTTGAAAGAACATCATATTCTGTATGAGCTCTTCAAAGGGTGAGGGTGTTTCCCTCCAAGGAAAATTGAGGTGCTTACCAAAGGGAAGGGAAAGAGAGACAGGCATGTGCCTCACTCACCTCTGCTCCTCCACTGTAACCTAGCACTGCACCTGGCACATGGGGGATCCTTAACAAATGTAAAATGAGAGGATTAAATCAGATGGCTCAGAGGTTAAGACTCTCTGCGTCTTCAAACTTGACATATATCTTTGGCTCCTACTTACGTTTGACACATAGAGATGTATCTTCTTAAACAGTTATCCACCTTTGTTTCAGACGAGGAATTCTACCATTTCAAGTTGCTGTCTCAGTATAACTGGATAACCTCATCCCACTCAGAAATAGGCCAGACTCCATTGGGCCGTACATTGGGGGGAGAGCGCTTCCAGTCCCACGTCTTCACGGGAATCTTCCAGGTCTTACCATAGTTGGCTTCAATGTAGTCAATGGTTTCACAGGGCACATGAATCTTCATGTCTACAAACTCAGTCCAGCACAGTGTAAACTTGGGAAACAGGTACCTGCGGCAAAACAGAGGCAATGCAGAGAGGGGTTAGGCTCAAGAGTAAAAGTTTATCTCAGGAACCCAGTTGCTAGTGCACTTTGGGCTGAAGGAAAGGCCTCTCCCACTCAATAGCTTTGGGGACATACATGGTGGGTATTTTGTTGTTTCTGACTGTCCAGCATCCCCTTCCTCTTCTATTTTTTTTTAAGTTTATTTATTTAGAGAGAGAGGGAGAGAGAGCACCTGTGTGTGGGCAGGGGAAGGGCAGAGAGAGAGAGAACCCAAGCAGGCTTTATACTGTCAGCACAGAGTCAGACGAGGGGCTGGAACTCACGAATCGACTCGTGAAATCATGACCTGAGCTGATATTGAGTCAGATGCTTAACCGACTGAGCCACCCAGGCGCCCCTCCCATTCCTCTTCTAATGTTGACAGCACCTCCATTTCCCTCTCCTTATTCTCTATGGTTTAGGAGGGGCTAACCCAACCCCCAGGCCCCTGAGATACAAAGACCCAGGCGTAACCAGTACATTATAGTGACTGGATCAGGGATGGGAATATACACAAATTAGGCAAATAAAAGTCAGCTCTGGGATTTCCGTTGGGACTACTGGAGGAAACAGGCATTCTTTTTTGCTGAGGTTTCTAAGCTGGTGAGATGGACGCTGAGCATCTTTGTTATCTATTAGCAGAAAGAGCCTGTCTGAGAATGAAGTCAAAGCAAAAAGCTGCCAAAAAGTGGAGGAAAAATGATAGAGCTCAGAAAACCCCAGGGAAGGACTTGGATTTAGCTGTGGCCATTCGTTAAACATCTCAGGTAAATAAATCCGTGAATATATAGATATTCTTTGTTTCCTCAAAGTTTTATTTAAATTCTAGTTAACTATTCCTTTTTTTTTTACAACATTTCTAATACTTGCACTTCTTCATTTTTTCTTAAAGTTTATTTATTTATTTGAGAGAAAGAGTGTATATCAGTGGGGAGGGGCAGAGAGAGGCAGAGAGAGAATCCCAAGTAGGCTCTGTGCTGTCAAAGCAGAGCCCGAGAAGGGGCCTGATCCCACAAACTGTGCGATCATGACCTGAGATGAAATCAAGAGTTGGGCACTTAACCGACTGAGCCACCAGGCACCCCAATACTTGCAATTCTTCATACATGGAGGGGAGGCATGTACAGAAGTGAGAATGGAAACAAACCCTTTCTAGTCAGCCAGACAACCTGAATCAAGCCACACTTAAGACAGCTTTCTGAGTAAAACTTCACACACCAGCCCCCTCCTCAAACGCAGGAATCGAGGTCTAATGCTTGGCTGTCTGCACTTCAACAATCTCTCTCTTAACAACAGCTGTACAGACCCATTCTTCCTGCCCTGCTGTTATTTTACCACTTGCCCCCCTCCTTTTTTTTTAAATCTCTGTTCTCAGCCACAAACTTACTTTCTTATTTTTTTTTATTTTATTATTATTATTTTTTTAACGTTTTATTTATTTTTGAGACAGGGAGAGACAGAGCATGAACAGGGGAAAGTCAGACAGAGAGAGACACAGAATCTGAAACAGGCTCCAGGCTCTGAGCTGTCAGCACAGAGCCCGACGCAGGGCTCGAACTCATGGACCGAGAGATCATGACCCGAGCCGAAGCCGGCCGCCCAACCGACTGAGCCACCCAGGCGCCCCTACTTTCTTATTTTTAATAGTTCACACATCATTAAATCCCCATCCAATTCAAACTACTACTGAAAGAAGCCGACTATACAACACTAAAATAAGCAACACATGTGTGAGGTGAATCTTCTTTTCTCTTAGAGCCTGGATTTCCCGAGGATATACAGCAAGCATGACTCCAAGATGCATTCCCAGGCTTCTGTCCCTTAAACCTATCTGTAGTTTCTGCCTTTCTTTCATCTCAAATGCTAAAGAACATCTCGACACCAGCCCAGGCAATGTTACTTATAATGAATCTTACTCTGTCTATAGCAGAACTATTTTAACTAGCAGGTAAGTTTGAGAAATCAAACCAAAACACGTTTCTTAAGTGAACTCTGGATCAGTAAATTAAATTCAATATATTACAAAGGAAAGCTAAAATGAGCAGGTTCATTAGGTTTAAGTTTATATTACAGCCCTATATTCTGTGTTGATGTTTTCTGAGGAATGTTTCTTCTCTTCACAACATGAAAAGAACTTTCAGTAATGAGATCTGAAGTGGCAATCGCAGAGATCACAGAAATTTAAAATATCAGAGGATTAAAGAAAAAAGGAACAGGAAAAAAGGCAGATGTCAAAGCATAATCATTTTGTAGAAATGGGATCTAGCTGGGATGTTCTCCAAGGAAAGGTCAGTTCTCACGTATTCTGCGGTTGAATATCATGTTTTACCACCAGATGAACATAAAGCCATACATGAAAAGGAGAGGCTGAACAAATTCTAAAGAAAGCAACAAGTTCCTTCTACCCAAACCCATGGGTGCTGGCAGTTAATAGACAATCCCAGCTGGCTTCTGTGAAAAAACGGCCACAGAAAATCTCAGAGCTGAGGAAGAAATAAGATACAGCATAGCTCTACCATCTGCTGGTCCCAATTTTATTCTGCACACTCATATTCATGGAAATGCTTATTTTGTCATCAGACACAGCCATCCATCACTGGCCTCCACCCTCCCCTATCAGATTCTGGTCACCAGAATGTCCACCTGTCCCCTCCTATCAAGTTGACACACTGAGGTTGAAATGAGGCAGAAATTACGGTCTATTTTGTAACCTAGTCCAGGAAATACCTCTCGTAAATATTAGCCTCTACAGTCTATCAAAGAAGCGGACATAAGAAAAATCACAGGTCTGGGATACACAGGGTGGATGAGAATACCACAAATTTTACAACAGCAATATTTTAAACAACGAAATGTTCGAATGAACAAAACCAAAACATTAAAACTACGTATGCGATGTTAAAAGTAATTCAAAGACAATTTAACCGAAACGTTCATTTTTGTTCCTGAATGGAAATACCCCTAAATCTTTGTGGTTTTCTTTTCACTTAAATAATTTTCAATTCGATCAGCAAAAAGAAAATTCCAGCTTCCTAGGAGAAGAGGAAAGATAAACAAACCATAAAATGTGAAAACAGATTGTGAAATGGGACTGCGGAGAGGAAGGGGGGGGTGGGTGACAGAGAACAGCACATGCCATGGGCTCTGTCCAGGTTACCAGTAAACACTACGACTGGACCACACCATGGGTCTGCGACCTTACCTTAACTTTGAAAGCTAAGATTCGGTTTGGCTAAGCAGTTTGCACTTGAAAGCTCTGAGACAGGATCTAAAATGGGAACAGATTTCAATTCGAACCTAGTAAGTTCAAGGGATCTTTTCACATAAACAAAAATCCTTCCCTTCACATTTCTATTTCATACCACATTCATTTTATCTTTGCATAAAATAGTAATTAGAATTAAGAGTTAGTTGGGAGTTAAAAAAAAAAAAAGAGAGAGAGAGAGTTAGTTGGAGTAGACCGTTTCCATTTTTTTCTCCTCACAGACATCCTTACAATCTGTAAAACCACTTACTGGTGGTGGGATAAAGTAATCTCACCAGTTTAATTGTACAACCTATAGACATTATTGCTAAGTGAAAACATTGCTGTTATTATTACTAGGTAGCTAGGCTAAGTGAGACAGAGACACCATCAATTGTAACTGAATCTGACCTTTTTAAACATAATTTGCATTAGACTCTGAAGTTAAAACAGCAGAGCCATGGTCTTAAACAGAATTTCCTGTAAAACACCACAAATGGTTTACTCTCAGTATCAGTTTGGCCTCTTCTTTAATTCTTAATTTCTTTTTCTTGAGTTATTACAATGCCTAAGCCCTCTAGCATTTGGCTTAATGGAAGCAAGGATAGCACACAGTTTTTGTTTGTTTCTGATTTTAATAGAAAAGCTTCTAAAAAGTTTACCATCAAATATGATTGTTCACTCTAGGTTTTTGGTATATTCCCTTTATCTGGTTAAGGAAATTCCAGATCCCTTTTATTTCAAACTTGCTAAAAGATCTTTCCCCTCCCTTCTGGTTAATTATGAAATTTATCAAAAGTTTTTAATGTCATCTATTGAAACAATCATCAAAGGTTTTTCTCCTTTAATCTTTTAATCCTGTAATGTTGAGAATTACACGAATATATAGATACTATAAAATTTGATTTGTTGTATTTCATTTAAGATATTTTCATCTGTTTGACAATATTGTAATTTCCCTTTAAAAATTTTGTTGGCATTGTCCAAGTCCAGTTTCGCTATCAATCTCAGACAATGAGTTGCTTAAAGCATATTTTTCATATTTTTCCTTTTTAAATTTTCTGAAATAGGAGATATAATATAGGGAATAATCTACTTTGTGAAGGCATGGAAAACTTTCCTGTAAACTTTCTTGGCCTTTCAGTTGGGACAAGAGGGGGAAAGGAGAATTTTTCTTTTTTTTTTTTTTTTTTAATGTTTAGTTATTTTTGAGAGAGAAGAGAGACAGAACATGAGCAGGGGAGGGGTAGAGAGAGAAGAAGACACAGAATCTGAAGCAGGCTCCAGGCTCTGAGCTGTCAGCACAGAGCCTGATGTGGGGCTCGAACCCATGAACCGTGAGATCATGACCCGAGACAAAGCTGGACGCCTAACCGACTGAGCCACCCGGGCACCCTGGAAAGAAGAATTTCTGATTATTAATTCAATTTCTTTCATGAGTATAAGTTTCCTAGATCTTCTTGAGTTTTGACATTTATTTTTGCCCAGAAAATTTTATCATTTTTGTATTACACCTTATTATCAAATTTAATGATTTAACGTCCCTAACATTTTCCTTTGGAAGTCAGTGTAACATAGTTAAGAGCATAAACTCTAAAGCTCTCGGGTTAGAGTAGTCAATATTTAATTTTACTTTTTCTAAAAAAATTTTTAAATGTTTATTTTTGAGAGAGAGAGACAAAGCGTGAGCAGGGGAGAGACACAGAGAGACAAAGAATCTGAAGCCAGCTCGAGGCTCTGAGCTGTCAGCACAGAGCCCGACAATGGGACTTGAACCCATGAACTGTGAGATCACAACCTGAGCCAAAGTCAGATGCTTAACAGACTGAGCCATCCAAGCGCCCTTTTTCTTTTCTTCTTGATCAATCTTGTTAGATGTCTAGTTTAATTTGCTAGTTTTTATTTTTTTTTAAGAACGAGCATTTGGATTTGTTGATCTTTGATACTGTTTTCTATTTCATTATTAATTTTTTTTTCTCTTGGCTTTCTTCCTTCACTTTGCTTAGGCTGACAGCATTATTCTTTTACTTTCTTCAATTAAATGCTTTATTTGTTTTTTTTAAATAATTTTTTTAATGTTTGTTTACATCTGAGAGAAAGAGAGACAGAATGTGAGCAGGGGAGCAGCAGAGAGAGAGGGAGACACAGAACCAGGCTGTAAGTTGTCAGCACAGAACTTGACACAGGGCTTGAACCCACGAGCCCTGAAATCATGACCTGAGCTGAAGTTGGACCCTTAACTGACTGAGCCACCCAGGTGCCCCTTAATTTGCTTTTTTAATCTATTTTTTAATATTTAAATGTTTTTAAGGCTACAGGTTTACCGCTATCCTTTTAACTGCATCCTACAAGTTTTGATATGTATAGTACATTATCTTTCAGTCCTAAAAATTTTATAAATACCACTATTATTTCCCTTTTTTTTTTTTCGGTTTTTATTTTTTATTTTTTTTCCACACAAGACCCAGTGTTCATCCCAACAGGTGCCCTCCTCAATGCCCATCACCCACTTTCCCCTCTCCCCCAACCCCCATCAACCTTCCATTTTAAACTCATTAGTTATTAATGAGGGCATTTTAAAGTTTCCATATATCTTAAAGAGGTCTTTAATTGCTTATTTATAATTTAATTCCATTGTGGTCAAACAATGCCACCTATTGAAATAAACATGTATATTTTCTCCCTTTAACCTGTTAACAGAATTTCTCTCTCTCTTTCTCTCTCTCTCTCTCTCTCTCACACACACACACACACACACACACACACAGAGGAAGATTTTTATTAATGATGTGAAATTTATTAAGATTGTCTTTATGATATAGTACATGACCAACTTTTGTAAATGTCCCATTTATAGCCGAGAAGAAAGTATATCCACCATTTGTTGGGTAAAGACTTTTACATATATATATATATATATATATATATATATATATATATATGTGATAAATCAAGCTTGTTGATTTTGCTCATATTTTCAATAGTTTTATTAATTCCTTTTTTGCTTGAATCAGCAGTTTTTAAAATAAAAGTATTTCGGAATCTCCCACCATAATTGTGGACATGTCAATATTCATTAGAATTTCATCGGCTTTTGATTTATATACTTAAAGACAACATTATTAAAGTCCTCTAACACTTCTTGGTGCACCATCCCTCTGTAAAATTGTGTTGTGGGCCTTTTAATTTAGCACCAGTTTCCTTTGGTTAATAGTATTGGGGAATATCTTTTTTTCTATCTCTAATTTTTTCAACCTTTCTGTATGATTTTGCTTTAGGTATGCCTTTTACCAAGCATTATATAGGTATGTTTTGTTTTTTTTTTCTATTGCATTTTAATCTTTATATGAATTAGCTTAATCTGCTATTATTTCCTGTGGTTAATTATATATTTGGACATTTTTTGAATTCTAGAGCCAGGCTGCCCTGGGCTCAAATCCTGGCTCTGTCTCTTATCAGTTGTAATACCTTGGTCAATTTCTTTGTACCTTAACTTCCTCATTTATAAAATGTGGGTACTAACAGTACCTAACAGAGATGTCAGCATACAATGAATAAATAAATGTAAAGTACTCACTTAGAACAGTATCTAGCACATACACAGTAAGTGCTATTATAATGCTGTTATTATGATTATCTTCACATGTTTTCAGCTTACCATACCTTTTCTTTGACCCACCTTTCCTAATTTCCTTTAATTGATAAATGTTTATAAATTCCCTTTTGTTCTGTTTATTTGGAAGTTTTTTTAAAATATTTTTTAAAGTAATCTCTACACCCAATGTGGGGCTCAAACTTACAACCCCAAGATCGAGAGTCCCATACTCTACCAACTGAGCCAACCAGATGCCCCTATCTGGAAGTTTTAAATACTATTTCTAACTAGCAGTAGATACTGTTTGTAATAGTTACTGTTTACTTTTAACATATATATGCCACTATAAGATTTGCTAATAAAAACAGATTGTATGCAGAATCTCTACCCTTTTCTTACACACAGAACTTAAATATACTTTACTCCTTGAACACTGACAAATCAACTCCTCCTCAACTTATCATCAAGAGTTTTCCTTTCTGAGGGTTGATGGGGGGTGGGAGGGAGGGGAGGGTAGGTGACGGATATTGAAGAGGGCATCTTTTGGGATGAGCACTGGGTGTTGTATGGAAACCAATTTGACAATAAACTTCATATATTGAAAAAAATAAAAATAAAAAAACAAAAAAAAGTTTTCCTTTTTTTTTTTTTTAATGTTTATTTATTTATTTTTGAGACAGAGACAGAGCAAGAGAGCACACGCATGGGAGGGGCAGAGAGAGAGGGAGAGAAAATCTCAAGCAGGCTCCATGCTGCCAGCGCTGAGGCTGAAGCAGGGCTTGATCTCACGAACTCGTAACATTATGACCTGAGCTGAAATCAAGAGTCGGTTGCTCAACTGACTATGCCACTCAGGTGCCCCAACAGTTCTCCTTTTTTGACTTTTCTTTTTAACACATTGTCATTTTATTTTTTACAGGCAATGGCTCATAAATTTACTGACATATTTTACCCATTTCTGTGTTCACCATTATTTCATATATATTATGTCTTCCTTCTGGGTCCTTTAATAGATCTTTAAGCGTGGGTCTCTGAGACAAACTTTCTTAGTCTTTTTATATGTGTAAATGTCTTTATTTTGACTTCCCTCTTGAATGTTGGTTTTAACTACATATAACTTTCTTAGTTATTTCTCCTCAGCTTTTGAAAGATGCTATAACCTCCATTATCTTCTGGCCTCTACTGTTTCAGAGGTATATTTGCTGTTCCTTTGTAAGCAATCTATTTTGTCTGGTAGCCTGCGAATTTTTTTGTTTTTGACATTACAGTTCCCTTAAGAAGTATCTAGATGTAGATTTATTATTTATCCCACTTGTCTTTAATTTGGGAATTTTGTTTAAATACTGCTTTTCATCACTTATTCCATTCTGTTTTAGTTCCACTAGGTCTTTTATTTTTTTATTTATTTTTATTTTCATTCTTTTTTTTTTTTTTTTTTTTTTTTTTGTATTTGAGTATAGGTGACACACTATGTTACATAAGTTTCAGGTGTACAACATAGTGATCTGACAAGTTTATACATCATGCTATATTCATCCTAAGTGTAGTTGCCATCTATCACCATACACTGCTACTACATTGTCAATGACTATATTCTTTATGCTGTGCCTTTTATTCCCATGACTTATTTATTCCATAACTGGAAGTCTATATCTCCCATTGTCCTTCACTCATTTTACCGAACTCCCTACCCCCTCCTCTCTGGCAACCATCAGTTTGTTCCCTATATTTATGGGTCTGATTCTGCTTTCTGCTTGTTCATTCATTTGGTTTTGATTGTTTTAGATTCCATTTATTCATGAAATCATATGGTATTTGTCTTTCTCAGTCTGACTTATTTCACTTAGTAGAATACTCTCTAGGTCCATCTATGTTTTTTTCAAATGGCATGATCTCATCCTTTTTTATGGCTGTGTAATATTCCTGTGTGTGTATATGTGTGTGCGTGTGTGTGTACACATTACATCTTCCTTATGTACTCGTTTATTGATGGACACACTTGGGTTGTTTCCATATCTTGGCTATTGTAATTGTTTTTTTTTTTTTAATGTTTATTCATTTTTGAGAGAGAGGGAGAGAGAGAGACAGACAGAATGTGAGTCGGGGAGGGGCAGAGAAACAGGGAGACAGAGAATTCGAAGCAGGCTCCAAGCTCTGAGCTGTCAGCACTGAGCCCGATGTGGGGCTCGAACTCACGGACTGTGAGACCATGACCTGAGCTGAAGTCAGATGCCCAACAGACTGAGCCATCCAGACACCCCTTGGCTATTGTAAATAATGTTGTAATAAACAGGGGTGCAAAAATATCTTTTCAAATTAGTGTTTTTGTTTTCTTTGGGTAAGTACCCAATAGTGGAATTATTGGATTATATGATATTTTGGTTTTTAACTTTTTAAGGAACCTCCATACTGCTTTCAACGGTGGCTATACCAATTTACATTCCCACCAACAGCGTAGGAGGGTTCTTTCTTCCCCCACATCCTTGCCAACACTTGTTATTTCTTGTGTTTTTTATTTTAGCCATTCTGACAGGTGTAAGGTGATATCTCATTGTGGTTTTGATTTGCATTTCTCTGATGATGAGTGATGCTGATGTCTTTAATTTTTTTTTTTTTTAGTGTCTATTTACTTATTTCGGGAGAGAGTGAGCAAGTCAGCAAAGGAGGGACAGAGAGAGAAGGAGAGAGAGAATCCCAAGCAGGCTCCATACTGTCAACACAGAGCCTAATGTGGGGCTTGATCCCAGGAACTGCAAGATCATGACCTGAGTTGAGATTGCTTAACTGACTGAGTCACTCAGGTGCCCCCAGCGATGTCTTGTAGACATATTCATCAGTGATTTGTGTTTGGACCAAAGGGAATGTGGCAAAGTGAGGAATTACTGTGCCACATTAAGTTATCACCACCAATTTTGCCCAATTTTCTAAGAAATACACTCTACTCTTGAAAACCAAGGTTACAGGGCACCTGGGTGGCTCAGTCTTTAAGCGTCTGACTTCGGCTCAGGTCATGATCTCACTGTTTTTGAGTTCAAGTCCCATATCGGGTGAGGTCAAGCCCCAATCAGGAGAGCTCCAGCCCCGCTTCGGGTAAAACATGAGCCCTGGTTCGGGTGAGCCCAGCTTCTCTCTCTCTCTCTCTCTCTCTCTATGCCCCTTGTGAGATTCTCTCTCTCTCTCTCTTTCTCCACCTTGTAGTCACTTGTGCCCTCTCTCTTAAAAGAAAGAAAGAAAGAAAGAAAGAAAGAAAGAAAGAAAGAAAGAGAAAGAAAAGAGAAGAAAGAAGGAAAGAAAGAAAGAAGCCAAGGTTATAGTATGGTTACTAGCATTTTTTAAAACTATCTCTTCCACTAAGCTTCTCACAATCCCACTATAG
The DNA here is from genome assembly GCF_018350155.1 of Leopardus geoffroyi. NCBI lineage: Eukaryota > Metazoa > Chordata > Mammalia > Carnivora > Felidae > Leopardus > Leopardus geoffroyi. Next base: position 67,168,649 of record NC_059342.1, on the reverse strand, counting down.
ATAATACAGAAGTAAAAAGGGTAATAGTGGAATGGTAATATACTTTTCAGAGCCTAAACGAGAATATAATCTCTGAGGTCTTTATTGATCCAACACTCCACTGCTATCCCAAACTTCTAACATATAATCAATATATGCAGCATACACATGTTGTATAAAATAAAATTCTACCCACTGAACCTCATTTTCCCACTGACTTCCAGTATAAATTGAGTGATTAACCTATCCTACCAACTATTAAACTCTGCTATGCAATCTCCAGAGGACATAACTAGTGATTATCTGTACTACAGGAGAAACAAGAACAAATTTATATCATCAGTGAGTAGACAAATTAAAGCTTATATGGGTAGTTGTTATCATTTAACACCTGAATGCACCTGCATAATGACTATATCAAAAACCATCCGTGTAAAGCATGCACAGAACTTTTCTTTAATGCCAGAAACAGAGCCTCAGGACACATTTATTTCTACTGCATAACTTCCCAAAATTTGATCTATAGCTAATCAACAACCAATTAGATTCACCTGTGCTTGCTTTCTCTCAGACAATTTTAATAGTATTTCTCTTTGGATAGAACAGGTAATTTTAAAAAAGAGATTACACTGTAATTTCAACTTTTATACTAAATAAAAAAGTCTTCTTTTATTTTGAACTCAGATTACCTAGTATGTCCAATCAGGTGCAAAAAGCTCAGAGTTTATCACGGCAATTGGGCCTGCCTTGATCAAATTCAACGCTTCTGGTCCCAGTTCTCTATTTCAACATTTGTAATCTTGAGCTCTTTTCTCTTCACATCAGTTTTCTAAGTTGTCATTTTTCTTTTAACCTTGTAAATAAACTTTTTTTTTTCTTAAATAAACTTTCCTGGGAAGTAATTTACACATTATGAAATGCAGCCACTTTAAGTTTTGATGAACACATATACCTGTGTAACCACCACAGCAAGCAGGACACAGAACACTTCGTCCTCCCTGCTTCCTAAAGTTCCCTGTGCTCTTGGGCAGTCGGGCCATCGATCCAGCCTGGCCCCCGGCAATCATTGATCTTACTACTTCCTTGACTGGTTTTGGTGTTCTATAACTTCACATATGTACAGTTACATAGTATAACTCTTCCTATCTGACTTCTTCCACTGAGCATATTTTTGAGATTCATTTATGTTATTGCATGTATCAGTACCTCATTTCTCTTTATTGCTGAGTGTTCCATTGTCTGAACATACTATAACTTGTTTATCTGGTCACCAGAAGATGCAGTTGGGTTGTTTCTGTGTTGGGTTTTTTGTTTTTTGTTTTTTGTTTTTGGCTACCACAAATAATGCCATGCAGGGGTGGTGGGATGGCTCACTCAGTTAGGCATCCAACTCTTGGTCTCAGCTCAGGTCATGATCTCACGACTTCATGGGTTTGAGCCCTGCACTAGGCTCTGCGCTGCCCTGGAGCCTCCTTGGGATTCTCTCTCTCTTCCCCTCCCTCTACTCTTGCTGTCTCTGTCTCTCTCAAAATAAATAAGCTTAAAAAAAAAAAAGAATGCTATGCACATTCATGTCAACTCGTTTAGTGAAAGTGTTTTTATATCTCTTGGACTACTACCTTATACAATACTTCAAAGAATTACATTCAAACAAGAAGACACATGGCAGTCTTAAGAAATATAATTTACTTCACATAAATGAAAGGTCCGCCATTTATTCATTCTGAGGTAATCATCTTCTTTCTAAAGATTTTGTTTTTATTTTAGTAACCTCTACATCCATCATGGGGCATCAAGAGTTGCACGCTGTACCGATGGCACCAGCCAGGCACCCCTGACGTAATCTTCTCTCAAAACACACAAACAAACAAAGCTAACTACATAAATAACTCCCACTTCTGTATACTGTATATGTATATAATTACCATATAAAATGCATTCAAAGTTCTTCCCTCAATGATTCAATTAGTGCCTGCTACTCACTAGAGGTTTGGAAGTACAATTAAGGAACCCTAAGACAATCTACCTGTTGTAAAATATGAAGGTATAAACAGAATAGGAAATAGGAGATCATTTTTTAAAAAGCCAATGTCTTAAATACACTAATTTAAAGAAATTATTCAAATTTGCTTTTTTAGCTTCACAGCTGTAAGTACTAAAAAGGCAAATATATTTTTTGAGAGCTAAAACCATGGGAACCTGGTTTTTAGTCTTCAGTCTATGAAGCTGAGAGAACCTCTGATCCAACAACTAACTCTGGTCTTTAACTTCTGGTAAAATGGAGTGACTAAAAACTGGGTGACTTGACCTTACGGCTCTGATTCTCCAAAGGTATCTTGATCAAGACATCAATGTGGCATCATCACCCTATCATCTTAACAAAACAAATGCACTTAAGAACTGATTTTAGTTTCAAGTGGGGCTCAGGTTTCAGGCCAACAGATTTACCAGGCCTGATTCTATCTAGAACTCAGAAAGGACAGACAAATCAGCAGAAGTTCCCAAATAAGGCATGAGAAAAATAAAGCAAAAACAAAATCTATGGAAAATCAGAGTCAGGGGAGATTATTTCCAGTTAGAGGTAGTGAGGAGCAACATCAAAAAAACAGGCAACTCAATGCCCTTGAATGGGCAGAACTGGGACATGCGATGACGTAGCTGGTACAACTCAGTGTCATGCTTAAATCTTGGTCTAAAATCAGGTTGCAAAAGGCTGGGTATCTAAATACAATGTGGTATCTTAGGTTAGATCCTAAAATAGAAAAAGGACCTTAGTAGAAAAACTGGTGAAATCCAGATAACATCTGGAATGTAGTTCATTATAATGCACCAATGTTAGTTTCTCAGCTTTGAGCCAGGTACTATGGTAACAATGTTAACATTAGGGGAAACTGGGTAATTGGTATACAGGAACTCTCTGTATTATCTTTGCAACTTTCCCATAAATCTAAAATTATCATAGGGGAGCCTGGGTGGCTCAGTTGGTTAAGTGACCAACGTCGGATCAGGTTATGATCTCGTGGTTCGTGAGTTCGAGTCCCGTGTCGGGCTCTGTGCTGACAGTGCGGAGCCTGGAGCCTGCTTCGGATTCTGTGTCTCCCTCTCTCTGCTCCTCCCCCATTTGTGATCTCTCTCTCACTCTCTCTCTCTCTCTCAAAATTAAACATTAAAAAATTTTTAAAAAATAAATGAAAAATAAAATTATCATAAAATAAAGTTTATTTTAAAAATAAGGGGAAAAAAGGAAGATAGGATAAAGCATGCTGACAAGGAAGTCCATATAACTTCTAAGAGTCCTAAAGAGTCAAAGGAAAAACAAGAGACTGAAGAATAAAATCTTGTACTTTACTGTATCAGAACATTGCTCACTTACCCTTTCTATTTCTCAAACGGCACAAACAATAATAATGATTCAATTCTGGGAATCTAGTCAAGGGAACAATCTCTAATAAAGCTTTTACTTTATGTAAAAATATGCACATAGGATTTTTTTAATAAGAAGAAAAAATAAGCTGGGTGTTATATGTAAGTGATGAATCACTAAATTCTACTCCTGAAACCATTATTACACTAATGTCAGCTAAGTTGGATTTAAATTAAAAAATTAAAAATAAATAAATAAAAAGAAGAAAAAATAGGAATAGTCTAAATAGAAAAATAGTTAAGCAAACCTATTAGTCCTTTCTCCACAATCCTACCAAGTCTACCTAACAAACTTCTCTATTTTTAAGCCATGCTTCCTTGTTGTTGCTGCTGGACAGACTCTGATTTGGTATCTGAACTATATATGACACAGACTTCAATTACTGTTCTGCTGATCAAGTACTTTAATAATTCATCTCATGGTCCAGATTATGAGATCCCTGATAGAGGAAACTAAGTATGTTTACATTAGAATCCATTGCACATAACAGTTAGTAAATAAAGTCTGAAGAAATGAAATGTTATATAGGAGCCACACCTGGATGGGAGTCTAGTCCCACAGAGAACAAATCCAAATTTTCTGAAGATCTGTACAGTAAGCAGCAACTGCAAATATCAGAAGGTATAAGGATGCCACCACTTGCCCACTGGGTAGTAGGTTTCCTAGTAGAGGTTAGAGAGGTAGCTGTATTACCCTGACAATATAACATTGAGGAGAAGGGCTATTTTCATGGAGGGAGTATTAACAGTATAATAGATCATGCTGACACTAGCATCATGTATATGTAAGAATACAGGTTCTGAAGTGATATGGTCCCACGTCTGAGTCTCAGCTCTGCCATATTTCCACGTCTATAAAATGAAGGTGACAATTTAAAAAATCTCCCTTATAAACTTGTGAGGATTAAATGAGATGATGCATATCAAAGTTTGGCATAGTGCCTGTCATGTAGTAAATATTCCATAAAAGTTAATTTTTATTATTACCATGATTATTACCTCTCAAACTTCTGGCCTCTACTAACAGCTGATTCAGATGGGAAGGAAAAAAAACAACCCCAAGAAACCCAGGCAGCATCTACAGGACCGTGAAGTTACAGAATAAAAACTTCACATCCTGGCGGCATAGTTATTATATGCATCACCTTTTATTGCTAGTGATTGAGACTCTGATGAAGAAAAATAAGTATAAAACAATCCAGACCCACTGGAGTAACGAATCCAAGTTACTACTGTGCTGAAGATACTATGCTCTGTGCCAGAGCAACACAATAGCAATAGTGGAAATAATAATATAGTAACAATAGTAGCAGCAGTAGCTGATATTTATATAGCACTTACTGTGTGCCAGGTACTATTTCAAATGCACTACGTGTATTAGTTCATTTAACCTATTAAATCTTAGAAATAAGCATTTAGGATTAAGAGTACAATAGCACTGGGGTTAAATCTTGGCCCAGCCATTAATGAGCAAGTTACTTCACTTCTCTAACTGGTCGTTTCCCATATCTACCTGGGAGTGAGAACACCTAACCCACAGGGATAATGTGAGGACTGTCTGAGATTATAAACATAAAGTACCTATCATGTGCCAGATAACCAGAAGATGCCCTAGCAGCTATACCTTTATCATTGCTGTTAATATTATTACATCTGAGGACCAAAAACATCATTCTGCAGGCATGCAGAGTAAAGTTTCAAAAGGGGAACTTTTTTCTTCCTTCCTGAGTTCCTCTTTAGCCTTTTTTAAAATTGTAAGCATTCAGGGTGCCTGGGTGACTCAGTCGGTTAAGCGCCTGACTTCAGCTCAGGTCATGACCTCGGGGTTCGTGGGTTTGAACCCCGTGTCGGGCTCTATGTTGACAGCTCAGAGCCTGGAGCCTGCTTCACATTCTGTGTCTTCCTCTCTCTCTGCCCCTCCCCTGCTCGTGCTCTCTCTCTCTCAAAAATAAATAAACATTTAAAAAAATCGTAAGCATTCTATGATATTAAGTTTTCCTCAGAATGAATAACATGAATACAAAGTGAAATATACAGATAAAAAGACCTTTAGATTCGCTTTAAGAGTTTTTTTTCCTCTAGGAATAGTGCTGGTGAAAATACTATAGTTCCTTCAAGTAAATAGTGCTGAAAAGAATGAAAATGGCATATGGCTGGGGGAATCTTCCAAAGAAACTACTCTACACAGCCATTCCTGTTCTTTTCTCTGCCTTTTAAGGTCACAGTAACAGGATAGAAAATCTGGGACTCACACCATCTGTCCAGACAGTTCCATCACTGCTCATTTCTCTTGTTAAATAATCAGAACATTTCACACTTCCCAAACACTGCTACCATAAAGAGCAGCTAAAGCAGAATGAAAGAAGCTCTTTCTATGCAGAAATGTAGCGGTTAGAAATGAAGAGTTCTTTTGAAGTTTGTGGGTTTCAGACCATGTTAGTGAGAAGAAAGAAGTTTATGCCCCCGAAGGAAATCTAAGAATAACAGAATTATACTACTGGCTCTAGACATTACCTTTCTTTGAAAAAAGGTGACATTCTCATATGAGTTCTCTATGAATAGATTTGGCAGTTTAATATTGACTTAATTATATAGGTTTCTTCTAATCTGTCAATTTCTCATAAGACTAAGAAGAGAAATAGTTTTCTTTACCACCACTACAACTGCTACTCCTAGTAGTATTAATAATAGTAGTAATTAATAATAATTAATAATAACTATTAATAATAGCAATAATACTTACTCGGCACTCGGGACATCCTTAATTCTCTTCAAACCCCCCTTTTTTGTGTATTAACTCAGCTAATCCTTAACGCCATTCTATGTGCCAATTTCTGTTATTATTCCCATTTTACACTTGAGGAAACTTATGCACAGAGAGGTTAACTAACTTGCCCAAGGTCATAAAGCTGGTAAAGTATAAAGCTGGGATTCAAAAGTAACCAGACTGGCTCCATCTCCTCAATTTCTAGGCTATACTATTTTACAGTTTTTAAAGAAGCCTCTAAATTATACATTAAATTCAGCTTCATCATATTTTGAATAAACAAACTATAGCTGAATGTCATAAACACCCCCATTCACCTAACCACAAGTGAGAATCTCAGTTATATGTTAACATTAATTTGTCTTCTAATCAGAGCTTTAACCCAGAATGAATGTGTTGTTATCATAAAGCAAAATAATTTTTTATATTAAGTACAAGTTTCAAGAATATGCACCAGGATCAATGTCAATTTGGGGAGACTTTACAACTTTGAGAAAAAGGTTTGGATTACTCTCAAACCTCCAGAATTTAAGCTTATGTGAAGACTCCTGGCCTGCAAATAAAGATTCAGCACTCCCGAGAGGGTGTGTCAACACACCCAGGAGAAAGCAGTCTGAATATGGCATTTCTCTTCTGTGCTACAGAATATTCCCCAATCTGCCCAATGGATCAAATTTATTCCAAGTTAGAAGCTCCAATCTGAGTGGTAAGTGAGGCAAATTTATGCTTCTGCTCATATAACTACGATAGTAATGACGGCAATGATAATAATCACATTAGTAATCATAATATTACTAATAAACAGTAGCAGTCATAACCACCATTTGCTGATAACTTAGTAAGTGCTAAGCATTATGCCAAGTGCCTCATATGTCAGGTGTATTAGGGAGACAGTGGGGAGTTAGTGGTTAAAGAGATGGATGGACCGTGTGGTCTTGAACAAAGAACTCACGTTTTCAGCGCCTCACAGAATACCTACTTCCTAAGATTATTTTGATGATTAGATGTGTTAACACATGTGCAATGTTCATAACAGTCAAACACACAGGAGTACTACCCAAACTTAAGAGACTAGGAGATTAATGTTCAGAAAAGCTAAAGGCCACACATGGGTTAGGGTGCAGCTAAGGTCTCCCAGGTCGGCATGACTCCAAAGACCAACTCTTTGGGAGCTCGTCCTTGTTCCCCTTCATTTGCGCTTCTCTCTCTCTCTTTCAGAATTGAGAATAGGTCGATTGCATCACAAAGGAGAGCATAGTTACTCTACTGTCATTTTTGTCTTTTCTCATCAAAGTTTTACTATGGCAGCATTAAAAAAAAATGTTAAAAATGTCAATCTGACATACTGTACTCCATCAATTCTGAGACATTTCCCCCCACCCAAATTTTTCCATCTGTGAGTCGTGTGTTTTAGAATTATAATTGGCAGTATTTTTCCTTTCTTAGTAGCGCATAAAATAATAGTGCATCTTACAATCTATATCATCTTACATTTGACAAAATATGGCAGCTGTTAAGCTCAAGGAGTATCCTTGAAGGATTAGCCCTCAGTTTATACTGAAGGCACATTCCAGAGCTTGCCCAGTATGGTGGCCTCAGCGCAGCTCAGTCCCAATTTTCTCATTTAAACTTCACCTTGACGATCTCCTTCTTACTGACTGTTAACCAATTTCCATCAAATTAACAAGCTCCTATAACTTTAAAAGCCAATCAGTGTTTTGGCTAAGGCTCTGGGCTTAGTTTTTGTGTTCCTTGTTTTGGTTTTCCCTTTCTGATGACTCAAGGACTTCTAATCATAATGACTATTTGGACTGAGGTCCCATCCCATGGGCACTTCCTCCTCTTACACTGTCCTTATAAGTAGTTCATACTTTTCCAAACATAACTGGGCTTTATGGGTAAACTGAGAAAGTATTAGCTAATAGCGAAGCCTTGACATTCTCTTGTTTTTCATTTTCAGTTACTTCCTTATTTCTACCTTCTGAAGTTATCTCTAAGAGCCCCTTTTATAAGTACTTATCTGGTTCATACTTAAATTTTTTTCCCGTTTTGGCCTGAGTGCCTCCATTCCACATATGGTCAGTCTCTTCATAGAAGAAAAAAATGTCGAGTTTTACATCATCTTTTCCCTGGAAAGATAGTTCCAAGCTGTCCTCTACCTAAGGGGAAGATGAAAACCTTCATAGACTGTAATGAAGGAAATATATTTTCTTTAAAAAAAAAAAAGATTGTGTTTTATAGAGGGAGAATATTGATCGTAAGAGAACATGTTTCTTCAAGCCAAACACCTCTGAAATTGGGATTTATTGGTAGCGTACCATCATTTGATTTCTTTCTTAAATGCATACAAAATAATGTTGCTTCTTACAATTAAAGACAACTCAAAGTAAATAACTTACAGTAGCCAATTACCACTCTGCACAACATCCTGTTCCTGAGCCCTTTTCTGACTAAAGAAGGAAAGGAACCAAAGAAAAATGATTCCCTTTAATAACCAAGTAAAACTATTAGGAAATAAGTCTCTCATCAGAATCAATAATGAGTACTTAAGTAAACATGACATCATAGAAATTCATATACAGCCCATAAATCATTACACTATGTACATGAAAAGAGGAAGAAATAAAAGTTAAAGATACAAAGAATTCTGGGAGCATTTCCCTAAAGAAACTTAATCTACAAATAATTATGTTCCCATTAGACTTGGTGCATCTGTCCGTTATGGCACTAATCACATAATTATTATGTGTTTTTCCCCCAATTAGACAGTGAACTCCTGAAGGTAAGTACCATAACATATGCATCTTTTGGTCCCAGGTGCAGAGCGCAGGGCCAGGCATAAAGTGAGTGTTGAGTAAACATTCTCTGTACGCCTAGAGTTCTCCTGCTTTGACTGTGACCTCTGGAAATATTTTACTAAATTTTTTAATAAACCAGAATAATTATGATGGAAAAAGTAATTTTTCAGTGACTAACCATACTTCTACTTGCTTCCCAGGACAACACCTCCCTGGGAACAAGCAAATTAAGAGTAAGATGTTTGAAGAAAAAAAAAAAAAAAAGAAGTAAGACATTTGCAAGGAATCATGGGCTTAGAGCATAGAAATCAAATTGTCTAAAAGGAGATTTCATGTAAGTCATGATGACCTATTCCTAGTTGAACTCTGAGAAAATTGCTATGACCCAGAACCTATGAAGTAAATATGAAATTCAAGAATTATTTGAAATGATTCTGTATTTCTAACCCTTAGCCACCAAAGGACCATTTCATGTTGATAATAATAGAATGCCTAAGGGAACATGAAATTAAAGGATTCATGAGAAACAACATAACATCAGGTAAGGTAGGTGGGATTCTTAATTATTGTATTAATTTTATATTATCTGGTACATTAATTATCTGTTATACTGTTATCGAATACAATGGCAATAAAATCATCTGCAAGAGTTCAAGATCCTTTTCTCCTTCTCAATGTCAGTAGAAAGACAGATTTTCTAGTTTTCCTTAAATAGTGTGGAAAGTCACATAACAAGATTCTGCTGAAGTCATCCTGGCTAATACTGAATGATCAAATGATATATCCAACATTCTTAACCGGTTATCTCTGAGCTGTTTAATACAAATTCTACTTTTGAAAAGACATATTACTTATGAAGTAAAGAAGATTTTTATTACTGACCTTCCCAAATTTGTGTTTGAGTGGAAGTCCTACATCCTGAAATGCTGAAATAATATCAGATTTATAATCTTGTATAAAAATTCCTAGGTCAACATCTTTACTATAAGGAATAATGTTGCATTGCCGATACCATCCTAAAAATAAAAAAGAAGAGAAACAAGAACATTTTTTAAAAACTTAAATTAAGAAAAAATTAGTCACAACTGTATGATGTTTTTAAGAATGGATTTTATTTCATAAGATTAGACTTAGAGTGCTTTACCAAAATTATTTTAAAAAATTAAATCTGTGGTTATAGAAGCCACTTGTTGAAGAACCTTTTTCTTTCCTTCCTTCCTTCCTTCTTTCCTTCCTTCCTTCCTTCTTTCCTTCTTTCATTCTTTCCTTCCTTCCTTCTTTCTTTCCTTCCTTCCTTCTTTCCTTCCTTCCTTCCTTCTTCATTCATTTTTACTGGCCTGAGCACTCATCATCCTCAGAAACTTTCATGATGTATTTTAATTTCTAAATAAGCTATTGGCTTTAATAATGTTACCTGGGCCATCCATTAAAAAAATTAAGTTACTTTTGAGAATTTTGATCAGAAACCCCTAATGATGAAGGCTGCCTTTAAGGTATGCTAAAAAATATAATTTAATTCTTTTGCTTAACCAGTATCCTTTCTCTGAGCTGTAATTTGTAGAACTTAACAGCTCTGAACAGCTTGTGTTTGATGGGTCATATAAAAAAACAGCAGTATCAGGGGCGCCTGGGCGGCTCAGTCGGTTGAGCATCCAACTCTTGGTTTCGGCTCAAGTCATGATCTCGCAGTTTCATGGGTTTCATGGGCACTGATGGTACACAGCCTGCTTGGGATTCTCTCTGTCTTTTCGCCCCTCCCTGACTCACACTGCCTCTGTCTCTCAAAATAAATAAATCAACTAAAAAAAAAAAACAGAGCAGCATCATTCTCAATTTTCAGCACCCTGACAATATCAAAAATATTTCTAGGTAAAAACTGAGAGCTTTTTCCCTGAGATCAGGAACATGACAGGGATGCCCACTCTCACCGCTGTTGTTTAACATAGTGTTGGAAGTTCTAGCATCAGCAATCAGACAACAAAAGGAAATCAAAGGCATCAAAATTGGCAAAGTTGAAGTCAAGCTTTCACTTTTTGCAGATGACATGATACTATACATGGAAAATCCGACAGACTCCACCAAAAGTCTGCTAGAACTGATACATGAATTCAGCAAAGTTGCAGGATACAAAATCAATGTACAGAAATCAGTTGCATTCTTATATACTAACAATGAAGCAACAGAAAGACAAATAAAGAAACTGATCCCATTCACAATTGCACCAAGAAGCATAAAATACCTAGGAATAAATCTAACCAAAGATGTAAAAGATCTGTATGCTGAAAACTATAGAAAGCTTATGAAGGTAATTGAAGAAGATATAAAGAAATGGAAAGACATTCCCTGCTCATGCACTGGAAGAATAAATATTGTCAAAATGTGAATACTACCCAAAGCTATCTACACATTCAATGCAATCCCAATCAAAATTGCACTAGCATTCTTCTCGAAACTAGAACAAACAATCCTAAAATTCATATGGAACCACAAAAGGCCCCGAATAGCCAAAGGAATTTTGAAGAAGAAGACCAAAGCAGGAGGCATCACAATCCCAGACTTTAGCCTCTACTACAAAGCTGTCATCCTCAAGACAGCATGGTATTGGCACAAAAACAGACACATAGACCAATGGAATAGAATAGAAACCCCAGAACTAGACCCACAAACGTATGGCCAACTCATCTTTGACAAAGCAGGAAAGAACATCCAATGGAAAAAAGACAGTCTCTTTAACAAATGGTGCTGGGAGAACTGGACAGCAACATGCAGAAGGTTGAAACTAGACCACTTTCTCACACCATTCACAAAAATAAACTCAAAATGGATAATGGACCTGAATGTGAGACAGGAAACCATCAAAACCCTAGAGGAGAAAGCAGGAAAAGACCTCTCTGACCTCAGCCGTAGCAATCTCTTACTTGACACATCCCCAAAGGCAAGGGAATTAAAAGCAAAAATGAACTACTGGGACCTTATGAAGATAAAAAGCTTCTGCACAGCAAAGGAAACAACCAACAAAGCTAAAAGGCAACCAACGGAATGGGAAAAGATATTTGCAAATGACATATCGGACAAAGGGCTAGTATCCAAAATCTATAAAGAGCTCACCAAACTTCACACCTGAAAAACAAATAACCCAGTGAAGAAATGGGCAGAAAACATGAATAGACACTTCTCTAAAGAAGACATCCGGATGGCCAACAGGCACATGAAAAGATGCTCAACGTCGCTCCTCATCAGGGAAATACAAATCAAAACCACACTCAGATATCACCTCACGCCAGTCAGAGTGGCTAAAATGAACAAATCAGGAGACTATAGATGCTGGAGAGGATGTGGAGAAACGGGAACCCTCTTGCACTGTTGGTGGGAATGCAAATTGGTGCAGCCACTCTGGAAAACAGTGTGGAGGTTCCTCAGAAAATTAAAAATAGACCTACCCTATGATCCAGCAATAGCACTGCTAGGAATTTACCCAAGGGATACAGGAGTACTGATGCATAGGGGCACTTGTACCCCAATGTTTATAGCAGCACTCTAAACAATAGCCAAATTATGGAAACAGCCTAAATATCCATCAACTGATGAATGGATAAAGAAATTGTGGTTCATATACACAATGGAGTACTACGTGGCAATGAGAAAGAATGAAATATGGCCCTTTGCAGCAACGTGGATGGAACTGGAGAGTGTGATGCTAAGTGAAATAAGCCATACAGAGAAAGACAGATACCATATGTTTTCACTCTTATGTGGATCCTGAGAAACTTAACAGAAATCCATGGGGGAGGGGAAGGAAAAAAAAAAAAAAGGTTAGAGTGGGAGAGAGCCAAAGCATAAGAGACTCTTAAAAACTGAGAACAACTGAGGGTTGATGGGGGGTGGGAGGGAGGGGAGGGTGGGTGAAGGGTATTGAGGAGGGCAACTTTTGGGATGAGCACTGGGTGTTGTATGGAAACCAATTTGACAATAAATTTCATATATTGAAAAAAAAATAAAAAATAAATAAATAAATATATTTCTAGGTATATTTACTATGTATCTACTTCTTAATTAGGTGCTATAATACTGTTCTAAAAAACCAAAACCTTACTACTACTAAGCGCTCTTGGATCTCCCCTAGTATCCTTCTAATTCTTTCATCCAAATTATTCAGAAAGTAAATAAATGTTTACAACTGTCTTTACAGGCACTGCTATTGGGCAATACTATTTGGAATTCTAAACTTTAATTTCATTGTACCATAGATCTAAATATCTAGGATGGGGTCTATCTCTAGGTTGAGAAAAATCTATACTCCACATCTAGCAAAGAAACATAAACTCTTAAAAATGGAAGGCTCCTTAAATATCATCTAATCCAACTCCCTCATTTTGCTCCTAAATGAAGAAAATCATGGGGCTAAAAATGCAAAACAAATCATGGCAAGTGATTAAGAGGTATTTCTGATGACATCATCTATAACACAATCTTGCTTCAAAAAGTTAAACCTTAAAGCATATATCACATAAATGTGTGAGATGTACTCTCTTTTTCTTGGCTACTCTTGGTGCAAGCTCCTTGACAGAAAGAACCATGTGAATTTCCATAGAGCCTAACAGATAGCCTAATCATATATCCCAGTTTCTGTCTATCATACCAACATGATTACTAATGGCACTCCTTTTCACTCTCAAGAGTCTCTTGGACAATAAATTATATAGTAACACTATAAAAATGGGAGCAGAATTGGGGCGCCTGGGCAGCTCAGTTAGCTAAGTGTCCGACTTCGGCTCAGGTCATGATCTGACAGCTCATGAGTTCAAGCCCTGCGTCAGGCTCTGTGCTGACAGCTCGGAGCCTGGAGCCTGCTTCAGATTCTGTATCTCCCTCTCTCTCTGACCCTCCCCCACTCATGCTCTGTCTCTCTCTCAAAAATAAACATTAAAAAAATTTTTTTAAATAATTAAAAACAGGAGCTGAATTAATTTCTGTACAAATAAAGTTATAATCAAAGAATACAGTTACAACCAACTACAGTTATAAACAAGTAAATAAAAACAATTAAAACTTAAGGTTTTAAATAATTCTAAATTGCAAAGGAGTTTGATCCAATGTATCGTGGAAAGAGACCCATAAATGTTTCTTAGGTTCTAACAGCAACTTGCCTGAGGACTCTAGAAAAGTCTACATTTCCCATCTGAGAATGAACAGAATGTGGGAAGGCAGTGATGCCCAACCAGTAATACTATCAGTGACTTGGAAAAGATTTGTGGGAATACCTTATGCTATGTCCTTTAGCCCTGCTCTCATTTGTGTGGTGTAGGTAAAGAAACAGAACAGTTAAGCGTCCAACTTCAGGTCAGGTCATAATCTCACAGTTCATGAGTTCGAGCCCTGTGTCGGGCTCTGTGCTGACAGCTCAGAGCCTGGAGCCTGCTTCAGATTCTGTGTCTCCCTCTCTCTCTCTATCCCTCTCCTGCTCATGTTCTCTCTCAAAAATAAATAAACATTAAAAAAAGTTGTTTTTTTTGTAAAGAAACAGAATAGAGGGTTTTTTTTTTTTTTAAAGGCAGAACAATCTTTAGGATAGAAATAACAAAATGCTAACCTAAGGATTACCTGGAGATCAAACACAGTCTACCCATTCTGATATAAATTTTATACATGGCTTACAGTTTTTGGTAAACACAACATGGCCTTCCTAACTCTTCTATGTTTCTGAAATTAATGTCTTTAAAGAAATCAATAAATTTCTGTTCCATGCACTACGCTTATTCTGTCTATAAATATGACACTTCAAATATCACTGATGTTGTGTCATCTCAAGCAATCATCCCTAAAGGCAAAGAGGATGAAATGACAAAAAGACAAATGTAAAGCAACAAAGAATTTTACCTAGACAAGTTCCACTGCTCAGCCAGAACCGGACTCCCAGTTTCTTTAACGTTCTGGCTGCTAGCTGCAACAATTCCTTTGCACTCTTCCGAAAGGCCATGGCTTCCACAGTGTTATCATCAAGGTACTGCTACAGATAGAACAGTCAACTATTACAGCCATTTCTAAATTGCTAGAAATATTTTGGTGACATCTAAATTAAATTTGAAAATTAACCCCATATTATAAATTTTTCTGTTATAAAAAATCCAGTTTCAGAGTTCCTTGTTACTTGCACATTTATTTTATAAGACCACAGGAGCAGATTCTTCGAAAGACAAGTAAAAGGGGACGAAGTATAACCAGGATTCCCAAAGGATGAGACTTAAACCTTCATCCACTCCCTCCTCCACATCACAATTTAGCAGACTAGGCAGTTAGGAGAAAAGAAGACTAATTCTGAGAGCTAAAAGCATATCTGAGCAAAATGCATTCGGTGACGTTTTCATGATTCATGGATTCAATTGGTCTTTTGAGACTGCAGAGTGTAGTAGAAAGAGCCTGGGATTTTGAATCAGATTATCTGTGTTTAGGTCTAGCCCCTCTTCTTCTCAGTTGTGATGCGGGGCATCTCACCTCAGAAGAGAACACAAGCTCTATGAGGAAAGTGACTTCATTTTATCACTTTATCTCCAGTGCCTGATGAGCAAGGGAATGAGAGAACAAACCTCTCTTATATATAGTTTCCTCACCAGTAACTTGAAGGATAATAATTATACTTTGCAGGACTGCTGTGAAGATTTGATAAGACAATGGATGACAGAAAAATGTCTCATAAACTATGAAGTTCTATACAAATATCATCATGATCATTTACTTGGCCATGCTTTTCTAAGTTTCTTCATTTTTAGACTATTCTAGACTGAGGAAAACACTATAAATTCTTCAGTGATGCTTCACTACCTATGGGTCAAAATGGAAACTTCTTGGCATAGCAGAAAAGGACATTTGTGTTCTGGTTCCTGTCTACTTGTCCAGCCTCATCTCTACCCTCCTCACACTTCATAATACAGCAGTAACTTCTAACTCCCCCACTATACCACAACTTTTTGAGCCTCCGTGTCTTTACACAAACTATTTCTTTTATCTGAAATGCTCCAGACCAACAAAATCTTTTAGGTCTGTGTTCCACCCTTTGAGAAACATTCCCTAATTTTCCCAGGAAGATGTATGTATTTATTCTACCAGTACTGCCCTTTTGTTCAACATTTCAGGGAAAAAAATGTATTTGTCCTAGATACAAAGACAAATGAATCTGTTCAATGAGTTGTAATAGTTACCATGTGTAAATACTTTGACTATAATTCTTATCATATTTAATTCACATTTTTTATTTTATTTGTTTCCTCCGCTAGGCTATAAAGATGGTTCCTGGAGGGCACATACTAAATCTCCCCACCACTGTAGATACAAATTTAGAATCATGCCTGGCACATAATATGTGAACATCACATAGTGGAAAATGGGTAAATAAATAAATGAATATGACCCTCCTACACTAACCCTGCCTATAATATCCTGTAATATCCTGTCATTCTTTCATAATATAACAGGAGAAAATATGGTTCCTGGAGGGACTCTTGGGATTTTTTTTTTATTTATTTATTTTGAGAGACAGCGAGCGAGAGTGGGGAGAGGTGGAGGAGAAGGAGAGAGTGAGAGAGAGGGAGAGAGGGAGGGAGGGAGAGAGAGAGAGACAGAGAGAGGATCTTAAGCAGGCTTCACGCTCTGTAGGGAGCCTGACACAGGGCTTGATCTCACCATCGTGAGATCATGGCCCGAGCCGGTATCAAGAGTTGGCTGCTAAACCGACTGAGCCACCCAGGCGCCCTGGGACTCTAGGGATCTTAAGAAAAAAGTGTCCCTAGGAAGAAAGTGGGCTCCCAGAAGATAAACTGCCTTCTCCAGAACATACAAATTATACAGGATCCCTTCAAGATGAAAATATCTTCAGAGTCATAGCTTCCCTTAGAACATATAACTGGAGGAGTACCTGGGTAGCTCAGTTTTGGGCGTCTGACTTCGGCTCAGGTCATGATCTCATGGCTCATGAGTTCGAGCCCTGTGTTGGACTCTGTGCTGACAGTTCAGAGCCTGGAACCTGCTTCTGTGTCTCCTTTTCTCTCTGCCCCTCCCCTGCTCATACATGCTCTCTCTCAAAAAGAAATAAACATTTAAAAAATTTTTAAAAAATGACTGGAATGAGGGGCACATGTTCTTACCCTTGGTGTGGTGGGAAAGACTGGAGACTCAGGTTTTAGTGAATGATCAGCCAGCAATGACTGAAAACTGACACAAAGTAATGACACAAAACTGAAACCTCATTTTTTTTTTTTTTTAATCTGTTAAAGGCAAATACTTGCCTTATTTCACAGAGTGACTGTAAGGGTCAAACTAAATAACAGACATGAAAACTCTGTGATTGATAAAACCCGTTACTCTGATAGTTATGTCCTACTGAGGCTGCCTCCTGCATGGACATACTCCCATCTCTGACGTACCTTTCCTAACATGACATTCCCAGAAACCCCATTTCTCAGAACTGACTCTCATATGTATTAAAGTGTATACACTTATCAACCTTTTGCATCTGTTATGGATTTTAAAAATTAGAGTGTGCATAATCTTTTCCACTTAAAAAAATATCTTATATCAATCTTGGGCTTACCACGCCTCTGGAAAAAGACAAAATCCCAATTTAAATATCATGTCCATTTGATCTTTGCCATTCAGGCAACCCTTCCACAAACCTTCCCCCCAAGTATAGACTGAAAGTAACATGACAGAAGCTATCCATTCGTTTTATAGATGAGGAAATTAAGGCTCAGAAATTTGCCCAAAGTCTCATAAAAAAAATTAGTAGTTGGAGGAGGATAATATAGTTTTGTAGATATTTCTAGGCCAGGTGTCCAGATATTTCCATGTTTCCCTCTGGTTTTTCACTGGAATTCAACAGACTAGACTGGAACTCATTAATTACTTTTTGATGGTTACTGCTAAAACAAATCAAGTTGAGGAAAATGTAAATTATCCTATTTCTAAACTTCTTGGTAGATTTGAGAAAATAATTAAAAGTAAGTAAGTCAAGAGAACACTTCCCATTCTCTTCCCCCTCCCATCCTGAACTATTCACTATTAGAACCATTAGGTAAGGCAGAGTAAGAAAATGCATATGAGTGGCCGGTGTCAGAGCCTGAGCAAGTGATAAGAGAACCACGTGGAGGGAGGTGTCCAATGCTGGGAGTCAGAGCCTGAGCAGTTTGAGAAGTATGTCCGTAGATGGGGGCAGCCCAGTAGGAGATTATTAACACTCAAGCAGGGTGAGGACAGCATCCATGTGGGAGACAGGACAGAAGCAATGACAGGAGACTAAACAAGTAAGTAAATATATTAAGAATAACAGGAGTTAAGTTTCTTACTATTTGAGAAGGGAGTCACAAATAAGAAAATAAACCCTATGATGTTTAACTGAAACATAAAGTAGTTGGCTGGTGGTATCAGTGTGAATTCATGGATCTTGATAGATGGATATAGAAATAAATACACACACACACACACACACACACACACACACACAATCACTCAGAGGGTCTGTGTGCAACAAAACCCAAGTAGCAATGAGCACACCTGGCATCCAAACCTTCACTTATTTATTTATTTAATTATTTATTTATTTAGAGAGGAAGAACGTGAGCAGGGGAGGGGCAGAGAGAGGGAGAGAGAGAATTCCAAGCAGGCTCTGCACTGTTAGTGCAGAGCCCTACGTGGGGTTTGATCACATGAATGCTGAGATCATGGCCTGGGCTGAGATTAAGAGTTGGACACTTAATCAACTGAGCCACCCAGGTGCCCCCAAACCTTCACTTCTAAAAGGAACCAGGACTTAAAGAAATGGCTGATTCCATGTGTGTGGCAGGGAAATTACAAGATGAACCTAGAGCACCTGTGGCAAAGAGCAAACAAGTGCTCAAAAACTGATGAAGACATGTCAAAATGACAGAAGTCATCATGAAGGGGTTCCCACTGGCCAAATATGAATCAATTTGAAGATAATGAAAATAATGAATGTAGTGAATAAAATACGATGCAGTAAATAAAATAGGAAACCATGAGTTCATACTGATATAGACGAATAATTAAAAGATTGATGATGAGGGGCACCTGGGTGGTTAAGTCAGTTGAGCGTTTGACTCTTGATTTTGGCTCAGGTCATGATCCCAGTGTCATGCGATCAGGGCCCTGCCTTGGTCTCCACGCTGAGCATGGAGCCTGCTTAAGATTCTGTCTCTCTACCTCTTTCCCTCTTCCCCACTTGCACGCTCTCTTTCTAAAATAAAATTGAAAAAAAGATTGATGATGACATTGACAATATTTTCATAGTTTTAAAGTACCTTTATGCCAAATTTCTATTAATGACAAAGGGAAAAACAGAAACTTCACAGGGTTGAAGCTAGCAGACAGCACTTTAATCAAGTGATCAATGTAACATAGCAGTAATGGGACAAATCACAACCACACAGCACCTGATAGGATGTAATGAGAAGAGCACAGAATCACTTGTGGTGTTCCTACTACAGGTGTATAACCTGAATCTAACATGAGGAGAAACAGACAAACCTCTAGATGAGGGACAATTTACAAAACATCTGCCTGTAATCTTCAAAAGCATCAATCATAAAACTTTAAAAAGGACTATCAAACCATTTCAGACTGAAGGAGACTGAAGAGATGAAAAAATTAAATACAACATGTGATTCTGAATCCTTTTATTATAATTTATTCTGAACTGAATTCTTTTATTACAAAAGCTATTTCTGGGGCAATTAGCAAAACTTGAATGGGGATTAAAATGGTGATCTAACATCCTGATTTCTGTATTAAGACAATGTAGGACAATGTTTTTGTTTGGGGAAAATACTAAATTATTCGAGGTTGTGGGGTATATGGTCGACAACTTACTTCCAAATGGTTCAGGAAAAAATTTATTTGTATTTATTTACCACTTTTCTGAAAGTTTGTTTCCAGAAAAAAAAAATATTAAAAATAGAAAGTTAGAAGGTTGTTTTATGAGTTCTGTGAGATTAGTTCACTGCTTACTTTACACCAGGCATTGTATTTAAGATTGTTTGGCGCCACCAAGTGTTCAAAGTTATATATGTTCACTTTAATTTGAAAACGGGACCTTGGTTCTAATAGTAAGAAATAATGAAGAATGAAACATTTAAGAGAATAAGAATAAAAGAGTTATCAACTTAATTAGGCACCCTAAATCAGTAATACCAATACAATAAAAAAGAGAAAAGCAGATTAGAAATCACAAGCATATCTTGCTGCAAGTGAAGGGACACAAATAATGTAATGAAGAATGAATACAAAGTTCCACCCGATTTTACTATAAATATAAACCTCCGACGGGATGGTAGTCTTGCTATGTGCTGGTGCTTTAAACACCAAAACTACGAGGCTATATATGATAAGCTGATAAGCCTTCTGAGCATCTGCCATCCATATTCTTTACTCAAAAGCTGATTGAGGGCTTGTGCTGAAAATTTCAAAAGCAAGAATGAAAACACACAATTAAAAAACCTGATACCATCCTAATGATGTACCAATATTTTGTTTTAACATTTTTTTTTTTCGTTTATTTATTTTTGGGACAGAGAGAGACAGAGTATGAATGGGGGAGGGGCAGAGAGAGAGGGAGACACAGAATCGGAAACAGGCTCCAGGCTCTGAGCCATCAGCCCAGAGCCTGACGCGGGGCTCGAACTCATGGACCGCAAGATCGTGACCTGGCTGAAGTCGGACGCTTAACCGACTGCGCCACCCAGGCGCCCCTGATGTACCAATATTTTGAATCATTTTACATTTTACATTGCCTTCTCACAAAGATCGACAAAATCAGCCTGGGCAAATGCTTGCTAGGGAATGGAGAAGTCCTAATAAGTGTCCTTAGAAAATTCATTTGATTCAGATGAGCACCTTATTCTCCAAACATTTTTCCAAATTATAGGATCTTTTCTTTGTGCCAGATGCTGCTCTAGATATTGGGGCTACAGAAGTGAACAACAAGCCTGCCATCAATAAGTTCACATAATCTAGTAGGGGGACAAGACATACACTCGCAATTCACTGTGGGAAGTGCTCTGACAGAGGTGGTAACCAGAGCAAACTCCCTTAAGGCAAGAAGAGCAAGTGGTCAAGCTCAGGCAGCAGACTGCATCTCCTCTGCTTCCTGTTACTTCCTTCGTGGTAGGGGTATGATGCTCAGCACTTGTCGACTACAGTAGATTCGTCCACATAGTTTTCCAGCTTGTCATCCATGAGGCTGACTGGGTATGTTTCACAGCTCACAATTACAGATCTAAGGAGACTGGGCTGGGAAGACCCACCAGGAAGGCTGTCAGGCCTTGGTCCCAGGGACCAGCACCGCCTACCAGAAAAATCTTGCATTTGCGGGTGCAGGGCACTTAGCCAGCGATTATACAGCTGGTACTTCGTCTCCTCATTCTACTCCTGTCCATGTGTCTACACCTTTCTTAGAAGGGAACCCCAGAAAAAAAAGGGCAAGTGGAAGGATCGGGGTACCAAAACCCCACCATAAATTCTGACTGGTTTCACTGTATTTCTGTTTTAAGTCATCTCTCAGAGCTGAAACTTCATGTCTCTCAAAATCATCTTTACATCCCCAGGGTCAGCAGAGTTCCTGGGAAAATGGCTTTCAATAAATGTTTATTGAATTGAAAGCGAGAGCAGCAGAATAAAGTAAAGTTCAAAAAGCACTGGTCTCTGCATAGCATTTACCTTCAAAACCTTCATAAACACAGAACATTCATATGCATTGGCAGCCCTCTGAGAAAAACTGCATTTTCCGTGAAACCTTTCCCAAATCTACATGGTCCATCTTCTACAGTGGCTTCATCCTACGGGGGGGGCGCTTTAAGAATGCGCCACCTTTGATAGTGTTTATGGGGTATCCTAACTGAAAGCAGAGGCCAGTGCTAAACCTACCAGAGCCTACCCCAATAAAACAACGTCTCCATAAACATCACACCATTCAACTAGGAGAGAAATCGTTTCTTAAGGTTAATGTTTACTCTCCTTTAAAAAAAAAAATTCAAATAAAGCAATCTAGAAGAAAAACAATGAATCAAAAAAGATGTTTTCTTACCTATTTTCTATAGGTCCCTTCATTTCCTACCCCTCCCTGGAAACATTAAAAATAAACATACCTCTTTTAATTTAAAAAGTACAATATTTGATTACTTCTAACCTGAAAAAATGCTCGAGCTTCCTTATACCTACACTCAATAAACCGAGAGTGTGGTATTTCTTCTAGAAAGTGCACTGGATCTTTCGGGATGAGAACTTCGAGTCCATCAACAGTAATTTGTTGTAACTCTGGCCTGAAAACAAAAGTGAGGATTTCTTATTAGGACTTAACCCAGAAAGCTGGCAGCCTCTTCAAAACACACGACATAAGCAAAAAAGTTAAACGTCAAGCATATTTTCCTCAGTTACCACTTTTTAAGATCTACTCTCTCAGCACCTGTCAAATATACAATGCAGCACTGTTAGCTATAGTCACCACAATGTCCATTACATCCCCAGAACTTACTTATCTTATAACTGGAAGTTTGTACGTTTTGACAATTTTTACTATGTAAGCATATATCTATGAACATACTTTCTCCTGTGTTTGCACATTTTATGAATATAATCAAGAGTTGTATTGTTTTACGCATTGCTTCTGTCACTCAACATTGTGGGATTCATCTACGTTGTTACACAGAGCACTAATCCATTCATGTCCCTGCTCTACAATACTTCACGGTATGAATACACAAAGTCTGGGGGCATTAAAAACAATGTTTCTAGTATTTCGTATGCGTATTTCCTAGCACGCATGTGCATGAGTTTCTTGCTGTTGGGTATTTACATTTCAAAACTGATTTGTGTGAATTACATGTTAGATTTAATTACAAAATGTAGGAAAAGAGTAAGAATTCATGACTGGACAATACAGGTTTCAGAACTCCCCTTTACATCCTGAATTTACCTGTCAAAAGCTCCAGGATAACGGCCAAACTGTAACTTTCGAAAAGGAACAAATTTCCGGTCCACGCGTCCTTTGAGTCGTAAATGGCCATGCCAGAGGTAGTTGCCATTCCTCTCATGAAAGACCACCAAGTGGATGGCATGATTAGCCAATCTGCAGATGTAGTGCAGGGGAATTTCGGTTCCCGAAAGTGAGTCTATTCCATCCAGCCGGGGGTCTTTGCTCTCAACCTTTAGGCACTGAAAGCCCATATTTTCAGCCGTCCGAAACCAGCCCTCCTAAAACCAAAGAAACATCAAGCTTAAATATTTAAAACCAAACACTGGTAGCAAAACTAAATGGATTCTTACATTGAGTCAAGCCATACACATATTTTGCTAATCTCCTCTTTGCCCAAAGATTTCAAACTAAGGGTGGCAAGCGGGGAAGGTGGTGGTGGGAGAATAAGGAGAATATCAAAAAGGGAAACTACGTAGCTCGGCACACATGTTCAAAGACACCCTTTATGAACATGAATATCAGTTTCTTCCTTGGAGAGAATGCTCATTTTAGTGTTCTGTGGTTAGCATCTATAAGGCAAATGTTAATGTAAGGATAGCACTTAAAATAAAACTTGTAATTTTCAATTTAACTTCTATTAATTTCTATCTTCAAATGTGCTTCAAAAGGGTGGTACTTTCCTCTCATACTTTGTATCCCAACGCCTTAAACTGCTACTATAATAGAAGTCCATCAGGATGCAAACCATCAGAAAACAGACGAAGGCATTTTCCAATATCATTAGTTATAGTATAAATCTCATGTAGTAAAATTAATCTATATGGTAGATTTTTAGTCCTAAGACCAACAACCAGTGCTATGGATGATTAAGCAGCATAAATTATTGAGAACACCTGAGATTTTAATAGTAGGCTTTGTAATTTCCAAGGAACTTTAATAAACATTATTGCATTTACATGACATCTATCATATAAAATAAGTAGCATAGGTATGATAGATTAAAAAACAGACTCATAGAAGCCTTAAAAAAAAAAACAATAACAGGCAGAGCCACTGCCAGTACTTAGGTCTTATGCAACCAAATCCAAGGTTCTTTCCATTCTTAATACTACCTCTCTAGTCTCTATTTATATAATGTGTATGAAGCTCATTCGCATTCATTATCTCATCTGATGCCCCCAGAATCTACTTGAGGTCGTCAAGGAAGATATTATTATACCTAGTCTACAGTTAAGGAAAACAAACTTCTAGGTGGTAATATCAGATTTTAACATTATTAAATTAAGGAGCTGTGTCTGTAAGTTTGTCTTAAAAGCCACAGCATTCATAAACATTCTTCAAGAGTACTTTATTCACATCACTTACTGCTGTTGAATGTTATCTGGATTAGCTGTATCCTCACCCATGCTCTTATAGCAGACATAGACCCCTATCGTAATATTGATTATACTGCTTTTTAATTGTTTAAACTCCATCAATAAACTGCAAGTTCCTCAACCATAGGAATCAACAGAGTGACTAGTACCCAGGAGGTGCTCAATAGATATTTGTTGTTACTAGTGTTTATACTCTTATATGAGAGGAAGTATTAATTCAGTAGAGAATGCTAACAGCAGTCACAACTGTCCTCTCCTTTATGGATAAAGAACTAAACTGTGCCCTAGTCAAAGGAATTTGACTAGGAAATATCCTATAGGAAATATAGGATATAGGAATCCTATATTTAGCAATATAAATAAATATAAATCCTGTATTTAGGAATATAAATATAGGAAATATCCTATAACAGTTCCAGGCCTGGCTTTACAATCTTCATAAAATCTTTCATGCGTTCCCTCTTACGTCTGCATCTAGGGAAGCAAAGAACTCCAAGGTGGAAAAACCGTTTACACAAATCAAACAGCCTATATCCCTAAGTCTCTAGAGAGAAGTCATCCAGAAATATCTCTGACCAAGAATATCCACACTGTACTTAGGTAAAGACAATTACTCCTTTCTTGTGCTAAATCAACGAGATTTTAGGGATGTTTTTTAATAGCATCTAATGCAACTTACCCTCGTTAATGCAATTTCACCTTAATTATCCCTATATTAGATTGATCAACTATGGGACTCCTCTTTTTCCTTTTCTCACTTGGTCTGCTAAGAGGTGGAAAGTACTGACTGAGAGTGAGAGTAGCCAATTCAGAGACGGAATCCATGGTGCAGGATGAAAGAAATGCATGATAAGTTGGTAAATCCAGGAAAAATTTAAAAGGCCAGCCAGACCTTGAAGGGGAATCAGACCCTGGGTTGTGGGAAGAAAGACTGACAGACAAGATAGGAGGAACTCTGAAACGGCTTATCTTATAATCGTGAGAGAAAAGTCAGAACAAAGTAGTTGCTCTGATCAAACAGAGCAAAGGCCTAGGTCAAGGCTGTACTGCACAAATCTACTTCCAGTTGCCTTTGGCAGTCGTTTGTTCACTTTATTGTCATAGTAATAATAAGGAATAATTACATGCAACTTATGTCTACAATAATTAGATCTAGTGTTCTAGATCTAACCTTTGGGAGAAGGTTTAGGGAGGACAGGGAGAAGGTTGAGGGAGGTTTAGGGTTTGGGAAGGCTCTATGTGATGTCATATGTATAAAAGGACAAACGTGAACCTGTGTGCTTATTCTGGGTACTGCTGACCTTCTGCTTCTTCCACTGACTGTGGTCATATTAGTGTTGCCAATTGTAGCTTATTTCCTTTCTTCTAAAGTACTGGTCCTCAAAGCCAGTGTTACTGTATCCAACAGTCATTTAAAAAAATTGTGGGCATATTTTGACTACCATAATGATTGAGGAAGACACAACTGGCATTTAGAGGCATAGGCCAAGAATACGAGACACCCTAAAATCCAAAATATGAAAATCTGCCTTGTGTCCTGAGTAATTTCAAGTGTTCTATCAGACAGTCCCGTAGTGAAAACCTCATTCGTAATCATCTGAGACCTCTACTTCCCAGGAATACAATAGCCATGTTAAAGGGGAGACAATTTTACGTTTTTGTTGTTGGAAACTTGCTCACTATTTTAAAAAACCACATTACTAACAATATCATTCATAATATGACTGTATATTTGAAGCTACTTGCATTCAATGATCTAACCGAAAAGTGCAACCATCTGAATTACTTCATTATGTTTTCCAGTGTAGTCATGACTGAGCATTTATATGCTGAAATACACATTTTCCTTTTATTTCTAATTTATATTATAGTTAAGACATTATATTGATCTAGGGGATTATGTATATAGGTAGGGTATAATTTCTATAAACCTCATTTGGGGAAAATAAAGGAACACTATAAAATACTCTTTGTAGAAAAGGTTTATAAGCTTTGTAGTCTTTTTCTATGTCGATTCCTAGTCCAGTAGGAATGGCTAACAAATACTGACGTTTAGGAATCAGTCAGTGAGAAGGTTGGCATAGCCTTACCAACCTTATGCTGAAAGTCACCAGTTTATGAAACACGGCCACAACAAAAAGCTTCCAACTGGTTTTCAGTTGGAACTGAACAAAGAGCAATTAACCTTGCAGAAAGCCTGTATCATGAAAACCAAGTAAAACAAACAACCATAACAAAAAATAAACACCCACAAGGGATTTAGAAAAACAAAATGTAGCAGGGGGCAAAAAAACTAAATAGAAAACAAAAAACATGACAATCTACAGAGCGAAAAAGACAAAACTGCACCCGCGAAACAAGAAAGCTATTATAAGAAACAAGAATACACAAAACTTTTTTAAAAATATAAAAATTTTGAGCAAGAATATGATAAAAATCAATGGCATTGTTAAAGATTTTGTTTAAAAGTAGAACAGTTAGAAAAAGATGAAAAATCATACAGCAAAGATAAGAAAATGAGAGAGTCAATTCTAGAGGTCCAACAGCCAAGAAATAAAAAATTCTTTCTTTCAGAAAGAAAGAACACTTTTATTCAATACTATCCTGGAGGGGTTCCTATCTAAATCAATAACTACCTAAATCAATAACACAAGAAAAAGAAATTAGGTGTAAGGGTTAGAAAGGAAGAGACTAAATTGCCTTTTTATGCAGAAAATACAACCAATTGCATTCAAAGAGAGAAAAGGAAAGAGAAGGTGGGAAAGGGGGTGAGAAAGGGAGATTGGGAGGAAGAGACTTTGGACTTTATCTGTAGAGTGCAGAGTTCAGAACAGTAGCTGGGAAACAGGATGCAGCATTTCCATCCACCTATAGTAATGAATTAGAAAAGGTAGAGGGAAAATATCCACATTACCCACACGCCGTCCCCACCCCACACAAAACTATGAGATAGCAAGGAGTAAATCTTATCAGAAATGTGCAAAATCCGGGGCGCCTGGATGGCTCAGTCAGTTAAGCATCTGACTTCGACTCAGGTTCACGATCTCCCGGTTCGTGAGTTTGAGCCCCGGGCCAGGCTCTGTGCTGACAGCTCAGAGCCTGGAACCTGCTTCAGATTCTGTATCTCCCTCTCTCTCTGCCCCTACCCACTCAGCCTCTGTCTCTGTCTCTCTCTCAAAAACAAATAAACATTAAAAAAATTTTTTTTAATGTGCAAAATCTGTAAGAAAAATTACAATATTCTAACAAAGCTCATCAAAGGACACTTGAATTAAAGGAGGTATATTTATGTTCATGGATAAGAAATCTTAATATTTTAACAATATCTAGAAACCTTTCAGGCTTTTGCTTTCTCAGACTAGCCTGGATGATGAAAGAGACACGCAGTCCAGGGACTCCACTGCCCCATCTGCCAGCCAGCCGTCCTGAAGAAGCAGAGCTGCCTAGCTGACTGGAAGTTGAGCTTAGCTGAGACCAGAAGAGCTGCCCAGCTAAATGCTACCCAAATCACTGTCACAGAATCATGAAACGACACAAATGATTGTTGTTTAAGCCACTAACTTTAGTGTGTGATTGGTTACACAGCAGAAGCTAACTGCTGTATAAGTCAAATTGGAAATCAAACGTGCAAGTAAAAAAGAAACATTTTCAGATATGCAAGGTTTCAGCCTCCCATTCATCCGTTCTCAGAAAGGAATTCCTAAAATGTTGTGAAGGGGTTTACGGAACAATATATGCGCAGCACATCAGTCTGTAGTAAGGCAAAATGAGCAAAAGCTCTGGAAGGGATGTCTCTAAGGGAAAAGAAATGGAACTGAGAGATTACCTGATGTGATGGATTATAAAACATAGTTTTATGTTTCTGTTACAGAGTTTATACACAGGTTATTGGTACACAGAAAACCAGCCAACAAAACAGGAGAAGAAAGTTGTATAAGGAATATGATGAGATTAAACTAGGTAGCATCCAGGTGATTATACATTCATAAGGTCAACACTGACTACTAATTTAACTACAAAATGTGATTAATGATGATGGGAGAAGAAAGTGTGTATGTGCGTGTAAATGGAGGCAGAAGAGATTATCAGTTAAGTTCTTGTTATTCCTAACGTAAGTAGGAAATATTTAAAAAAGCAGAAGCAGGGGCGCCTGGGTGGCACAGTCGGTTGAGTGTCTGACTTCAGCCAGGTCACGATCTCGCGGTCCGTGAGTTCGAGCCCCGCGTCGGGCTCTGGGCTGATGGCTCAGAGCCTGGAGCCTGTTTCCGATTCTGTGTCTCCCTCTGTCTCTGCCCCTCCCCCGTTCATGCTCTGTCTCTCTCTGTCCCAAAAATAAATAAACGTTGAAAAAAAAAAAAAATTAAAAAAAAAAAAAAGCAAAAGCAGAAAATTTCATCTGTAAATGAGAAGATAAAGCAGGTAGAAAGAGGTGAGAGTGGTTGACTCTACAAGGGAAGTAAGGGGTGAAGAGAGAAGAGCAGACTGCTCTTCTTCCTTATGAGTTCTGCATCACCATCTGACTTTTAACACAGTAGTCTAATTAAAAATAAATATTAAATTGAAAATACCACATCCTAACTTTTCCATAAGTTTAAGTATTTTCAAACTATAAAACTGGGAAGAAAGAAAAAAAAAAAAACCATGCCAGCAAAAATCAGGTACTTATGTGGACACTTCATCTGTCTCATCACTGGCATCATTGCCTGGAAAGAACCACAGGTCAGAAAACAGTCGGAGCTCAGTCTCAGCGGCCCTGTGGGAAAGCCCAGGGCAATCAAGAGACCGTGCAGCTTACACTGCTTTCCCACCATCGTCCTGGGACATAAGCCCACCTATCCGGGTTGAAGGCGACTAAACAGATCCCACGGCAGAGTTAGTGCACACTTACCATGGGTGGCTGACTAGCTAGTTAAATTCATTTAATCTGGTGCTAATTTTCTTACTCTTACTTGGATAATTCCTCAGAATGAAAAATAGTGAACTTGGGTGGTTAGAGGTATTGCAGATAAAGAAGGAAGCAGATTTTTGGCATGTTTGGTTGACTTTTGCCTTGTAACCACTAAGCAGGATGAAAACAGACGCTTGAATTTTTTGGATACGCTTAAGAAGCACACTCCATTTGAGTATCAAACCATACTGCACACTTACAAAGAGGAAAGAACAGTGCTGTAGACTAGTGATATCGCCTTCATGTATACCTTATTTAGCAGATGCTGAAAGTTCATCACCAAATCCCTTTCTACTTGCCTGCCTACACTGATGGAAGTGCTAAATAGCTCTTTTTAGCCTCCTTCACAACAAGAAGACATATGAGTCTAGTTCTGAACAATGAGCTGGAAGCTGTTTACCAGATGCTTCTGAGAAAATTTTTGCTTCAAAGGACGCATTGCATCACCATCCTTTCCTCTCATCTTACTGCCTTGAACATGGATATGATGCCTCAGAACCAGGACAGCTGTCTTGCAATGATGAGAAAAATGAAGAAAGAACTTCAATAATGCCAGCCCTGACATAGTGGGCAGCTGAACTAATGTCAACAGCACCAATCTTTCAAAGTCTTGTTACACAAGAAAAATAAGCCCCCTATTTGCTTAGGACATTATTGTCTCCTGTTACTTATAGCTGAAAATACTCCCAATACAATTTATGAAAAGTTTTAAAGATTTTTTTGAAATGTTTTACATTTTAACTGGTTTAATCCCATACTATTTTGTAAAAGACACAGTCTGTTATCTGAAAGCAAATCGTCTTACCTCATTCTTCCATAGGTGATACCGCAGTGCAAATGCAGTAAAGTCTCTTGGAACACAGAAAAACTTGCATTCTGAAGTGGAGCCATGAGAAATATTTTTGACTTGTTCAAAGTCTTTATTAATCAATTCCAGAATCAAAGGATCGATAAGGAACACTGGTACATTTTGGCTGGATGTTAGCATAACAAATTTTTTAACTGCACGCTGTTTGAGAAGAAAAGAACCCCCTTTATTCTTCTCAACCAATACAACAATTTACCTTATTAAATTTTTATTCATTAATTTTATAAGAATATATAGAAAGTTTACTCAATAGATACCATGCTTATTACTGTATTCAACAAATAAGCAAATAAATAATACATGGTCCCTGCTCTTAAGGTATACACAATTGACTGAGGAACATGAACAAATATGTATAATGCAAGGTAAAATACTCTCTAATAAAAATATATGCAACAGCTACTAAGTAACTGTACATCAAAAGAATAACAAAATCTTCATTAGAGGAAGTCTATCTGAGATGGAAACTTTGGGCTTACAAATTATTCCCTTGGTGTTAGCTACAACTTTTTGAGCCAAAGTGGAAGAGGAAATACTAGATCTGTCAGATTTTAAAAATCAGTCATGTCAACCTTCTCAAATTCAAAATCAATCGTATGTACCATTTTTCTTCATATTTGTTACACTGTTTAATAATGCTTATAAGCAAAAGATTCAAACTAAAATATCTTGCCTGCTTGACTATTCCCATATATAGTTTGATTTTCTAATAATATTTTAATATTTTTAAAATTTTTTTAAATTTACATTTATTTATTTTTGAGAGACAGAGAGAGAGAGGGCACAAGTAGGGAGGGGCAGAGAGAGAATGAGACACAGAATCCAAAGCAGGCTCCAGGCTCTGAGCTGTCAGCACAGAGCCCAAAGCAGGGCTTGAACTCACAAATCATGAGATCATGACCTGAGCCAAAGTCGGACGCTTAACCAACTCAGCCACCCAGGTGCCCCAATATTGTAATATTTTAAAATAGAATTCTTTTGGGCAATGAGTAGAGTCCCCTACTGAAAAAACAAATTTCAAAATTACAAGGGAAACACAATAATCACACTCAAGAGTAAGTAGCACCAAGGGCAGCAAAGATCTATAGAATAACAGCATTGCTTAAAAGCATACTTTAATGGAAGTAACAAGGATTTCAAAGGGAATGTATGCCCATCAGAAAGGTGCCTCATAGGGGCGCCTGGGTGGCGCAGTCGGTTAAGCGTCCGACTTCAGCCAGGTCACGATCTCGCGGTCCGTGAGTTCGAGCCCCGCGTCGGGCTCTGGGCTGATGGCTCAGAGCCTGGAGCCTGTTTCCGATTCTGTGTCTCCCTCTCTCTCTGCCCCTCCCCCGTTCATGCTCTGTCTCTCTCTGTCCCAAAAATAAATAAACTTTGAAAAAAAAAAAAAAAAAAAAAAAAGAAAGGTGCCTCATAGAATTAAGGGTAAACTCTTATTCCCCAAATCTGAAGAAATATGTAAAAACATAAATAAGATAATAAATAAATAAGGATATTAAGGCTTTTAAGGATAGGAAAAAAATGAGATAAAGCTAGGAATAAGTCTCTTACCATTTGTTTTTAAGGCAGAGTATGCAAATACCAAGACTACAATAATCTTTGCTCTAGAGTTTATTATCTCTTAGTGGGAGAAACATCTATAAGTAAAAAGCTAGTTAGAAAAACAACTTTATGCCAGAAGATTCAATAACTTAGATGAAATTAACAAATGTCTTTAAAAACACAATTAACAAATTACCACAAGATGAAACAGGAAATCTGAATTGCCCTATACCTTTGAACAAAATTGAATTTTTATATATATTTGTTACGTATTGACATATATTTGTTATATATTCGTATATATTTTATTTATTTATTTATTTATTTATTTATTTATTTATTTATGTATTTATTTATTTATTTACACTGCCATCAAACAATAGCACCAAGAAGTAAAACTCCAGACTCAGATGGTTCACAGGTGAATTCTCTCAAAGATTTAAGGAATAATACCAATTCTACAAAAACTCTTTCAGAAAACTAAGCAGGGAGGAATCCTTCCTAACTCATTGTATGAGGCCAGTGTAATCCTGATAACAAAACCTGACAAAAACATTACAAAAAAAATTATAGACCACCATCCCACATGAACACAGATGCAATTATACTTAACAACATACTACAAAATCAATTCCAGTAGTTTTATAAAAAAAAAAAAAGCCCAAAAAAAAAGAGTAAATATCCTGACCAAGTAGAGTTTATCCCAGAAATGAAAGGTCAGTTTAGCATTTGAAAACCAATCAATGAAATTTACTACATCAACACAACAAAGGGGGAAAACCCTATGAGAATTTCAATACAGAAAAAGTATTTAACAAAATTCAATACCTATTTTAATCAGTGATTAAAACCTGTCAGTGAACTAGGACTAGGATACTTTCTCAATTTGATAAAGAGTATGAACAAAAGTATCTGTTTTTGAGTTTAGGAGTTCTTCATTAATTCTTGATACCCATCTTGTGTCAGATACATGTTTTGCAAATATTTCCTACTCTGTGGCATTTCTATTCATTTTCTTAATGTGTCTTTTGAAGAGTAGAAGTCTTAAATTTTGATATGCTAACTTATCAATTTATTTTTCTTTTATGGTTGTTGCTTTCTGTGCTTTATACCAGGAGAATAAAAGAAATGATTCTGGAAGAAAGATGATGAAATGACCGACACTGGCACACATAAGGTGCTTATTAAATGTTTGTTGAATAAATCTCATTCAGCTTAGTGTTAAATGCAAACATGATGAACACGTTAATGGCTTCATTATAATTATTGATGTAAATATAGATTAGGGCAGGGTCTAGGAGAAATTCTGTAATTCACCTTCTAAATATGCCTTCCAGATTGTTATCAATGTAATCCCTGGAAACAGATGTCCAACTGACTCCAAAGCCAATTAATTTTAAATCAACATGACTATTATCATCTGGCCTTTAGTAATTCATTTTGTTTACAAGAAAGAAAAATGTCTTGTTGAAAACAGGGTACACTGACACTCTAATAGCCTGTTCATCTAGAAGGGCTTGGTGGGACCCGTTCTTAGTGAAAGGCTAGCTCCTTATAATCATCATTTCATTTCCTAAGTGCTCTCAAGGCATCTGTTTAATAACTCATTCTAAAATTTTGTCAGGGCTCGGTATCACATTATTGATCAGATTTTGCCTTTCCTTCTGTGGGACCCAAGGAATTTAACAAAAATCCCCTACCCCTGGACAAGCAGAGCAAGACTAACTCCATTTTGTGCTACACCCACCATCTCAAGTATAACCCCCACCCTAGTCAAGCCGGTGAGCACACCCTTACTGGAAACCGGCTCCTACAGGATTGCGGAACCCCTAACCGCTAAAGAATGTAAACCCCGACTTTTGCCTGCCCAACTTGCGCGCCAATTGCAGGGAGGATTCCTCCCTGCTCCTTGGTGGTCTCTCGGATTCGAAATCAGGGGCATTATACCTTCCTTCTAAAATACTAGAACGAAAGTATTTTATTACTTCTCCCCTTTAACGTGATGCTGCAAATGTCTAAGAGTGATTCTTAGTACCATGCAATGTAATTAACAGACAACCCATTGGATGTAGTGAGCTGCTCTTTAATTTTTGCTCACTGATCTTGAAAGTAAACCCATTTATTTTTTTTTAAGTTCATTTATTTATTTTGAGAGACAGAAAGAGAGTGTGAATGGGGAAGGAGCAGAGAGTGAGGGAGAGAGAGAATCCCCACTGCTGAGCCTGACATGGAGGCTCGATCACACAATCATGAGACCATGACCTGAGCCAAAATCAAGAGTCAGACACTTAACCAACTGAGCCACCCAGGCACCCTGAAAGTAAACCCTTTAAAAAAAAAATCCATTCTTTTCTCCCACCTCAAAGATCCTTCCCTGAATGAAAAAGTTGGGTCTTTCCATTGCCTTCAGACTACCCTAAGTTCATAGAGCAAAACATCTGCTATTTTATATAAATTAAAAGTTCACCCTAATACTTCACAGTTGAGGAGCCTGGTATAGGATATCCCAGACTTACCTGTTACACAGTAGTTCAAAGCCAACTGGTGCCAGCAATGACCTAAAATTATCACCTTTATTGCTGCTTCATAATTTTGAAAACCCACTTCCAATCTGAAGCTTCATGTCTCTGGTTAAAGAGAAGCCAAAGACTAAGGGTGCTGAGCCTGGGTGGCTTAGTTGGTTAAGCGTCTGACTCTTGACTTCGGCTCAGGTCATGATGTCATAGTTTGTGGGTTGAGCCCCACATCAGGCTCTGTGCTGATGACGCAGAGTCTGCTTGGGATTCTCTGTCTCCTCTCTCTGGCCCCATGCCCCGCACTCTCTCTTTCTCTCTCAAAAATAAATAAATAAACTTAAAATGTGGCAAGAAGAGAAATGCATACTTCTAAAGAAAAAAAAAAAGGAGAAACCAAAGACTGAAGTGCATCCACAAGAAATAACTGGTCATATCCAAAATGTATATTAATAGGATAAATGTAATTTTTTATTAGTAACAAGTAACCTAACATTGTTTTTCATTCTAAATTTGGTTAACAAAAAGGTAAGAAAACATATTTTGTAAATGTTTGGCTCTGAAATTTATAAACCCAAACAGGGACATACTGTACATATTGCTAGTTTTCCTTATCTTCAAGAGAAAACATGTTAAACATGAATAGACAGTTCTCCAAAGAAGACATCCGGATGGCCAACTCGCACATGAAAAGATGCTCAACGTCACTCTTCATCAGGGAAATACAAATTAAAACCACATGGAGATATCACCGCACGCCAGTCAGAGTGGCTAAAATGAACAAATCAGGAGACTATAGATGTTGTAAAGGATGTGGAGAAATGGGAACCCTCTTGCACTGTTGGTAGGAATACAAACTGGTGCAGCCACTCTGGAAAACAGTGTGCAGGTTCCTCAAAAAATTAAAAATACAACTACCCTATGACCCAGCAATAGCACTGCCAGGAATTTACCCAAAGGATACAGGAGGGCTGATGCATAAGGGCACTTGTACCCCAATGTTTACGGCAGCACTTTCAACAATAGCCAAATTATGGAAAAAGCCTAAATGTCCATCAACTGATGAATGGATAAAGAAATTGTGGTTTATATACACAATGGAATACTACTTGGCAATGAGAAAGAATGAAATATGGCCTTTTAGAGCAATGTGGATGGAACTGGAAAGTGTTATGCTAAGTGAAGTAAGTCATACAGAGAAAGACAGATATCATATGTTTTCACTCTTATGTGGATCCTGAGAAACTTAAGACCATGGGGGAAGGGAAGGAAAAAAAAAAAGTTAAAGAGGGAGGAAGCCAAACCATAAGAGACTCTTAAAAAGTGAGAATAAACTGAGGATTGATGGGGGGTGGGAGGGAGGGGATGGTGGGTGATGGGCATTGAGGAGGGCACCTGTTGGGATGAGCACTGGGTACTGTATGGAAACCAATTTGACAATAAATTTCATATTAAAAAAAAAAAAAAGAAAAGGAAACATGTTGAATAGATTTTAATTCCTAATCATTGTCTTCCCTTATTCATAGTTCAATTCTGATTCATATATTTTTTCATTTGGGGATGCACCATAGTTCAGTGAGTGAGGATTTTGAAGGCAAACAGTTAGAATCTGCACTCAGCCAGCCACTTATTAGCCAACTAACCTTAAACCCTCTAAGTGAACTGAGGATAACAATATGTACTGACTTCATGGAGTTTCCATAAGGACTACATGAGATACTGCATGTAAAGTACTTGACACAGGGCCTACCTCTTCCCCTCCAACACCTACTCCTACTGTCCACCAAGGTAGTTATTATCATTGTCATCATTCAACAAATCCTTATTGAGTACATACACAAATGAACTAAAAGAATATTGCAAATGAGGAATTTCATACTTATCTTACATACCCACTGTGTGCTATCAAATCCAATTCGGTTTCCCTTAGATTTTGATACACCAGCTCCATTCTAAGAAGATAACAAAAAAACATTTTAATAAATTCAAAGCTATCTTTTTCTGTCTTATTTTACTTGGCATACAGGGAACAAACTGGTGGTTGCCAGAGGGGAGAGAGTGAGGGGGATGGGCAAGATGAGTTAAAGGGAGTGGGAGATATAGGCTCCTAGCTATGGAATGGGTAAGCCATGGGGATAAAATATACATAGAGAATACAGTCAATGGTATTGTAATACTGTTGTATGAGAGGTGGTAGCTACACTTGTGGTAACCACAGCATAACTGTTGAATCACTATGTTGTATATCTGAAACTAATGTAACATTGTGTGTGAACTATACTCCAATTAAAAGAAAAAAAGGCAGGTCTAGAGAATCAGAAGGAAGAAAGCATTATCAGTTTTCATCTGATAAGCCCCCAAATACTTTGAAAGTAACAGGAAAAAAGAATGTCTGATGGTCTAGAGACAATGGGAAGAATGTTTCAAGCTCAAAGAAGATCCAAAGAAGTTTCTTATGCCTTGAATGTGTTCTTTACATAGAAGACAGATGGGAGGATACTAAAGAACAAGAAGAATAGCCTTACCCAACAAATGAAATATGCCCCAAGTTTCTAAAAAGGAGACTTGCGGCACCGGGGGCTCAGTGGGTTGAATGTCCAACTTCAGCTCAGGTCATGATCTCATGGTGCATGAGTTTGAGCCCTGCATCGGGCTCGATGCTGTCAGCACAGAGACCACTTGGGATTCTCTGTCTCCCTCTCTCTCTACCCCTCCCCACCCCCGTAACACACACACACTCTCTCAAAAAACAAAACAAAACAAAACAAAACAAAACAAAACACAAAAAACAAAACTCATCACACTCAAAAAAATTAAAAGGAGACTCATCTCCCCACTAAACTGCAAACTCAAGGGCAGGGACCAAGTCCAATCCTTCTTTATATTGCCAGTGCCTAGCACAGTGCTTGGTAATGACTAAATACTTAATTGTGGTTTGCTAAATGGAGGGAAGGAGAATGGAAAAGAGGAAGAGAGATACTGAGTAATCAAGGTAAAGCCAGAAGTGGTCTCTCCTCATAAGCTCTGCAACTTAGACAATAACATTTTAATAGCAAGAGATATTTGAGAACAAACTACAAAGAGACAGCTCTGTAATCTTCATCCTTGAAAAGAGACTGCAAACTCTATAACATAGCCCTTGTTACTCATTATAGCCCTCCATGAGTTAATTAGACTGAATTTCTGAGCTGTTTGTTTTCTCTGCTGGATCATTCCCATCAGTATACAAACACGATATTATTTCTATCTTAAAACAAACAAGCAATAACTCTCTTGCATACCCACTGTATGCAACTAACAATTTCCCCCCCTAACTAATAATTAACAATTTTCCCAACTAACAATTTTCCCCTTAAGCAAAACCCCTAATGGGCTGTCTGTTCTTATTGCATCCGATTCCTCTCCTCTTATAAGCTCTTGAGCTTAAATTCACTCTGCCAACTATTTATCAAGATCACCAATGACCTCCATGTTGCTAAATCCAATGGTCAATTATTTTTACTCCTTGTCTTATTTGATCTATCAAGAATTGTTGACCACTTGTGTCTCAAACACTTTAGTTGCATGGCTCTCCGAATCCCATACTTCTGGTTTTCCTATTTCTCTCTGGCTGCTCCTTCTTGTTCTTTGCTAGTTCTTCCACCTCCCTGATGTATGAGGGACCCCCAAAACTCAGATCATGAGACTTTTCTCCCTCTTTTTACTCTATGTTCACTTTCTTGGTACCTCATCTATTCTAATGGCTTTAAATACCATCTGTATGCTTACCACTCTCAATTTATATTCTCAACCACACCAGTCCTTTGAACTCCAAACATATATTCAACTATCTACTCACCTTCTTCATTTGGATGTCAAATAGTCATCTGAAACTTAACATGTCTGGAAAAAGCATCAGATCTCTAACCATCCCTCAAGCTTGCTTCTCATCTCAGTAAACAGCAACTTCCCCTTTCCAATTATCTAGGCCCCAAATACTAAAGTTATCCCTGACTCTTTTATGTCTCTTATACCCCACGTCTAGCCCATGAACAAAATCTGGTAGCTCTACTTTCTACTACTAGTTCCCTTGTCCAAGCCATCACCATCCTGTATAAATTATTAGAATAGACTTCTACCTAGTCTGTTTTAGCCCTTGACCCTACAATCTATTCTCAACAGAGCATCCATTCTACTACCTTTTTAAAAAAATCAGATCATGTCACATATCAGCTCAAACTTTACGATGGCTCACAATCTCACTCAGAACAAAAGCAAAAGTCCTTATGGTTTACAAGGCCCTAAACAATATAAACTCTCTGACTTTACTTACTACTCTTCCCCACTCTCACTCCTCTATAGCCACATTGATCTTTTTGCTGTTCTTAAAACTTCCAGACATGTTCCTGCCTTGGGACTTGGGACTTTCGTGCTTCCTTTGGTCTCTAGGTAGTATGCTCCTCTTCTAGATATCCACAGAGCTCATTCTTTTCAAATATGCTGTTTCCTCTATTTTTTAAATAATTTTTAAAGTTTATTTATTTTGAGAGAGAGCACAAGTAGGGGAGGGGTAGACAGAGAGAGAGCAAGAGAGAGGGAGGGAGGAAGTCCCAAGCAGGCTCTGCAGGATCAGCGCAGAGCCCGATGTAGGGCTCTAATTCATGAAACTGTGAGATCATGACCTGAGCCAAAATCAAGGGTCAGACGCTTAACCAACTGAGCAACCCAGGCACTCCTGTTTTCTCTATTATAATGGCCTTCCCATCTTTCTATACCTGGAGGATTTACACTCATTTTATAAAACCAACTCAAAATATTATTTCATTCATTAAATATTCAATCATAACCTTCCTAAGTGGGTTATTCAGCAGATTTTCATTCCCTACAAACTTTGCACTTACCTAAGCTTGAAG
This sequence comes from Leopardus geoffroyi, assembly GCF_018350155.1. Classification (NCBI taxonomy): domain Eukaryota; kingdom Metazoa; phylum Chordata; class Mammalia; order Carnivora; family Felidae; genus Leopardus; species Leopardus geoffroyi. Next base: position 67,129,568 of record NC_059342.1, on the reverse strand, counting down.
GGTCAAGGAATAAGGACATAGGAGGATACAGTTTTATAGGGGCTGACAATTATACAATTTTGGTGGTCCTTTTTAATAAACAGAATGCAAAAATATATTTTGCAAACTTTACCAAAATATATAGCTTTATAACATATTCCTAAGCCTCCTTCAAGGGCCTTTGGAAGTGAGGGGCCCTGTGGTTTAAATCTCATCTATCTGGGGCACCTGGGTGGCTCAGTCAGTTAAGCATCCGACTCTTGATTTCAGCTCAGGTCATGATCTATCTCACCCTTCATGAAATCAAGCCCTGCATCAGGCTCCGTGCTCAGGATTCTCTCTCCCCCTCTCCCTGCCCCTCACCCTCTTCTCGCGTGCACACTCACTCTCTCTCTCAAAAATAAAGAAAGAAAACATTAAAAAAATAAATAAATAAATTTCATTTATCTTAATGGTTAATCTACCTCTGGTGAGGTACAGTTACTGGCAACCAGTGGCTACAACCATAGCTGTAAAGGAGGAATGTAGTCCCTATCAAGCAATGATCCTACAAATAGAGAACCCAAAGAATAAATAACATGACCTCTCTTTCCTCCAGGTCTTCAATCTCCAGATGATGTTTCCCCTTGGCTGACCTCCAACTAGAAAAGAGAAGGGAGCTCACCTAATGCAGTCCACTGAGGTCAGCTCCCCGAGACGCAGACTATTAAAGACAAGATTTGGAAGGGCAAACAGAGACTATCTACCATACCATGGTAAGAAATCTGGATCTTACTCCATAGGTATGCTATGCAGAGAATAACTTGATCAGATATTTAAAAAAAATAACTGGGACAGCTGTACAGAGAGGATTACAAAAGCTAGAGACTAAAGAAGAGTTCTTAAACTATAACTAGAAAAGTAGGCAGAACAAGGTTTATGAGATGTGCTTTAAAGAAGTAACATATTGTCATTTGCTTATATGTCTCTTTATATGTTTCTTAACTTCTCTCTTCAACCCCAAATTTCCCCAGTTTCTGACTTCCTAGACAGCAAGGATTACACTTGACTCTCATTTCATCTCATAGCCTAGTACTGTACTTGGGCACATAGTAAGTACTCGACAAACATTTGACAAATAGATGACCAAATGTTCTAAAAGAAATGCTATATCAAATCAAGTGGTTTTTCTTTTTAAAGGCTAAAGATATTCCTATAGGATTGAGTAAAAATGTAAATGAAATGAATAAATAAATGGAAAGATGGAATCAGATGCCGAAAAGGAGGGGTAGAAAAGGTCTTGTGGCTATTGAACACCACTGATAAATGAGTTAAAATAAGGGATATGTCATTAAAGAGAAAGTATTTAGCATATAGGAGGTGAAGATTTAAGGAAAAATCCTTTCATTTTTTGAAAGACTATCCAACAATCCGTTTCTTACAGAAACCAAAAAACAATTCTTTATTTTTTTTTAAGTTTATTCATTTTGAGAGTGACAGAAAGAGTGAGTGGGAGAGGGGCAGAGAGAGATGGAGAGAGAGAATCCCAAGCAGGCTCTGCACTGTCAGCATGGAGCCCGATGTGGGGCTCAAAATCACGAAACATGAGACCATGACCTGAGCCAAAGTTGGACACCTAACTGACTGAACCACCCAGGTGCCCCCAAAAACAGAATTCTTAATCCAGCATGATCATTAATCATGCCTACAGAGAATCAAACAGTAATACTTACAAAAACTGTTTGAGTTTTCAATAATTGATCTTTTTCAATTGTTTATAAATTTGTAATCCTAAGGATCAGAAACACTAACCATGGTAAATTCACCAACACTCCAGGCAGATTCCCCTTTTGCATCTCAGTGCCTTTCCTTATAGTAGATGCACTGCTCTCTTACTTACTCCCAAGTCACTGAAGTTCTTAGTGCATAGGACTCATAAATATGATCTGACACAGTGGGAAAACTTTGCTTATTAATTAGCCAAACTGCTTGGCCAGAAAACCTATAGAGTGTAAAGTCTGGGGATACATAGAAGTATTTTTTAAATATCCCTCAATTCTAATGGAAGAAATTCTTTCATATTCTCCTGAACAATGGTGGTCATGGGGGCGGGGGATGTGGGGGAAAGGATCAGAAGAGGGGAACAATAGCATTTATCAAAGTTTACACACTAGATCAGATTATCAGATAGAATATTCTTCTTCCAGCAATGATCCGCACATTATCATTCAGAATATAAGGGAACTAGCCAGTAGTCAAAGGAGAGTTTTTAAAAATCATGATTCTTAGATGATTTTAGCAAGCAACTGACCAACTCAAAAATTTCAAAAACCTTTGTTGCCATGATCTAAATAGCTGCAAGATTAATTTCCATTTCTAATAATGGCATATGAAATTGTTCACTGTGAATAACTATTGCCACACTTGAAATCCAAACTCCCCTTCCAACTCCCTCCTGACCTTCTAACCAAACACACTTTGCAGCTCACTGCTCAGCCATAAGACAGACAGTTCCAGGAGCTCAACAAGCTGGCCAAGTTTGCCCGCGGGCAGGACCAGTTGGACCACAGAGGGGATCACCCCCTGAGCCCGGCAGCCACTTCGTATAAGCCCTTCTGGGCCTGGGTACTTCAGATCTTTGGTCTTAGGCCACTCCCCACCATCTTGTCCTGCCCCAGCCTTAAGGACAGCCAGCTCAGGGGATCAGGCTTTTAGCAGTGGGCAGAGAGTAGAGGGAAGAGGCTTTTTTAAAGAGAAATGACTGTCTTTTGACACTTTCCTTTAAAAGAGTAAGCACTTCCTGTTCTTCCAACTTCAGGTTCACCTCCTATTAGGAGGTTGCTGGTGGGAGCCAGAGTAGGGACAAACGCTCCTTTGTCCCTCCTCCTCCTCTGTGCCAGTGCCACTTGGAGGCTTCTTGTCTTTTCTGTTTTGACTCCTTCCCCATTCAGTGCCGAGTGTGTGTGTGCATGTGTGTACACATAAATATAGTCATAAGGGGCAAAAAAGTACATACAATGCAAAGTAAGATATCCTAGCACAGAACCCTGTAAGGGGCTTTCTAGGTAGTAAGAGTAGCTGAATACTGCAGGCACTGAGTGCTGCTTATAGTTCTAAGTCAAGGACATTATTAAGGTTTGGCTCACCCAGTGCTTTATACAAACACAGTTCATGGGCTTTGTCTTCCTTCCACTGAGGCAGCAATATTTTATAATTTTCTATTGTGATTCAAAATGAGCCATCTTATCTATCTCCTATCTTATCAATGTTACGGTATTTTGTTTGAACATACTTGTATTTACATGTGCGACTAGCTCTATGAGTGAGGACACAAGTTTTGGGACCTGAATTTGGCAATCTTCAGCAAGAAGCTTAACTTATCTGGGCTCCAGATAACTCATTTATGAAAAAAATGAGCAATGAGAAACCTGTAATAATTAAATCCAATTTTATTTATCAGGCAGCAATGTAAACCTTGAAAGGACTAGAATGTGTGCACTGTTCATAGCTACCATCTGCTGAGCACCTACCATATATCAAACACTAAGTGAGATGCATTACATACATTATCTCAACCAGTAAAGCTGCCAGTAGCCCCATTTAAAGAAACTGAGGCTTGGGGCGCCTGGGTGGCGCAGTCGGTTGAGCGTCCGACTTCAGCCAGGTCACGATCTCGCGGTCCGTGAGTTCGAGCCCCGCGTCGGGCTCTGGGCTGATGGCTCAGAGCCTGGAGCCTGTTTCCGATTCTGTGTCTCCCTCTCTCTCTGCCCCTCCCCCATTCATGCTCTGTCTCTCTCTGTCCCAAAAAAATAAATAAACGTTGAAAAAAAAAATTTTTTTTAAATAAAAAAAAATAAAAATAAAAAAATAAAGAAACTGAGGCTTAAAGAAGTTAAGTGACTTGCTGTTAAGAAAAACAACCAAATAAGGAGTCAAACTCAGGATTATCTAGGCCCCAAACTTAAGAATTAATGCTGTTGCCACTTCTACCAAATTATGAGTTCCTTTAGAGTAGGACCTGTGTTCCATTTATCTCTGTATTCCTGCAAAGTGCCCTGTATATAACATGTAATCAATAAATACAGATTGAATGAGCACACATAATTATAATCAGATTGTCTAGGTTGGTGCAGTAAAAAACAAAACAAAACAAAACAAAAAACAATGAACAACTGACATTCTATAGGGGGTCCTAGAGATAACCTTTGTGATGTAAGCTGCCAGCCAATTGCTTGAAAGGCGGAGCTCACAGAAATTGCTCACAAGGTCATCACACAAGAGTTTGTATTTCAAAGGCCTGTAAGAGTTTGTATTTCAAAGATCTAGAGGGTTGTTGTAGAATCTGAAGAGTCAACTCCACCCATCTATGGAGTTTTAGCTGACCCAATAGATATACAAATTCCTTACCTTCAATGCTATCAAATAACTGGATTATTCAGACCTCATTTGGGAGATCATTGAAAGGCTAAACTTGTCTAACCAGCTAGGGCCAAAAGGAATTCTGTGGGGAGGCCCTAGAAGTGGTCAAAAGTAGGCCTCCTTCACTGTGGGTGGGAATGAAAACTGGTATAGCCACTCTGGAAAACAGTGTGGAGGTTTCTCAAAAAGTTAAAAATAGAGCTACCCTATAACCCAGCAATTACACTATTAGGTATTTATCCAAAGGATACAAAAATACTGATTCCAAGGGGCACATGCACCCCAATGTTTATAGCAGCACTATCAACAACAGCCAAATTATGGAAAGAGCCCAAATACCCACTGACTGATGAATGAAGATGTGGTATGTGTGTATGCATATATATACATACACACACACACACACACATATATACACAATGGAATATAATATCAAAAAGAATGAAATCTTGCCATTTGCAACAATGTAGATGGAACTATGCTAAATGAAATAAGCCCATCAGAGAAAGACAAATACCATATGATTTCACTCATATGTGGAATTTAAGAAACAAAACAGATGAACATGGGGAAAGGAAGGAAAAATAAAATAAGATAAAAACAGAGAGGGATGCAAACCATAAGAAACTCTTAACTATAGAGAACAAACTGAGAGCTTCTGGAGGGGAGGTGGGAAGAGGGATGGGCTAAATGGGTGACGGGCATTAAGGAGGGCACTTGGGAGGCGCCTGGGTGGCTCATCGGTTAAGCATCCGACTTTGGCTCAGGTCATGATCTCGCGGTTCGTGGGTTCCAGCCCCGCATCAGGCTCTGTGCTGACAGCTCAGAGCCTGGAGCCTGTTTCAGATTCTGTGTCTCCCTCTCTCTCTCTGACCCTCCCCTGTTCATGCTTTGTCTCTCTCTGTCTCAAAAATCAATAAACGTTAAAAAAAAAATTTTTTTTTTTAATTAAAAAAAAAAAAGGAGGGCACTTGGGATGAGCTCTAGGCATTCTATGTAACTGATGAATCACTAAATTCTACTCCTAAAACCAATACTATACTATAACTAGGAAAAAAATATGCCTCCTTAACTCCAAGATATCAATAACCTTTCTTCCCTAACCTATGATAAATATTAGAGTACTCTCCTAAAGAGCGTGAAAAGATTTGTAGTCCTCAACATTTACTACTGCAGGCATTTACTACTAGAAGTAGGCTGTGATCACAGATAAAACCAACTTTTCATTCTTGCCCTAGCTTTAACACACAATCTCAGTGTCTTTCTGAATTGCCTGAAAGTTCAAACCTGACCTAAATCATGTTTGTTTGTTTTTTTAATGTTTTATTTATTTTATTTATCCCACACATGCAGGAAGGGGCAGAGAGAGGGGGAGACAGAGGATCCGAAGCAGGCTCTGTACTAACAGCAGACAGCCTGATGCTGGGCTTGAACCCACAAACTGTCAGATCATGACCTGAGCTGAGGTCGGATGCTTAACCTACTGAGCCCCCCAGGCGTCCTTAAAATCATGGTTTTTATGCTGATGCTGCTGATGTGTAAGTTAGTGCTGATCAAGGTTACCATTCTCCATTCTTCTGCTAATAAATCAAACAACTTTAATTGAACTAGAAATCATTTTGTGTGAATTTTCTGTCTAAGGATATCCCACAATTGAGAACACTGAACAAATGAGAAATGCAATTCAGATATAATCAGTAAGCAAAGTTTACAGAATTCTGAATTCTCTTCCTATGTTATAAGAAACTATACTAGAATACTCGAGATCCATCCGTATTTCCCTGAAGTTTAAGTGAGATCTTGAAGTTTAATAAAAAGCTGAAAGTTTAAACATTTTCCTCAACAAAATCGAAAAAATTTTAAAAGTTGGGAGCTTTTAAATAATAACGTCTATTATTCTAACTATACTTACTATTTTTAAATAAAGCATTTTTTTTCTGGCTGGGATAGAGAAACTAATTGTATTCCTTATAGACAGCATTTTATCTTCACACTAATAACATACCGGAAGCATCTATACTTCCACTAGCATCTGTCCCCAACAAATTATAAAAATATGGAAGAAAAAAAACATTTCTCATTGTTTCTGTCACCTTGTCAAAATGCTTAGCAAACAGTGACTTTTAAATAAATTTTTTGAATGAGTACTGGGTATTATATGTAAGTGATCAATCACTAAATTCTACTCCTGAAACCAGGATCACACTATATGAAGATAATAATAATAGCTCATATTTACTGATCTCTTTTTTTTTTTTTTTTTTTTTTTTTTTCAACGTTTATTTATTTTTGGGACAGAGAGAGACAGAGCATGAACGGGGGAGGGGCAGAGAGAGAGGGAGACACAGAATCGGAAACAGGCTCCAGGCTCTGAGCCATCAGCCCAGAGCCAGACGCGGGGCTCGAACTCACGGACCCCGAGATCGTGACCTGGCTGAAGTCGGACGCTTAACCGACTGCGCCACCCAGGTGCCCCGATTTACTGATCTCTTTATGACATGCACCGTTCCAAATGCTTTATGTGTATTAATTCATTTAAGCCTCACAAGTCTACGAGCTGGTATCTTTATCGTCCCTATTTTGTAGATGAGAAAACAGAGCATTTAGAAGTAATTTACCCAAGATCCCACAGTTAATACGCAGCATAAATGAGGTTTAATCCTAAAGTAGTGTTTCTGCTTTTTACAACTAAAGCTACACAGCATTTGGGGCATCTGAGTGGCTCAGGTGGTTAAGTGTCTAGCTCGTGATCTCAGCTCAGGTCTTGATCCCAGGGTCATGAGTTCAAGCCCAGCATTGGGCTCCACTCTGGGTGTGGAGCCTACTTAAAAACATACAAAAAGCTACAATGCATTCCAGGGGAAAGGGTCAAAATAGTAGTTATTTGTAGAAACGTCACATATAATTAAGATGGGATTTTAAGTTAATGGAGGAATTCAATAAGTGATATTGGGACAAATGGTCAACCATTTGGGAAAAACTTTAAAGTTAGAGATCTAATTCATACCTCATACTAAAATAAATTCTATTTAGTTAAAAAAAATTAAACATAAATAGTACTTGATGAAAATACAGGTGAATACTTCCACAACCTTTGGCTACTTATGACACAAAACTAGATGCCCTAAGGAAGAAAGATTTTGACAGGTTTTCTACTTAGAAATCTTTTCTACCTAGAAATTAAATACAAATGTACCGGGGGTGGGGGGTTATACTATGAATATAAAGTTGAAAGACAAATTAATAAACCAGGAAAAATGTTTGAAATATATATGATAAAGGTGTAACATCCTTAAAACTATGCACAGCATCTAAAGAAAGACAACACCATCAGAAAAATATGTAGATAGGAACACAAAAAAAAATTACCTTTGCTGATATATAGTGCTTGTAGTAGTATAATTGAAACAGCAGAAATGCAGAACTTGTCAAAGTTAAAAGCGCCAAAATCACGTTCTTGTTGATTCTACTCATTAGTCTGTGGTGCTCACTTGGTTGTCCTTTGAGAGTAACCCAGTTGGTGTCATCTTTTTTGGATAAGAAGATAATCTTGTTTTCTGTAAACAAAAAAGATATTTCTAAAGACACAAAAACTTATTTTTACTTTTTCACCTTTAATAACTAGCAACAGAACAAAGAAAAAGTTACCTAAAGTTCCATAGCACATTCTTTGAATTGCTAACTTTCTCTCCTGAAGAAATAATCAGATATGAGACCAAACATGACAAAAACAAAAATATTTACCATGGAATTCTACAAATAACAACTGCAAATAACAAACATAAATGGGATATGTAAAAAACCTGACGTATACAGGGTTGGGGGCTTCTCCTACAGAGTTTCTGATTCAGTAGATCTGGGATGGGGCTTATGAATTTGCATTTCTGACAAGTTGGCAGGCTCTGCTGATGCTACTGACCTTACTAAGAACTACTTCCACAGAGGAAACTGAGAAAAGGTTTGGTCACAGAACATCATCTGTATGATAGCTTTTTGTTGTTTTTGTGTGATCTAGGATGTGGCCAGTTTTTATAAATATGCCATACATGTTTTCAGTTCTTTGCAAATATAAAGAAAGTGTAAAGACAAGAAGTTTTGTTCTTTCATCTTTGGTTGCATCTGATTATTTCTTTAGGATAAGAAATTTAATATAGTTCTACTTCTTTGTATCTCCTCTGCACTGATTTTGATTAAACATATTACATTTAATTTTTCAAGTGTTTATCTTTATTCCTGTACATAGACTAACACATCTATTACTTGATGTCTAAACTTTTTAAAAAAAATTTTTAATGTTTATTTCTGGGAGAGAGAGAGAGAGAGAGAGAAGAGAGAGAGGGAGAGAAAAGGGGGCAGAGAGAGAGGGAGACACAAAATCCGAAGCAGGCTCCAGGTTCTGAGCTGTCAGCACAGAGCCCGACGTGGGACTTGAACTCACAAACTGTGAGATCATGACTTGAACCACCTGGGTGCACCTTGATATCTCAACTTTCTACGATTTTGTTCTCCAGCTGAAAAATAAAGGGAAATCAGCAAATTTATACCTACCCTCCTGCTTTCTCTATTCATCTACTGGATAGCTGATATTCATCTTGTTACAGTTTATCAAAAAGAACTTATAAACACTATTTACCTTGAGTTCTCACATTGTTCAAAAACACTTGTCAACTCATAGTTGTGCTGAGGTCACACTTTCTTTCCCCCTGACAACTTGTAGATTTTATACAATAATGCTATAATACTAAATATCCCCTGACAATATCTGATCCTTCCCCTAGCACTCCCCTTTAAATTTTTTCAATTAAAAAGTTGACCCTTTTAGGGGCCCCTGGGTGGCTCAGTCGGTTGAGTGTCCGACTTCAGCTCAGGTCATGATCTCGCAGTCCATGGGTTCGAGCCCCGCGTCAGGATCTGTGCTGACATCTCAGAGCCTGGAGCCTGCTTTGGATTCTGTGTCTCCCTTTCTCTCTGCCCTCTCCAGCTCGTGCTCGGTCTCTGTCTCTCTCAAAAATAAATAAACATTAAAAAAAAATTTTTTTTTAAGTTGACCCTTTTAATGTGATGAGCAGAGAATGCATTCCTTACCTATGAAAGCCAATTTTTTTCAAAACTAGGTTATGTGATGATGTTGATGAATGTACAGCTGACCTGTGAACATGGGTTTGAATTGCCTGGGTCCACTTATACGTGGATTCTTTACAGTATGTACTGTAAATGTATTTTCTCTTCCTTAGGATTTTTTTCTTACAATTTTCTTAATATTTTCTTTTCTCTAGGTTACTTTATTGTAAAAATATAGTATATAATACATATAATATACAAAATATGTGTTAATTGACTGTTTATGTTATCAGTAAGGTCAACAGTAGGCTATTTGTAGTTAAGTTTCTGAGGCATCTATAACATACTGATTTTCAACTGCATGAGGAGGCTGGTGTCCCCTAATCCTCACACTGTTCAAGGGTTAATGTATACTAGCTTTTCTTCATCATGTGTCCTTCCAATCTGTAGAACCAAGATTTCTTTTTTTAGTGGGAAGTTTAAGTTATATGTTTGAATATTCTTCTGTTCTAATGTTGAATTCTCTTATTTCCAGAACACACACCTGAGCATGTTTCATCTCCTCTCATTCCCATTTCACTTCGTTCAACTTCCAAAAGCTTGTTGTCATGCCCTTTACTGACTTTTCAACAATGTTAATTCTCCTTTTTGCTTCCCATATGGCCTTTTATTTCTCTGATTTTATTTTTCTTTCTTTCTTGAGCTCTGCCAGTATATGGTTTATCATATACTGTTGTCTTATTATTTCTTCCTAGCTAATTAACTTTGTCTATTATTTTAAATAAGTGATTATTTCGGGGCACATGGGTGGCTCAGTCAGTTAAGCATCTGACTTCAGCTCAGGTCATGATCTCACTGTTCATGAGTTTGAGCCCCGCATCGGGCTCTGTGCTAACAGCTCAGACCCTGGAGCCTGCTTCAGATTCTGTCTCTCTCTCTCTCTCTCTCTCTCTCTCTGCCCCTCCCCGACTCTTACTCTCTCTCAAAAATAAATAAACATTAAAAAAAATTTAAAGAAGTGACTGTTTCATTAAATTTGTTAGGCCAATACAGTTTTCTCATGGATTCTTTGTCACTTGTTTTTCCCTGTTTTTTTTCCTTTTCTCTGGTAGCATTTTTGGGGAGATAACTGTGCTCATTTCCTTTTTCTTATTTACCTGTGAAATGATGTGAACTCTACTGAGATCAGTTATTTGCAAGAGGCCTGTGGAAGGAAGAAACAAGCTGTGTTCTGGACTAGAAGGTAGTCTCTAATATACAAGAAAGCATTTTATGACACAGTGTTTTGTGCATGTGTGTGTGTGAGAGAAAGACAAAGACAATGTGTCTGAGAACAAGTGAGAGAAAGTCGTTTGGCCGTTACTCCTTGCCTCACCAAGAAAGTGATTCCTGCAAAGATGGGGTCTCTCTGTATGTTTTCTTATGTCCTCTTCCTTTCCTGCTAGTTCATGCTGCCAAACAATCCAAGGAAGCTCTTACTGCCTTCCTATGCATCCTGTTGCTACTGGAAACAAGATCTCTCCCTGACTGCACTGCCAGCTCTATCTGAGATCTCTTCCCGACAGTATCCTCTTTCAATCTCTTCCTGCTTACGGGAAACTTTCTCAAATATTTTGATTTGGGTTATAGGATTCCTGGTCTCACCAAAGATGTAATCTCTGTCTCTCAATCTCCTTGTTGTTTCAGGGTAATTTCAGACAGAAGGGGGTACAAATGCCTATACTCTGCTATCTTAAAAACTAAAAGTCTTGGTTTCGAGTTTTAAAACAACACAAATGAGCTTCCAGAGCTGAAGACTACATGAAGCAAGCACTATATTATATAAAGTCAACAAACTACTTAAGAGAAATGATACTAACAGTAATATGAATAATTCACTTGATTTACAGATGATGTATACAGCAAAAACAACTGAATAAGTCATAATCATGTTGTCTCCTAAAACAATGAAAACTAGCAACATACAAAAAATAACATTGATGATGGTATTAGTTTTTGCTGTCAGCTAAAAGCTGCTAAAACAAATACTCTGATAAGGGCAGCTAACAAGATAATAAGAAGAATGTCCTTCGTTTTCAATATTTCAGCTCAGTTTCTTGTGGTTCTAGTAAATAGTACATCAGCATATTGTCTACTGATTCCTATGTAATTTTCTGAAGTGGCACTGAGAGTGCACCATCACTTAGCCTCTTCTGTGCCTGAATTCATAAAGAGAAAGAAAGCATAAAAGGCCTATGTAAACCACGACAGAAACATAAAGACCAAATTAATATCTTGTTCTCTTTTTGGACATGTGTATAATTTACAATTAATTTTTACATGAAATAAACCTCCACAACATATCATCAATCACTTAACTCTACTGATATTATCAGGATGACATCTAATTAACTTTATTTCATTATTTTCTATAAATGCCGAGGCAATTCAATTGCAAAGGAGGAGTGTTAGCCTGTCAAAACATTCTTCTTTGCTAGCACGATCTTTAAAATGAAAAATGCAGGAGAGGCCTGCATGGCTCAGTCGGTTGAGCATCCAACTCTTGATTTCAGCTCAGGTCATGACCTCATGGTTCATGGCTCAGCATGGAGCCTGCTTGGGATTCTCTCTCTTCCTCCCTCTCTGCCCCTCCTTGGCTCCTGCACATGTGCATGCACACTCTCTCTTAAAAAAAAAAAAAAAAAAAAAAAAAGACTTTAAAATGAAAAATGTGGTACTTAAAAAAAGAGTGGCTTACTGATTTTTACCTCTCAAATATGTCTGGCATCAACTCCCTCTTCTTTCTTCACCATCAATCTAATTTAGACTCTAATTGTCCTCATTTTACCTGGAGCCCCCATCTCTACTTTCTACCTAGCCATAATCTCACCTTTACAGTGACAGATATATCAAGTTGCTGACATATGATTCAAGTTATGCCATGATAAAATTTCTTCAATGGTTCCCCACCACCTACAAACAAAGTTCAAATTCCATGCAATGGCCTTCTAGAGGCAAATTCAATAGGCTTCTTCCACTTCACACACTCTATGATTTTTGCCCAAGAATTCCTGGAATACATACCACACTTTCCTGTGTCTGCTTTTGCTCATTCCCTCATGTGAAATGTTTTCCCCCATTTCTATAAAACCAGCCCTACACCTCTTTTCATAACTCCTCTCAAGTAACCATCGTACAAAGTCTATCATGCTCTTCCGAGTCACAATTAATTTCTCCTACCTCCAAACTCCTAGTTTTACCTTCCTGCAAGGAACATTTATTGCCTATCTTAACAGCATAGATGCTGCAAAAATACTAAGCACTGGGATACAATGATAAATAAGGTACAGTTTCCTATTTTCTAGGACTTTAGAGATGAGTATAAGTTTCCCAAAGAAGAATGGTGGGGTTGATGGGGATGAAGGTGTGATATGCCTAAAGAACAGCATGGGGAATGTTTTCCAAAATGCACAGGCCCCATTCCTTACCACCCCCACATCAATTAAAAACCACCGCTCAAGGGTCACCTGGGTGGCTCAGTTGGTTAAGCGTCTGACTTTGGCTCAGGTCATGATCTCATGGTTCGTGAGTTCGAGCCCCGCATCAGGGTCTGTGCCGCCGGCTCGGAGCCTGGAGCCTGCTTTGGATTCTGTGTCTCCATCTCTCTCTGCCCCTCCCCTGCTCACACTCTGTCTCTCTCTCTCTCTCTCAAAAATAAATAAAAATACATTAAAAAAATAAAAAAATAAAAAAACCCACTGCTCCAGTTTGTGATAGACTTTCTCAGAGACAAACATGGAGGAAATGTATATAGTGTAACTGCCATGAAGGAATAAGCACAAGTGACTATAGGAGCACAAGGAGAGGCAAGTAACACTAACACTTTTACTACTTTGCATTTTGAATTATACCTATTAGTACGTACGAATCACTTCTCTAGCAGCCTAAAACTGACTGAATTAATATCAAGAAGTAACATGTGTGCTAAGTATACTCAAATACATGGCACAGTGCTCAAGAGCACACAAATCATTTTTTAAAGTTTTTATTTTAAAAAGTTCTCTGTCCTGCAGGAACTTTTATGATAAAGCAAAATCTGAAATATGAAAAAGTGATTTTTTTTCAGAATTGAAAACTCATACTTTTTCCACCTCCTGAACAATAAACATTTAAAAATAACAGAGAGAAATATGGCATAGAACCAAAATAAAAATATTTTTTGTGTATACATTTCTTTTTACATGGGACATTTTAGCTATCATAATAAAAGTTCTGGGGAGGACAGGTAATGTATTTTCTTACTTAGGTAAAGCTTTCTAAAGAAGGCAGTATATCATTTCTAATGGAAAAGAGAAGGAGTATTGCACAGATAATAAGTTAAAATGAGGGGAGGGGTGCCTGGCTGGCTTAGTCGGTAGAGCTGAGGGTCTTGATCTCAGAGTTGTGAGTTCAAGCCCCATGTTGGTGGTAGACTTTACTTACATTAAAATAAATAAATAAATAAATAAATAAATAAATAAATAAATAAATAAATAAATAAAAATGGGGCAGGGGGAATAAAGGAAAAAAAGACAGCAAATGTTTTCAGAAAAATACATAATGCAGACACTAAGGGAGTTATGAGGTTTCAGTAAACCAAGTATCTTTAAGTTCTAATGAAAACATGAAGTTAATATGAGTGTGGTATATTGCAGCACAGGATTCGTCTCAGATGACATGGAAGCCTGCCGTAACTAGTGCCATAAACTAAGATTTGGCAACGAAGAAGAAAGGATTGGGTAGATCTGCTTCCCAAATGAGCCTTTCATGGCTTATGGGTGTCAGAGCCATCAATCCTCTCGGTCTTTGGGCCTGGGATAGCCAGAGCCCAAGACTGGTCACCTCCAGCCAAGAATAAACACATTTGTATCCTTTATTATCAATTCCACTATGTGTCAAGATATGAAAAAGGTTGGAAAAAACTGGTGGTAGATCAAAGCCATACACAAAGGTGACAGAAAAATGGGAAGTTCAAGACAGTTCTAAGGCTCTCTCTACAAGGCAAGAGCAGCATTTCATACTCTTTTGGCTTCCCATTTGCCCCTTTCACATCATTCGTTCTTTGAAGGTAATGGCAATGAAAGACTTTGGCACCTGGGCTTACCTGACATTCCATGACAACACCACCACTCTTTTTGAGAATCATCTGGGTTAGGGATGTTTGAAAGGATGTCTAACCGCCTAACTTTTTTATTCCACTTTCCCCTACTCCTGCCTTCTGGATCACCTCTCTTGACATCAGAGGCCCTCCAACAAGAAATGACCAGCCCTGATAACTAATTTAGGTTCATAAGATGTAGCCCCTCAATGCTGCTGCTAGGGACAATGCCCTCAATGTCCCAACTTATTCAGGGACATTAGAGAGAAAGAGAGAGGCATGGGTGGTATGAATTAGACAGAACTGAGATTCAAACGTGGCTTGCACTGCAAAATAAAACAGGAGGCTAACCGACAGAGAAGAGGGTAGTGTAATTAGGCAAAGGCATGATTAGAGAGATGAGGCAGCATTTTAGAAAGCATAAAGAGAAAATGCTTCTGTAAATGTATTCAAGACGAAGACATGAAAAAATCAACATCCAGCTGCTACAAGCAAAAAAAAGGCCTGGTAGATGCTATCCATCTTCCCTAAATACTGCCCATCCTTCATGTTGTTCATTTCCTTTCCTTTTACAGCTAACTTCTGGAGAGTTATCAGTAGCCTGGAAGTTAAAATTAGACTGCAAGGTGTTAAGAATTCTCTTTATCTGCTTATCACTCATTCACTTCTTAACCCTTTGCAATATAACCTCTACCTCAACATGTTGACACCTGATATAAATTTTTTTTTTCTCCATTTGATGCTCCAGAAAGTTGCAAATATATAGTGAGTGACTCCTTACAGAATGACTATGGAGTGATGAGGTGTTGGGAAAGAGTGTCTGGTAACCTAGATAAGAAAGGCTAGCCAAGAAAGGAAGTAAAGATAGGAGGGGACTGATATTACAAGGGCAAAGGAAAAGGGTGAAGGAAGTGGTGTTGTCTCAGATGCCTATGATTCTCTGCTGGATATAAAATCCAGATGTTAGTTCCATTTACATTCTCTTGCTCTTAATCATTTTTTTGAGACAGAGAATGAGAGGGAGGGGCAGAGAAAGAAGGGGACAAAGGATCCGAAGTGGGCTCGGCGCTGACAGCAGCAAGCCTGACGTGGGGCTCGAACTCATGAACCGTGAAATCATGACCTGAGCTGAAGTCAGCTGCTCAACCAACTGAGCCACCCAGGTGCACGAATCATTTTTTTAGAGAGTGAGAGAGTGAGTGAGTGAGCAAGGGAGAAGGGCAGAGGTAAAAAGAGAGAGAATCTTAAGCAGGCTCCCTGCTCAGCACAGAGTCCGACATGGGACTCAACCCCATGACCCTGGGATCATGACAGCCAAAATCAAGAGTCAGATGCTCAGCTGACTGAGCCACCCAGGCACCCCTGCTCTTAATCATTTTATTAGTTATACTTCCCATAATATGCTGGATTACTTATAAATATTCCAGCTGACTGCTGCCAGGTCTTCTTGAACATTCCACTAGCACCTAAAACAAGTAACTGTCCACCTTCACACCAGATCTCTTCCATGACTTGACCATCTATTCTTGTTAATAGTATCCCTATTTCTCAATGATTTATGTTCAAAACAGTTTCTGTGGTTCTAACTCTCTATCTAATGAGTCAACAAACTGGATATCCTTCTCAGTGCTTCTAAAAGCTATCATTTCTTTTCCGTTTTCCATCTGCAGTATAGTTAGCCTAATTTAACGGCCTTATTACCTCTGCCTACATGAATGAATGTCCTACTACCAGGCTTTCCTCAAAATATCCATCTTAGGGGTAAACGTCAAATTACTTCTAACATACCTCTT
Source organism: Leopardus geoffroyi (assembly GCF_018350155.1). Lineage (NCBI taxonomy): Eukaryota > Metazoa > Chordata > Mammalia > Carnivora > Felidae > Leopardus > Leopardus geoffroyi. Next base: position 67,113,221 of record NC_059342.1, on the reverse strand, counting down.
GGTGTCACTTCCTTTGCTTTAAGACCTTCTATGGCTCATTTCGTACTATTCTTTTATATGAATCCACTGGTACAGTACCATCTCATCTACGTGTCTTCACCTATGCTACTCCTTCTATCTATAATGCTTTCTCCCCCTACCTCCCGGTCCCTCTCACTGCCTACTGAGTAGTTAAGAATATAGGCTCTTCAAACCCAGCTCTGCCACTTGCAGCCCGTATGGCTTTGGGCAAGTTACTTTATGTCTCTATGTCCCCATCTTTAAAAAGGATCTATAAATTGTACTTAACTCACAAGGTTGTTCTGAGGATTCAACAAATTAATACATGTAAAGCACTGAATAGCATCTAAGAACATCACAGAGTACACAGTAATGCTAGCAAGCATTAATAAGTCATCTTAAAGGTCTACTAATAATTCCCTCTGCTCTCGGACAATTAAAGTCCCCCTCCCTTATGTTCCCACAGCACTGTATATTTGTACTAATTCTGCAGTCAGTCTTAAATTATAGTTCCCAGAGACAGGAGGCTATCATTCATGTTTCTGTATCCCCCAGTATTCCACATTCCAAATTTTTCCACAGTAGAATTTAAGCACAAATTTAGAGTTAAAAAGCAACTTTATACATACGATGGACCTCTGTTGCCCCAGAAGAGTTGTGTGTGGCTGGAAGAGTACAAAGGCATTTGAGATGAGTGACGAATGCAAGCTGCGGCACATGAAGAGTAACAGCCAGAGTTTATGTCACACAGGTCCGTTTGGTTTGCTACCTCATTCATTCATTCTTCCACTAACTTCACAAAAATTGCTGAGCCCTAGGTACTAGACACAGGGCAAGCTGCTAGCAGTTCTCTGTTACAAGACTACAGAGTATAGACAAAAGATTATGGTTACTTCAAAGGCAGTGGAAACGTGGAAGAACCAAGGATTTCTTTTGCCTCAAACACTTACATAAGCTATTCTATGGGTTCATTTAAGACCACCCTTAGTTAGCGTACACATCAGAGTAAGAACAGTGGTTGTTTTGGGGTTGGGTGGAGTGTAGGTATTTTGTTTTTCTATTTATCCTACGGGAGTATCAATTGATTTTCAAATACAAAAAAAAAAAGAGTAAGTTTTAAAAAAAATTAAAAAGTCTTTCATTCTATGAGTCAATTAACAAGTACTCATTTACTACAGCTCACACATTATGAGCTTCAATTATATTAATATCTACCCATTTTTTGAGTGACAGAATGGTGTTAAACCCAGTTATTTTTAACTGAGCAAAGTCTTCCCCTCAGAAATGCACGTACTTAATTGCTTGGTTGAGGACACTTGGGTACTGAGCTTAGTAAAACTATAAAGCTAATAGAATCAAACACAGGGCTCAGAATGTATCAAGTACTTGGGATAACATATAAAGTGTAAACATATGCACACATATTAATCTGAATGGACATTCGCTGAAAATCAATAATGGGGTGGGGGGAATTGGGTGATTTTTACATTGTTCCTTATGCTTTTCTATACTGTCCCAATGTTGTTATAATGATCATACGTTATTTTCATAAAAGCAATGAATTAACAAAAACAGATGAGGAGCAGGAGTAGTAGTGGCTTAATAATTGCCATATTTGCTAGACAGGATCTAGATCTTTGCTACTTAAAAGCTTGGTCCTCTGACCCGCAACATCAGCATCATGTTGGAGTTGGTCAAAAATACAGAAAGAGAGGCCCTACCACAGACTGATTTAGAATCTACATTTTAACAAGATCCTCAGGTGACTCATATGTCCATTAAAATTTGAAAAACAGTGACCTACAAAGCTAAGGCCTTTACATGCGGGAATAAGAGGAACAACATCTGCCTTGTTCATTAGTATATCCTTAGCACCCAACAGTAGCTGAAATGCTATTTGTTGAATAAATACGTTAGTGATATTCACCACTTCTGAGTGGACCATTAGAAAGACAGTGGAGATTATATTTATTTGAGTTACTTGTCTTCTGCCAGAGTCCCCAGAAACGGGTGATTAATATTTGCTGCAAATGCTGTTAAATTACTTCAACAATAATGTCGACCCCAATGATGTACCATTACTACATGTAATCTTTTATAAAAGAACTCCTTGCTCATTGCTCTGAGAGCCACACGTCTCCGTCAATCATTTTTCTAGCTTCCTATTCATGGGCACATCCTCTACTCTATTACATTCCTCAAAGCAAATTTAAGATTTTAACTACCACCTCTGAGAGAAAACTTACTATTTAAGTTCCAATCTATGAACTCCGTCTGCCTATATTTTAAAGTCTATTTCCTGCACCTCAAATTTAGTTATGTTCAAAATTAACAATTTTATTCGCCATCAACTATCTCCCACCCCCATTTCAGAAGGTAGCTCTTCATTCTTAGATTCATGTTTTATAGGTTTTAGAGGAAAGAGACCACCTCATCCAACAATATTTTACAGAAGACAGGTTCAAGAATTAAATGACAGCCCAGAGGTTAATTACTGGCAACACCAGAGCTACAATCTGAATCACCTCACTTCCAATACATTATTGCATGCTGGAATTCTGACAGAACTCTTCAGTCTTGTCAATCGCATTTAAATCCACTTTTTAGAAACCCAGGTTCTAAATTATCGATCGCCTAAATCCAAGAAACCAAGTCCTATATATTGCTGACATTTCTCTTATTCCTTTTTCTTCCTTTTCAGAGCACACTGCACTTTCCTTCCACTTGGGGTTCCTTCGGTACCCAGTGCCATCCTTCCCAAGTCCTCTATGCCCTGGAAACCTAAGAGACTCTAAAATAGGAATGCCTCTTCCTGCCTTTTCTATCTTTATCCATGGTGCTTAACAGAGATGGTTCTTGGTACGGTCAAACCCTAGCTATCCTCAGAGTATACCAGCCTTTTCTATTGGGCTTTCCTCTTTCCCAATTCCTAATGTGCTGCTCCATCGCTCATTTTGGTATCTGTTCATAGGCTGACGTTTATTCTATGGAAACCTATCTTCAAAAATAGAACCTGACATCATGTAGGTCCTCTCTTTATGCTTGAGAAAACCAAGGCTCTGACAGAAGTGACTTGCCTCATGTTATTTGAGAAACTGGTGATGATGAAATCTAAACTGTTTTCCTCATTCCAATTCAAAGCTTGTTTAACAGCCCCTTCTACATATATCCAGTCTTTCCCAACATCCCACAACTGACAGTGCAAACAAAAGGCAGACATCAAAGCCAAATGAAACTTTATTGGGCATGGCTAGCTGCGTTCACTCATTATGAAGCACAAAACCGGGGCGCTTCAGTAAATATTTCTCCAAATGAACTACAAGTGGAACCCATGGGGAAGGCATCAAAAAGAGAGTTGGCTAATTAAATCATCCCTCTCTGTAAGGCTGTTGTAGTTCTCCACTGCCCATGGGAGAACACCACACTCACAGAGCATCAAAGTACTTCCCCTCTGAGACCCAACGTTAGCTGCTGCCACATTCCTGGCCTTTCCTTTCCTGTACCCATTGCTCCGGCCACTACCCCAGTAAGCATGCGGTACTGCCAAAACCTGGCAGTTTCCTTCATGCTTCTGCACCCTTGCACACATCGGTCCCACAACCTGCAGTGCTCCGCCCTACCCCTCACCCCCAATGCCTATCGTCTCCCAAAATCCTGAGATGGCTCTCACTACCCTGCTCAAACGTCACTACCCCGACCGGAGTCTACGAAGGTTTCGATCGGCCTCCAAAACTGAACCTGTCCCCAGATGCGGATTTCTACTTGCTGACAAGCCTAGGAACGTGGGAAGGACCGCCCTGGCTGTGAACTGGGTATCATCCCCCGTCCCCCGCCTTCCGCCCTCCGTCCTCCACCCGGAGCACGCTCAGCCCGTGGCGGGCCCCGACCACTGTGGGGCTGGGGACACAGGTGCCCAGAATGCTGAGGAATGCCCGGTGGCGGCACCCGAGCCACCGGCGATACCAGCCCGAAGGCGCACACCCATCCCCACCGGGACCAAGCGGCGTCTCCGGTACCTTACCTTACCCAACAGCAGCGGCAACTCCGCTTTACGGCATTCACAGCAACCGCTGCAAAAGGTGCCGTCAAGTGCAAAGCCGTGGCTCTCTGGTTGCTGTGGGAGACGCTCCTGCTGTTCTGTCCTGGACCTCAGCGTATCCGCGGCGCCTGCGACTTCACCGCCCGAAGTTTACTGATCCCTGACGATTCTTAGCTTTTGGTATCAGGCCACTTAGCCAAAGCCCTTTCGGCGCTTGCCTTCCTAACAACTACAGTAGCGCACCGAGGCGACATAAAATTTAGGAAGTGGAGCAAGAATTGCAGGCACCAGCTGAGCTGTGCTTCTTGAAGCGTGTGAGTTTGGCAGATAAAATATAGAATGCCAATTAGATGTGAATTTCAGATAAACAAATTTTTTTTTTTTTTTTTTTTTACTGCGTGTGGGCTAAACAGAGGGATTCAGAATAACACCCTGAATTCTGGTTTGGGTACCATTAGATGAGATGGGGATGTAGTGGGAAATAGCAGCTGTGATTAATATTGCTCGCGAGGTTGAGGTGCACGGCATCCCATCTCCATAGGACTATTACACTCGGGTTTAGGTCTGGAAATATACACGCATACAGTTCCGGCCTAGTTCTTAACTTCACAGTGTAATACAATGAATTGTTAAGGGCCAGAAATGTCAATTTTGACATGAATTTTAAAAACTATACAGCACTAAATAAATTACTGTAATTTTAGGTTCTTTATACAAAATTATCAGTCCATACTGAAAACTGAAAATACTCCTTTTGTATATTTGAGTTTTCTAAACTTTGTTGTTTGAAACAGCATGTAAAGGTTTGGTTTTTTTTTTTTTTTTTTAATGTTTATTTATTTTGAAAGAGAGAGTGTGTGTGAGCAAGCAGGGAAGGGACAGAAAGAGGGAGAGAGAGAAGCCTAAGCAGGCTCTGCGCCGTCAACGTGCAGGGCTCAATCTCACCAACTGTGAGATCATGGCCAAAGTCAAGAGTCCCAGGCTTAACCCACTGAGCCACCCAAATGCCCTGAAAAGTTAAGTTTCTGGTTTTTCCTTCTATAACTTTTCTGTGTATATACAAGCTTATTCTGTAAAAGTCCTCTTATTACTTAGAACTAGTTCTATAGACTTAGAACTAGTAGTTGGTAGATTAATCGAAAAAGTAGGTAACACCCAAAGGAAGGAAGTTATCGAAGATTAAAGGGATTACTGGACACAAGTGCTAACTTAATGGACCTAATATGGGAAATTTTGAGCATCAAAATGAATAACTATCGATTGAGCTAATGAATTGAGCTATCGATTGAAACACTGCAAATATGTAAAAATTCTTTGTAATTCTTTAAAAATGAAACGCATTAGTCATAATTGAAGGTTTCCAGGGTGATTGGTTGCCAGTCACTATCAAAACTTGATAAAAGGAAAAACATCAAGTATTTATCCTTTTGGGGCGCCTGGGTGGCTGAGCCGGTTAAGCGTCCGACTTCGGCCCACGTCGTGATCTCATGATTCGTGAGTTCGAGCCCCACGTCCCCTCTTTGCTGACAGGCTGGAGCCTGGAGCCTGCTTCAGATTCTGTCTCTTTCTTTCTCTCTCTCTCTCTGTCCCTGGCCCCACTCGTGCTCAGTCTCTCTCTCTCTCAAGAACAAATAAACATTAAAAAAAATATTTATCCTTTCTTGCATGAACTGTATGTCAGTGTAACCAAAATCCTAATGAGAATTCTAGCTAATAAATGAATGATAGAACAATCACCATTTTGCTATTCCTAATGAAATAATACAACTAACATTCATCAATAGATGTTAAAACTAAGGTGAAATGTTGCTGGGGACGTTTTAGAATTATTTTTTTGATGGGGAACTTATGAATAGGTGGTTTAGGCTGGTACCACCTGAACCCACCCCAGTAATCAATCTTATGATTGAGTCTGGGACAACCAGAAATCGTGTATTTCATGACAGGATGGAACAGACAACACAGCACCACCTGTGAGGGATTCTTGCCTAAAAACCGAACCTGCATTTAATAAAACTCTAGATTTAACAAAGTGTGTAGAGAAGCAATCAGCTAAATTCAGAATGTGCCGTATTCTACAAGATAAATACCCCAGTCTCTTCATTAATGGTATATGGTATTTAAAGAGGGGGGAGGGAAGGAACTACTACAACATCAGAGACTTGAGAGACCTATAAGGAAATGCAGTGTGTAGACCTTGTCTGGATCCTGATATGAAGAAAGCAACCATAAAAAGACATTTTTGAAGCAACTGAAATTTTAATACAGACTGAGCCATTAGATGATATTAAGGAAGTGCTGTTAATTTTGCTAAAAATGTTAGTGGAATGTGGCTGTGTTTAAAAGAGTAAGTCATCATTGATGCATATTGCAGTGCTTATAAGGTGAAATGTTTTAAAACTTTAAAAAAGATGATACAAATATGGCAAAATATTAATAACTGGTAAATCTGTGATGAGCATAAAGGTGTTCATTATTTTTTAAATGTTTGTTTATTTTTGAGGGGGGGGGGAAGGGGCAGAGAGGGAGACAGAATACGAAGGAGGCTCCAGGCTCTGAGCTGTCTGCACAGAGCCTGACGCAGGACTGGAACTCACAAGCCTTGAGATCATGACCTGAACCAAGTCAGACGCTTAAGCAACTGAGCCACTCAGGCACCCCTAAAAGTGTTCATTATTAATAGACTCTACTTCTCTGTATATTTTAAAAGTCATAATAAAAATTAACAAAAAAAAGGGAAAATTTTTCATCAGGTTGAGAAATAAATACTTTTCAAATGCAAAACTAATCTTGTTTCATGTAAACCTGGGGGGGGGGGGGGCGGGGAGGAGGGCAGTTAAAGCAAAGTAATTTCACTGGCCAATCTTTTGATTTCAGCTAAGATCTTTTAAATTTTTTTTTAACGTTTATTTATTTTTGAGACAGAGAGAGAGAGAGAGCATGAACAGGGGAGGGGCAGAGAGAGAGGGAGACACAGAATCTGAAACAGGCTCCAGGCTCTGAGCTGGCAGCACAGAGCCCAACGCGGGGCTCGAACTCACGGAGTGCAAGATCATGACCTGAGCTGAAGTCGGCCGCTTAACTGACTGAGCCACCCAGGCGCCCCAGCTAAGATCTTTTAAAATATGGATCAACCAATTAGTAGTTTCTCATTGTTTCTCCTATAAAAGCCACAGACATACTGTATCACCTACTATTTCTACTTTATTATTTTATTTTAAAAAAAAATTTTTTTTTTTCAACGTTTATTTATCTTTGGGACAGAGAGAGACAGAGCATGAATGGGGGAGGGGCAGAGAGAGAGAGAGAGACACAGAATCGGAAACAGGCTCCAGGCTCTGAGCCATCAGCCCAGAGCCCGACGTGGGGCTCGAACTCACGGACCGCAAGATCGTGACCTGGCTGAAGTCGGACGCTTAACCGACTGCGCCACCCAGGCGCCCCTACTTTATTATTTTAAAGTAGACCAGGAACTTAAGTAAAGGAATCTTAACTTTAACAGTCCTAGGTTGGGTTTTTTTGTGTTTTTTTTTGTTTTGTTTTGTTTTGTTTTTGCAGTACTCCCCTATCATTTACAATTTTCTTGGACACAACTGTCTTGTGACTTTTTTAAAGCTCTTTATAAGTTTCCCTCTACATTCTTTACAATGTTTCATACTCGTATTTCATTTTGGTTTATGTCATATTTATAGAACTACAATGGCTGCCAGCAGTACAAACAGGTTTGGGAACAAATAGCTAACTGCAGGTAAACTGGTGGGAGCAGTACTTCTCCCAGCAGTACTAGAGTGGAGCCCAGCTGTAAGCCTTCGGCTGTCAGTATGCTTTTAGCTTGGTCAGCCAATCCAGTTGGACAAAGGTTATGAGAATGGGTAAAACAGCCTCTATTATAGGCAAAGATCCATCTTTTAAAAATCACTCAGATGGGGGATTACACACACACATTGTGGCCCATCCTAATATTGTGGGTCCTGGGGCAAGAGTACAAATGGAGTTTGACATATTTTAAATGTCTGAGTAAAGAATTAACCATATTATATCCTTCTACCCTGGCAAATATTCCTTCTCAAGGAACAGTAATCTAGGGTCAAATTTGGAATTCTCAGACATAGACTGTAGAGTCAGCATGAGAACTAGGTCTGCCTGTTCTTCCCACAAGGTCCTGGGTCTGTCTTCTTTTACTTCTAGCTTCAGCTTGCCACAAGAGTCCTGATATGCATCATGTACACACCTGTTTGCACATCCAAGGTCCATCCACACTACTCGTAAAACTGCCACTCCTTAAGTATAAAGGCATATACTTTATATAAAGGTATATATATATATATATATATATATATATACACACACACACATACTTTATATAAAGGTATATATATATATATTATACACACACACACACACACACACCTGTAGCACAGTCTGTCTTCAGGATGATTTGGGGAAGAGGCCTGCATCTGTTCTGGAATCAAGCTTTGGGCTGGTCAGGCAGGGAATTCTAGGGCTCTGGCTATCTGGTACACAATGGGTAGAGAACATGCACCCATCCAAGTGGGTGCAGTTCCTTGGTTCCTTCAATTTTCCATTCCATGAAGAGGCACAGCAAGTGTGAGGATCCGTGCAGGGACCCCTCTTTCCGAAGGCTAAGTGCACACACGCCCTCATGGTGTCATACTATATACACTGCTGGACTTGCTTTTTCTATTTCATAATATCATGAATACCCTTCCACTGATAGCATATTCTGTAACAGGTATATAGGGTTACTTTAGCACCATAATCTAATCATTCTGGTGACCTTGTGCAAAAGGGGCATAAACATACTACTAGTACCATGCAGCGTAAATGTAAAATAGGATTTAGTAAGGGAAATACTTGGGACAGAAAAGTAGAGTGCAATTTCCCAAGTTCTCATCCCACAGAGATTCGGACAGGCACAGAAGGACTGATATTCCATGGAAAGGACTCTAATTGAGGAAACCAACTCCCACAATGGTCTACATATTCATAGCATTTACTGGGGAAAGGGCATGCAGAATATATGTAGACAAGTATGTAACAATGGTAGCTTGCCAGTGCAGCAAGTTAAAAAGGGAGACTTCAGAATTGTGGTAGCCCATCCTTTTCTTCAATTAACAGTCGGGTTGCTTGTAGTTTGCTCTTGTAATGCTGCAAAGAGTACTGGCTTATTTGTGGGTATGTAAGAGAAATACCTAGAAATGGAATTAACTTTTCAAAGGTATGTGTATTTAAAATCTTGATATTGCTGAACTGTTCTCCACTCCATCTTCTATATGAGGTACTGTTTTCTTACTATCTACATCACACTCCTCTCCCTAGGACTCAAGACTATCCAGTGTCCCTTCATTCTTTTGGTGAAAACACTTAGTTACAGGAGCTCCAGTCTCATCTAGTCATTGATTGGTTTTCTTTTTTCTCCTAAACTTATTTCAAGTTAGGAAATACTTTAAAAGTATTTTAAAATATTTAAAAGTATTTTAAAAAGATTTAGATTCTGGTCTCTTTTTGGCTACAATCTGCCAAAATGTAACCCACAATGTGACAAGCTCCAAAGACAGAAAAAGTAAGTGCTTGATTTATAGTTACAGTATGTTTCACCTTCCATTTATAGCTGCACTGTGTAAAATAGCTACTAGTAAGATGTGGCTCTTTACATTTAAATTAATCACAATAAAAATTTTAGTTTCTTCGTTTAACTCACCATATTTACATTGCTCAACAGCTGCCTGGATCTAGTGGCCACTGTGTTGGACAGCACAAATATAGAACTTCCCGTCACTGCAGAAAATTCTGTTGAACAGCACTGCTCTAAAATATAAACTTTTTGGGCAGAGGGACTATGACTTTTTTTTTAATCTTCTCATCCCCAACAGTACACTGTAGATATTTAATGAAAATTGATAAAAATGCAAGCACTGAAGCAAAGGAAAGCAGAAAAAGTTTAATTTTTAGAGGAGATATTCCAGGTGCTTTTGTAAGAACTTAGGCTCAGTCATTCTACACAGAGCATACAATCATTTCAACATTCAAGTTACTCCACTTTGAATACTTTATTTTGAAGTTAAAAAGTTTAAAGTTTAAAAGGCTTTGTCTTGTTTCCAAGGATAATGAGGCAATATGCTTATTAAAAGACTAGTTTGCAGAACTGAGTATATTAAAAGTGTCCATTAATGTTCTTCATCCGTAACTTAAAGGTTAAACCTGAGGAATTAGAATTTTTATTATCAGAACTGCATAGCAAAACCATGTCCAAATGATAGACACACCAAATAATCTACAGATTAAGATAACCTGTAAGCCATTTAACAAATCCAATTTAAAGCAAAACAAATGTTAGGAGAGATACTGAATGATATTCAGGTTAGCAAAGTTTTGAAATGTTTCATCATATCTTTTAATGCAAAAAAAGTTGTCAAATGGTAAGTGGGCACATACACCTGATATCATTTATCCCATGTCAACAAACTGCTGAATCATTTGGTTGTTTGGAAAATATTTGGGCTAAGTTCACTCTGCATGTGGTACTAAGCAGTCATAAATTGAAAGTGCAAATGCCTGAATGGAAACATAGCTTAAAATGTTTATTTATGCTACTATTCTACACTGACACATGAATGCTGTGAGAGACGTTTACAGTTGTACCAAGTCTAGATAGAGAGTAACAAGTTTGATGAGAAAATACAAAAAGGCCACAAGCATTGCACAAACAAAAGAATGTTAAAGGGCATTATAATCAGGTGGTGTTTTCTTTCCTTTTTTTTTTTTTTTAAATAATCACTTTGAAGTCCTAGTGATACCACTTTAAGCACATGCTTTATTAAAAGAAAGAACATCTAGAAGTACCCAACACTTAAATCCATTATTCACTGAAAATAACGCCTTACATTTACATAGCATTTTACTGTTGTTGAAGCAACTTCACATACTCCATTTCATTTTATTTCTCGCAACAGCCCTGGGAGGTAAGCTGAACAAGTTGTAATTATTTTATGTAAGGCAGTGGAGGCCCAAAGATGAGAAATGATTTACTATGCTGAGGTCATAGATCTACTCAGTATATGGTAGAAAGCGATTAATTTTGAATTTAATTACTTTAAAAGAAGTGAAACCAAAATACTTTTTATATCCAGAAATCTTAAAGACTAGTGGTTTTTAATGTAAGTTGTTCCAAAACTTTAATTGTTATATATCTTATAGTATGAATTAGTTATAAATTTTATTTTAAAGAGTCTCCCTTAAATGGTAAATCAGACTCCGTGCTTTGGTACCTTAGAGATATTGAAAATGTTAAAATATATATATATGCATTCTTATAGCCCTTAGGCTCTCAAAAAATTTCCAATACTAACAGAAATGCCTTTTACCAATTACTTAAAATTTGACTTATTTTAAAACTGGTCCAAACTTACAAAGCTCCAAGCCAAAGCAAACACATTCACCCACCTTCTGCCCTACATACTGTGAAATCCTCTAAATGCCCATTCCCAAGGACCAACTTAGAGTGAATGGGTATCATTAAGAATATGTATCAGTTTAAACTAACAAAGCTCAAATGATTATGAATCAAAAGTGAGTACCTTATATTGACCCAGAAATAACAAATACTGTTTTAATTTAATAATTGGATAGTCTGAGGAGAAAAGTACTATGGCAATCTGTTATTTATAAGCCAGTACTAACCTTTATATGGCAAGTCCGACAATATCTTTTCAATAAAAACAACATATAGGAAACGCAATCCATTTAAGCTCCAAATTACTCCAAAAGCTTAAGTATTTACATTAATCAAATATTCCAGGTAACAAAGCATGTCAGGTCACAAATATTTGTATAATGTGAATACTGTAAGATACACATAAAAGGTTTTTAAAACCATACTGAACATGAGGTAATCGTTCTGTAATGATTAAGGAAATATTCATGATCTATTATAATGTTATAGTACTGACATTATGAAATGTATGTTTTGTTTAAAAATAGCAAATAACTTTATGGTTACTTGGGTGTTCAGTAAATTTATGCCGACCATACACTTCCCTAAAAGAATATATCCAGTTTAAAATAAAATCAAAGAAGAAACTGTTCTAGATCCATTTTATGTGACTATGTAAAACTGAACCATATTAATGCAGTTAATTTGAATTTTTTATAAACTCTAGTAATTTATTTTTTAAAATTTGACTTACTAGCAGAAATATTGTTTTTAAGATGCAAACTTTGTCACCTTACTCAAAAGTAGCAAAACTATATGTACAGTAAATCAAACTTCACTAATTGTGGAAATCCAGATACAAAGTACGGCTGCTGTATCACAGACACTTAAATTTATCTGTTGTATGAATTAGCCAATGAATGGACACTGATCTAATAAATATGGGGTTTTTAAAAGAATTACAATGATTTGAAAGTATAGTCCTTAGTATTTTTAGCCTGGAATCATAATATTTTATAGTAAGAAGTCAACAGTGTCCTCTTCCAGAATTAATACTCTTTGAAATCATATAATATATATATATATATATCCTTTGTCAATTTTTTCATGTTTTCAAAAGAAACAAAATAACTATAATTTTACAAGTATTGAGAAAAAATAATCATTCTGGGTAAGTCATGAAATGGAGTATGTGAGCCTAATTATAATATTTCATTACAAATTATTTACTTTTATTATTTGTACCACCAAGGATCGGTCACCAAAAATTCCAATTATACATGACACTGTTCATATTTTAATTTAATAAGTGAGTAAATAAAACTAAGCCAATATGTTTCTTTAAATGATAACACAGGAAAAAGTTACTGTTTGCAGAACAAAGTAGGCCAAGTCTAGCTGTACAGTGGCAGTTAACGGTTTGTCAACACGGTACAGATGCCATCAATAAAACCCATGTACAGACAGACACGCCTCTAATACTTTCAATTTGTTTACCTATACCTGGGACATTCAAAGAATCACTGTATATTAAATTTCTATGTGCACTCAGTTATTAAATGCTTCATATATACATATTTACCAAAAGTTAAACACATAGGTGACAGAGTAAGCCCAAAGAGTCAAAATGAATTGTAAAAAATTTTTTTTTCTAAAGTGCTTAAGGCAATTCCTTCATTTCTTTAACCCAGTTTACTAAAACTGGTTTGGGATTCAACTGCTAAAAGAGAAATGCAATATCAAATGCACGTTTTTATAAAACAATTTTTATACCTGTAATACATCTATTACTGTCAACCTCTCATGCATTTCTTTTACAGAAAGCAATCATGTTTGACCTATCAAAACAAAGAGTAAACAAACTAATAAAGTCTGAAAGGGTATACCATCTTCCCACAATGCATTAAATTTGAGCAAAAAGGCTCAATAGTTTTTAATTAAAATGACAATGAGAATGTTATATATTATGGTCAAGTTAAGAGTTACCTTAATTTGATACTATTTAAATAGGCACTACAGTTGATTATTTTCTAGTTTGAAAAGGAGGGTGGCAGACTTTTCCAGTTTAACTTAACACATATAAACTTAAAACTTTTGTTCTTTATAGAGACCTTTAAGAAGCATACATAGTAACAGGAAAACCTCAGATTTTTATTTTGAAGTAAAACTTGTTATTACTTCAAATGAATTTTCCAAATGAATATTAGAAAATTTAAATGAAGGGTTTCAAATGATGGCATGAGCACAGAATAGAAGCATATGCACTCCTCCAGCCCGATTAATCCTCTGCTCCATACACCTGCAACAGAAGGCCCTCACCAGTATAACATAATGGTCTCTGGCTTAAATTATCAGTTGACGCTGCAGGGGGCATGAAGTGAGAGCACACTTAGAGGAAGAAGGCACTGAATTAAAGAGAAGACAGTTACATAAGACGTAATAGTAAAAAATTTTATACAAGAACTTCTGGCTTTTTCTGTGTCAATTTTGCTAAACTATACATGTATAATTGTTCACATAAAGCAGCTCCACCACTAAATTACTGCTTTCAGATTTGACTCTATGAAAGAGAATGGTAACTTCCTGTTTCTTAGGTCCTGGAATAACACCACTGTAGGGAACAGAATATCCAAAAAATTTTTTTCAAAATCTTTAGGAAGAACAAAACCCAATATTATAGTTGTTTGGAGAATCAAAAGGATATCTATTGACATACTTCATTCTCTCAACTGCCTTATAGTCTTTAAAAAATACCAATATGTCATGAGACAATGGTGCAGATATAAATGCCCTCTGGAAAAATAATACCTAATTCAAACAAAATTCCTCATTTAGGTCTGTTTTACCAAAAAACAAAACACCCTATATCAGTAAACAGTAAACTTTAGGAGAGAATGAGCTATTCCTATTTCACAGGTTTTTCTGTAAAAGGCAGCTCAGATGTAAGCAGCAATAGTCCCTTCTTGGAAGAAGGTTGTCAGAGCATAATACCCTTAAAATAAGAATGAAAAAAGGTCAACATGAGAAAGTAAATTCCAGAGACCACCAAAAATGTTCAAGGACTTCTTAAATACTGAAATCGCAACTTTCAGTTTGGCTCAAAGAACTTGTATTAAAAATTTTAACCAACTTTTAAAAAATAGGTATGTTCTGCTCAATAACCATGGGTTTTATTCACGGTTTAACATATTTTCCCTAAGGTTGGGAAGGATTATTCTATGATGATTTTTGGAAGAATTATACCCCTTTGGAAGGCAAATGTGAAAAATAACCTCTGAATAGTTACGTTTGAAAAACTTATATGGTAAATAAATCAGAGATATGTAGACATTTTTCAAAACACTTGTTTAAACCATTCCATACCTTATTAAAAAGCAGACATAAATGACCTCAGTAGTTTTAGGCACCTCCCTTTATAACCTATCTTCTTAGATAAAACTTAAATGATGTAGGTTTTTCTACCTTTTTTTAAACTTTAATAAAATTTCATTCCTACTAGAAATATTAAAAATCAGTATAATTATCAATTACTACCAAATTCAAGCGAGAATTTTACCAAGACAACTATTAAAGGTAGTACTAAATGTGACAACAAAATCAGAAAATAGAAAGCTTTAAAAAATCTTATCCATCATCCAAAATGATGGAATGAAAAGAAGTCTAATTAAACAAGGCAACATATAAAGAATATCCCTTTGCCACTGTTAGTGCGGCAGGTTAAAAACAACAACGACGACAACTAATGTATGGGTGATTTTAAGCTAAACTCTTCCTATCCACTCTATTTTGAGTTTTAACTCAAATAAGAGAAATGTCACAATATTTGGAAAAGAGAAAATGATAAACAATCTAGTCAGTAAAACAAAAGAGGATAATTTAGCAAAACTCAACTTCTTTACGAAAGGACAACAATTAAGAAAACATTTCTAGCATCCCCAACCAATGATTTCAATTTTTAGACAAACTTAGAAGACTGTATCTTTTTTTAAAGCTTCAGTGTAAGAACCTAATAATAGGTAGTGACGAGATAAAGAGAAAGTACAGGGGAAAGAAGACAAGATTTAAATGCTTTCCTCTCAGGTCCTAGGGCTACATACTAACTAAACATTTTAGGAGAGCCAAAGTAATCCAAGAAACACAAAAATGAGTTTCTATGTAACTATTTAAACACTGCCTTTCTTCCCATTTGCTCTTCGAAACATCAGTTTCTTGCTCAGAATCTGCTTGCTTGATGCTACTGCACAGTAGGTTCCCGTGAGTACTTGGTACTAGATGCTTAATGCTAACACATCCCAGGCCTTAAAGCAGAAGGTAGCAAACCTGATTTCCACCACTTGTAAATTTCTGTGATTAGTAACTGCACAGAAAAGGCCACCCAAAGGGGGTGAAACATATTCTGAGTAAGCATTACTGAGTAATATTGTTTAGGCTGCTAGCTGAACCCGTCATTCCATTTTCACTTTTCTGAAGCGTTCTCACAGCACTTGGAACCTGCATCCCAGTATTCAAAGAAAGTCCACCACACCAAACCTAAAAAAGGACAAAACCAAAGCTTTAGTCAGATTTCAAATCAAACTAGAACTGAGGTGATTCTTAAAGTTCCATTTGAAAGGCAAAATGCCACGTATATGAATGTCAACAAGTTCCAAACTGATAACCTTTATATTTGAACCGAGAAGTGAAAAGGAAGGCTAACTCAAGAGTTTTTGAGAACCAGAGAGGCCAGAGGAAGTCTTTGTGGTAGCAGAACCCACTGGAACTGCACACAAGAGAAGGAACTAAGGGCTGCAAAAATTTAGATATTAAATTTTTAGGGTTAATAGGCCAAAAATATTGGCTATTTCTACTGATGCTAACCTTCACAACCAAGAGAAGTGCACAGAGAGCCAATTTCCTTACCCCTATTATTGCTTTAGATTGTGATGAGGTGTGGCCTGAGACTATAGGAATCCAACACCCCAGTGTTAACAGAGTAAAATCCATTATTTTTTTCCCTAACTTGTTAACAATAAGAACTCTTTTATTAATTCTTTAAGAACTTCTGAGAAAAATGCAAATGGTAATAATATCCAGATATACCATATTGCCATATTCTATTAATTATAAATGTAAGTTTATGAAAGATGAAATTGCTTTGCTTGTAAACAGAGCAGCCTTAATTGAATAAAGTGAATAACTTATTTAGAACAGACTCAAGTGAATTAAAATATGAAAGTATGTATCTTTTAATTATCATCGATGCCTGGTTTGTAGAAGACATAGCTTGAGACAAGGGACTCTTAGAAACTGTAGGAGTGGGGCGCCTGGGTGGCGCAGTCGGTTAAGCATCCAACTTCAGCCAGGTCACGATCTCGCGGTCCGTGAGTTCGAGCCCCACGTCGGGCTCTGGGCTGATGGCTCAGAGCCTGGAGCCTGTTTCCGATTCTGTGTCTCCCTCTCTCTCTGCCCCTCCCCCATTCATGCTCTGTCTCTCTCTGTCCCAAAAATGAATGAACGTTGAAAAAAAAAAAAAAAAAAGTACCTTTAAAAAAAAAAAAAAGAAACTGTAGGAGTATTCCCACCTTCAATTATATCCGAAAGTGTTTAAAATTTACTAAGTGATTACATACTATACCAAAGAATCCACTGACCTGTGAAATTTATAGCTGTATGACGAACATTCCAAATTTTTAAAACTAGTAGGTTCAGTAATAACTCCCCAAATACAAAAGCTCTGTGATTATAAAACTACTATATTACTTTTTTTTTGAAATTATTTAAGTGATTTACAAACATATTTACTCAAAATATCTAGCACAGAGGTACAAGGGCAAATCAACAGAGAAAGGTTAGTCTTTTTTGAACACTTGGAATTCATATACAAAAAACAGATCTCAAACCATACCTGGTACAATATATAAAAAATAACTCAAAATGGATCACAGACCTAAATGTAAAACCTAAAACCATAAAACTTTAAGAAGAATACAAAAGAGATTATCTTTGTATCCTTGAGGTAGGCAAAGCAAGATCCATAAAAGAAAAAAAAAATGGATAAACAGACTTCATTAAAATGAAAAACTTCTCGGGGCACCTGGGTGGCGCAGTCGGTTAAGCGTCCGACTTCAGCCAGGTCACGATCTCGCGGTCCGTGAGTTCGAGCCCCGCGTCGGGCTCTGGGCTGATGGCTCAGAGCCTGGAGCCTGTTTCCGATTCTGTGTCTCCCTCTCTCTCTGCCCCTCCCCCGTTCATGCTCTGTCTCTCTCTGTCCCAAAAATAAATAAACGTTGAAAAAAAAAAAAATGAAAAACTTCTCCTCAAAATGTATACAAAATGAGAAAAGCCACAAACTAGGAAAAAATATTTGCAGAACAGTTATTTGATAAGGACCCATATCCAGCATACATAAAGAAATCTTAAAACTCATTAATGAGAAAACAAGTACCCCAATAAAAAATGAATAATAGATACTGCATCAAAGACATTATAAAAATGAAAAAATAAGCACATGAAAAGATCCTCAACATCATTTGTCCTTAGGAAAATGCAAGTTAAAACCATAATGAAATACCGTTACACACCTATTAAAACTGCTGACAAATATTAATGTCAAGGATGTGGTAAACTCTCATATATTGCTAGTAGGAATGCAAAAGTCACAATACAAGAAACAACAGGTGTTGGTGCAGATGTAGAGAAAAGGGTATCCCCTCTTGCACTGTTGGTGGGAATGCAAACTGGTGCAGCTACTCTGGAGAACGGTATGGAAGTTCCTCAAAAATTAAAAATATAACTACCCTACCATCCAGCAATTGCACTACTAAGTATTTACACAAAGGATACAAAAATACAGATTCAAAGGGTTACATGCACCCCAATGTTTACAGGAGAATTATCAACAATAGCCAAACTATGGAAAGAGCCCAAATGTCCATCTACTGATGAATGGATAAAGATGTGGTGTGTGTGTGTATGTAACACACACACACGCACACACACACAGGGGATATTAAAGAAAAAGAATGAAATCTTGGGCCTGGGTGGCTCAGTCAGTTAAGCGTCTAACTCTTGATTTCACCTCAGGTGAAATCTCACACATCAGGCTCCGCACTAGCACAGAGACTGGGATTCTCTCTCTCCTTCTCTCTCTGCCCCCACCCCCCACTCACACTCTCAAAATAAACCTTTTTTAAAAAAAGAAAAAGAATGAAATCTTGCCACTTACAATGACATGGAGGAGATAGAATGTATTACACTAAGCAAAATAAGTTGGAGAAAGACAAATACCATATGATTTCTCTCATATGTGGTATTTATTTATTTATTTATTTATTTATTTATTTATTTAGAGACAGAAAGCAGGAGCAGGGGCTGAGCAGAGGAAGAGGGAGAGACAGAGTCTTAAGCAGGTTCCATGCTCAGTGTGGAGTCCGACGCAGGACTCGATCTCATGACCCCATGACAATGAGATCATGACCTGAGCAGAAATCAAGAGTCAGCGCTTAACTGACTAAGCCATCCAGGTGCCCCACTCATATGTGGAATTAAGAAACAAAACAGATGAACACATAGGAAGGGGGGAAAAAGAGGAGAGAGGGAAACAAACCACAAAAGACTCAATGACAGAGAATCAACTGAGGGTTGATGGAGGGAGATGGGTAGGAGATGAGCTAGATGGGTGATGAGTGCTTATTGTGTTGAGCATTGGGCATTGTTTTTAAGTGATGAATCACTGAATTTCACTTCCGAAACCAATATTGCACTGTATGTTAACTAAAATTTAAATAAAAATTTAAAAAAATTAAAAGGAATACAAAAGTCACACAGCCACTTTGGAAAACATTTTGGTAGCTTCTTATAAAGTTAAACATACACTTTCTTTTTTTTTCTTTAATTTTTTTTTAATGTTTATTTTTGAGAGAGAAACAGTGTCAGTGGGGATGCCCAGACAGAGAGGGAGACACAGTATTCAAAGCAGGCTCCAGGCTCTGAGCTGTCAGCACAGCCCAGTGCAGGGCCCAAACCTATGAACTGTAAGATCATGACCTGAGCCAAAAGCAAATGCATAACCTACTGGGACACACAGATACCCTAAACATACACTTTCAGTGTGATCTAATACCCTCACTTCTAGGTATTAACCCAAGAGAAATGAAAACAAATACGAAAAAATCTATTTGCAAATATTTACAGTGCCTTTACTTACAATTGCCAAAAACTAGAAAGAACCCCAAAGTCCTTCAACTGGTGAGTGGATGAATAACGTGTGCTACATACACAGTCAGCAATAAAACAGACACTCGTCAGCAAAAAAAAAAGACACTATGACTGATAAACACAACATTGATGAATTTCAAATACATTATGCTGTAGAATCAAAAGTCTACATACCATACAATTCCTTTTCTCTAATATTCTGGAAAAAGCAAAACTACGGAGACTAAAACCTTGTTAGTGACTACCAGGGCTGGGTGTGATCAGAAAGGTCCATTACAAAGGAAGATGAACTTTTGTAGGGTGATAGAAATGTTCAATGTCTTGATTATGGTAATGTTACACAACTGTAAGCATTTGTCAAATCCCACAGAACTGTACACTACTATGAATTATCCTTAATAAACCTGCTTCTAAAAAGAAAACTAGGGGTGCCTGGGTGGCTCAGTCGGTTAAGTGTCCAACTGCAGCACAGGTCATGATTTCATCGTTCATGAGTTCAAGCCCCACGTTGGGCTCTGTGCTGACAGCTCAGAGCCTGGAGCCTGCATCGAATTCTGTGTCCTCCTCCCTCTCTCTCTTTCTCTGCCCCTCCCCCACTCATGTTCTCTCTCTCTCTCTCTCTCTCTCTCTCTCTCTCTCCCCCCTCCTTCCCTCTCTCTCTCCCTCTCAAAAATAAACATAAAAAATTTTTTTAAAAAGAAAACTAATCTTGTACACAAAAAGTTTAATAATCACTGACCTAGTTAATAAACCCTTCAATGAAAGGAAAAAAATAATTTCAACCAGTTTGAAAATACTTTTCCTAAAGCATCTTAACAACACTTACTAATGTAGTTAGTGTTTAATTATTTGGAATGAAAAGCAGTAAACTGACTACATATCTACTTGAGATAAACTCAAATTAAACATGAAATCCAACCCTTTGAGACACAAGGAAAAAAATAACTTTTGAGTTTCATATGGTAAACAAATTTGTCCCTGAATGACCTATTTGGAAAAACAGCCAAAAAACACATAATACAGCAGAGGTTTGTGACAAAGTAATAATAATAATAATAATAATAATAATAATAATAATAACAACCCTCCTAAATCCTTGTGTTTTTCTATGAACAATAACTTCATTCACTGATTACTTTTAATTTTTAATGAAAAACCAAGAGTCTTAGTTATTAGCATTGTTTTAAATTTAAGATTTTGGGGTATCCAAAGTGAATGATCATTATCAATTTTGAGAGTTAAAAGTACTATATTTTAAACCCACATATACCCTGAATACTTTCTCCTCACAGTTTGAGAAGCTACAGTCAGGGTAATGATGGAAGAACACACATACAAAACATTCTGCCAACTCTGCAATGGAAATAACCCCCCTTGATTGTAGAAGTAACCCCCAAATTAAGAAAAGGTCTAGCCAGAATAATGAGGATCTGTCTTAATTGTACTGCAGAACTCCCCAGAGTAGCCCAAACTTACAGAGAAATCCAAAGGATAAAGGAGTTGGAAGAAGCAGTAACATCTGCTTAATAAAAAAATAAATACAGGGGCGCCTGGGTGGCGCAGTCGGTTAAGCGCCCGACTTCAGCCAGGTCACGATCTCGCGGTCGGTGAGTTCGAGCCCCGCATCGGGCTCTGGGCTGATGGCTCGGAGCCTGGAGCCTGTTTCCGATTCTGTGTCTCCCTCTCTCTCTGCCCCTCCCCCGTTCATGGTCTGTCTCTCTCTGTCCCAAAAATAAAATAAACGTTGAAAAAAAAAAAATTAAAAAATAAATAAATAAATAAATAAATAAATAAATAAATACAAACCAAGTTGCATTTTGTATGGAGAATAATGACTTTTTCTAATATAAATTGTGACCACTAAACCAGCCTTGCAAGAAATTTTAAGGGGGACTCTTTGAGTGAAGAAAAAAACAAAACAAAACAGACCAAAAGCAATAAAAACTAGAAAGGACCAGAGAACATCATCAGAAACATCAACTCAATAGGAAACACAATGGCACTAAATTCATATCTTTCGGTATTCACTCTGAATGTAAATGGACTAAATGCTCCAATCAAAACACACAGGGGATTAGAATGGATAAGAAAACAAGACCCATCTATAGGCTGCCTACCAGAGACTCATTTTAGACCTAAAGACACAGCAGATTGAAATAAGGGGATGGAGAACCATCTATCATGCTAATGGACGTCAAAAGTAAGCCAGAGTAGCTGTATTTATATCAGACAAACTAGATTTTAAAACAAAGACTATAACAAGAGATGAAGAAGGGCGTTCTATCATAATTAAGGGATCTACCAAGAAGATCTAACAACTGTAAATATTTATGCTTCCAATTTGAAAGCACCCAAATATATAAATCAATTAATCACAAGCATAAAGAAACGCATTGATAATAATGCCATAATAGTAGGAGATTTTAACACCCCACTTTCAACAATGGAAACAATGGCTCTGAATGAGACCCTGGACCGGATGGACTTAACAGATATATTCAGAACATTTCATCCTAAAGCAGCAGAATACGCATTCTTCTTGAGTGCACATGGAACATTCTCCAGAACAGATCACACACCGGGTCACAATCAGCCCTCAACAAGTACAAAAAGACTGATATCATACCATGCATATTTTCAGACCACAATGCCATGAAACTTGAAATCAATCACAAGAAAAAATGTGGAAAGACCACAAATAACTGGAGATTAAAGAACATTCTACTAAAGAATGAATGCACTAATCAAGAAATAAAGAGGAAATTAAAAAGTACATGGAAGCCAATGAAAATGAAAACATGACAGTCCAAAACCTCTGGGATGCAGCAAAGGTGGTCATAAGAAGGAAGTATGTAGCAATGCAGGCCTTCCTAAAGAGGGAAGAAATGTCTAAAATACACAACTTAACCTTGCACCTAAATGCGCTGGAAACAGAACAGCAAGTAAAGCCCAAAATCAGCAGAAGAAGGGAAATAATAAAGATTAGGGCAGAAGTCAATGATATTGAAATTAAAAAAAAACAACAACAACAGTAGAATAGATAAACAAAACCAGGAGCTTGCTAGTTCTTTGAAAGAATTAACAAAATTGATAAACCCCTACCCAGATTGATCAAAAAGGAAAAAGGAAAGGACCCAAATAAATAAAATCAGATGAGAGAGATCACAACCAACATCACAGAAATACAAACAATTATAAGAGATTATTACGACCAATTATATGCAAACAAATTGGGCAATCTGGAAGAAATGGACAAATTCCTAGAAACTAACTGAAAAGGAAAAAGTAGAAAATTTGAACAGACCCACAACCAGCAAAGAAATTGGATCAGTAATCAAAGCTCTCCCAATAAACAAGAGTCCAGGGATGGACGCCTTCCTAGAGGAATTCTACCAAACATTCAAAGAAGAGATGGGGTGCTTGGGTGGCTCAGTCAGTTAAGTGTCCAACTTCAGCTCAGGTCATGATCTCGCGGTTTGTGAGTTCGAGTCCCGTGTTGGCTCTGTGCTGACAGTTCGGAGCCTGGAGTCTGTTTTAGATTGTGTGTCTCACTCTCTCTCTGCACCTCCTCCCTCCCTCCTTCCTTCCCTCATTCCCTCTCCTCCCTCCTCAAAAATAAATAAACACAAAAAAAATAAAGAAGAGTTAATACCTATTCCTTTGAAGATGTACCAAAAAATAGAAATGGAAAGAAAACTTCCAAACTCATTCTATGAGACTAGCATTACTTTGATTCCAAATGCAAACAAAAACACCACTAAAAAGGAGAACTATCGACCAATCTCACTGATGAGCACGGATGCAAAAATTCTGAAGAAGATACTAGCAAACCAAATCCAACAATACATTAAAAGAATTATGCACCACGATCAAGTGGGATTTATTCCTCTCCCTGAGATGCAGAGCTGGTTCAATATCTGCAAATCAATTAATGTGACACATCACATTAATAAAAGAAAGGATAAGAACCACAAGATCCTCAATAGATATAGAAAAGGCATTTGACAAAATACAGCATCCTTTCTTGATAAAAACCCTCGAGAAAGTAGGGATAGAAGGAACATACCTCAAGATCATAAAGGCCATATATATGAAAGACCCACAGCTAACATGATCCTCAATGAGGAAAAACTGAGAGCCTTCCTCCGAAGGTCAGGAACACAACAGGGATGTCCACTGTCACCACTGTTTTTCAACAGTGTTGGAAGTCCTAGCCTCAGCGATCAAACAAAGAGAAATAAAAGGCACCCAAATTGGCAAGGAAAAAGTCAAACTTTCATTCTTCACTGACATGATACTCTATGTGGAAAACCCAAAAGATTCACCAAAAAACTGCTAGAAATGATACATGAATTCAGCAAAGCCGCAGAATATAATATCACCATACATTTCTTTACACCAATAATGAAGCAGGAGCAGGAGAAATCAAGGAATCGATTCCATTTACAAATGCACTGAAAACCATAAAATACCTAAGAATAAACCTAACCAAAGATGTAAAAGATCTGTACACTAGAAACTATAGAAAGCTTATAAAAGAAACTGAAGAAAACACAAAGAAATGGAAAAGTATTTCATGCTTGTGGACTGGAAGAACAAATATTGTTAAAACACCAATATTACACATTCAATACAATCCCTATCAAAATAACACCAGCATTCTTCACAGAGCTAGAACAAACAACCCTAAAATTTGTGTGGAACCAGAAAGGACCCCGAATAGCCAAAGCAATCCTGAAAAAGAAAACCAAAGTGGGAGGCATCACAATTCTGGATTTCAAGCTATATTCCAAAGCTGTAATCATCAAGATAGTATGGTACTGGCACAAAAACAGACACATAGATCAATGGAACAGAAGAGAGAACCCAGAAATGGATCCATAAATGTATGGCCAACTAATCTTTGACAAAGCAGGAAAGAATATCCAATGGAATAAAGACAGTCTCTTCAACAAAAGGTGTTGGAAAACTGGACAGCAACATACAGAAGAATGAACCTGGACCACTTTCTTACACCATACACAAAAATAAACTCAAAATGGATGAAAGACCTAAACGTAAGACAGGAAACCGTTAAAATCCTAGAGCAGAAAACTGGCAACAACCTTTTTGACCTTGGCCGCGGCAACTTCTTACTTGATATGTCTCCGGAGGCAAGGGACACAAAAGCAAAAATGAACTACCAAGAGAAGGAAAAGGAAAGCCAGAGTGGAAAAGACATTTGCAATGCATATATCTGGAAAAAGACTCAGTTCAAAAATGAACTACTGGGACCTCATCAAGATAAAAAGCTTCTGCACAGTGAAAGAAACAATCAGCAAAACTAAACGGCAACTGACAGAATGAGAAAAGATATATACAAATGACATATCAGATAAAGGGTTAGTATCCAAAATCTCTAAAAAACGTATCAAACTCAACACCAAAAAAACAAATAACCCAGTGAAGAAATGGACAAAGACATGAATAGACACTTCTCCAAAGAAGACATCCAGATGGCCAACCGACACATGAAAAAATGCTCAACATTACTCATCATGAGGGAAATACAAATCAAAACCACAATGAGATGCCACCTCACACCTGTCCGAATGGCTAAATTAACAACTCAGGAAACAACAGATGTTGGCAAGGATGCAGAGAAAGAGGAACCCTTTTGCACTGCTGGTGCGAATGCAAACTGGGGCAGCCAACTCTGGAAAACAGTATGGAGGTTCCTCAAAAAATTAAAAATACAATTACTCTATGACCAAGCATTTGCACTACTAGGTATTTATCCAAAGGATACAAAAATGCTGACTGGAAGTGGCACGTGCACCCCAATGTTTATGGCAGTACTATCGACAATAGCCAAATTATGGAAAGAGCCCAAATGTACAGTGACAACTGATGAATGGACAAAGATGCGGTATATATATATATATATATATATATATATATATATATATATATATGATGCAATATTACTCAGCAATCAAAAAGAATGAAATCTTGCATTTGCAATAACATGGATGAAACTAGGAGTGTATTATGCTAAGCGAAATCAGTCAGAGAAAGACAAGTATCATATGATTTCACTCATATGTAGAATTTAAGATACAGAACAGGTGAACATAAGGGAAGGGGAGCAAAAATAATATAAAAACAGGGAGGGAGACAAACCATAAATGACTCTTAAAGAATTTTTTTTAATGTTTATTTATTTTTTGAGAGATAGAGACAGAGCATGAGTGGGTGAGGGGACAGAGAGAGAGGGAGTCACAGATTCCAAAGCAGGCTCCAGGCTCTGAGCTGTCAGCACACAGCCCAATGTGGGGCTGGAACTCATGAACCACAAGATCATGACCTGAGCCGAAGTTGGATGCTTAACCGACTGAGCCACCCAGGCGCCCCCATAAGTGACTCTTAAATACAGAGAACAAATAGTGTTGCCAACGAGGTGTTGGGTCAGGGGAAGGGCTAAAGGAATGAGGGGCAATAAGGAGGTTGGGATGGGCACTGGGTGTTATATGTAAGTGATGAATCACTAAATCCTATTCCTGAAATTATTGTTACACTAGATGTTAACTAACTTGGATTCAAATTTAAAAAAATAAATAAATAAAAGGCAACTGATGCAATGGGAAAAGATATTTGCAAATGACATATCATATAAAGGGTTAGTATCCAAAATCTCCAAAAAACTTATCAAACTCAACACCCAAAAAACAAAAAATCCACTGAAGAAATGGACAAAGACATGAATAGACACTTCTCCAAAGAAGACACCCAGTGGCCAACCGACACATGAAAAAATGCTCAACATTACTCATCATGAGGGAAATACAAATCAAAACCACAATGAGATGCCACCTCACACCTGTCAGAATGGCTAACATTAGCAATTCAAGAAACAACACAATGTTGGTGAGGATGCAGAGAAAGGTGGAACACTTTTGCACTGCTGGTGGGAATGCAAACTGGGGCAGCCACTCTGGAAAACAGTATGGTGGTTCCTCAAAAAATTAAAAATAGAACCACCCTATGACACAGCAATTGCACTACTAGGTATTTACCCAAAGGATACAAAAATGATGATTCAAAGGGGCACATGCTCCCCAATGTTTATAGCAGCACTATTGACAATAGCCAAATTATGGAAAGAGCCCAAATGTCCATCAACTGACTAATGGATAAAGAAGATGTGGTTTATATACACAATGGAGTACTACGTGGCAATGAGAAAGAATGAAATATGGCCCTTTGTAGCAACGTGGATGGAATTGGAGAGTGTGATGCTAAGTGAAATAAGCCATACAGAGAAAGACAGATACCATATGTTTTCACTCTTATGTGGATCCTGAGAAACTTAACAGAAACCATTGGGGGAGGGGAAGGAAAAAAAAAAAAGAGGTTAGAGTGGGAGACAGCCAAAGCATAAGAGACTCTTAAAAACTGAGAACAAACTGAGGTTTGACGGGGGGTGGGAGGGAGGGGAGGGTAAGTGATGGGCATTGAAGAAGGCATCTTTTGGGATGAGCACTGGGTGTTGTATGGAAACCAATTTGATAATAAATTCATATATTAAAAAAAAAAAGAAGATGTGGTATTTACATATACAATGATATATTACTTGACGATCAAAAAGAATGAAATTTGCCATTTGCAACAACATGGATTGAACTAGAATGTATTATGCTAAGCAAAATAAGTCAGTCAGAGAAAGACAAATACAATATTTCATCACTCATATGTGGAATTAAGAAATAAACCAGATGAACATAGGGGAAGGGACAGAAAAATAAGATGAAAAAGAGAGTGGGAGGTAAACCATAAGAGACTCTTAACTACAAAGAACAAACTGAGGGTTGCTGGAGGGGTGTTGGGTGGGGGGATGGACTAAATGGGTGATGGGCATCAAGGAGGACACATGTTAGGATGAGCACTGGGTGTTACATATAAGTGTTGGATCATTAAATTCTACTCCTGAAACCATTATTGTTTGTTATGTTAAGTGGGATTTAAGTAAAAGTAAAAAAATAAAATAAATCAACCTGAAATTGAGTAGTCCTGGTATCATCTATGTGTGTACAGACACATATATTCTGCCTACCACACATAGACTGTTAATCTAATATTTTACAAAGATGACACTCCACTACAACAGAAAAAAAGATGGTCTTCTCAATAAATGGTCATGGAATAAGTAGATAGCCATATGGAATTTAGGAATTCCTTACATTTAAGTTGACCCCAACCTCATACCAAACATAGCAATTCTACATTGTACTTGCATTGTAAATGCAGTCTGTATCTAAAGGTACAAGGAAAAGCTTTTAGAAGAAAACAAGAATATTTTCATGACCTTGGAGGTACAAAAAGATTTCTTAAAGAAAAAAGTGCAGGGGCGCCTGGGTGGCGCAGTCGGTTAAGCGTCCGACTTCAGCCAGGTCACGATCTCGCGATCCGTGAGTTCCAGCCCCGCGTCAGGCTCTGGGCTGATGGCTCAGAGCCTGGAGCCTGTTTCCGATTCTGTGTCTCCCTCTCTCTCTGCCCCTCCCCCATTCATGCTCTGTCTCTCTCTGTCCCAAAAATAAATAAACGTTGAAAAAAAAAATTTAAAAAAAAAAAAAAAAAAAAAGTGCTAACCATACATTTTTAAATTGATAAATAGAGCAAAATTAAAATTAACAACTTTTCATGAAAAGATACCAAGAGAGGGAAAAGGAAAGCCAGAGTGGAAAAGAAATTTGCAATACATATATCTGGCAAAAGACTCAGGCTAGAAACCTAACAGAAATCCATGGGGGAGGGGAAGGAAAAAAAAAGAAAAAAAATAGGTTAGAGTGGGAGAGAGAACCAAAGCATAAGAGACTCTTAAAAACTGAAAACAAACTGAGGGTTGATGGGGGGTGGGAGGGAGGGGAGGGTAGGTGATGGGTATTGAAGAGGGCATCTTTTGGGATGACCACTAGGTGTTGTATGGAAACTAATTTGACAATAAATTTCATATAATAAAAAAAAATAAATAAAAGACTCAGGTTATTTAAAGAACTCCAAATTGATCAATAAGACATAGGAAGAGGACTCAATAGAAATACAGGCAAAAGACTTGAGCAACCATTTCACAAAAGAGCGTATCTAAATAATAAAGATTAAAAAAAGTGTTCGACAGCACTAGTCATCAAGGTAGTGCAAATGAAAAACCACAATTCAATATATCTTACCCATTAGAAGAACTAAAACTTAAAAAAGATACTACCAAGTGTTGATAAAGATATATTGCTAGCAATAAATTAGTATAACCATCAACTTTGAAAAACCCTGCTAGAGTTGATTACACACACATTATACTATCTAGCAACTCCAATCTTAGTTATATACCCAACAGAAACATACATTTACCAAAAGGCATGAACAAGAATATTCATAACTATTCCATCTGTAAATGTCCCCAAGGAGAAACCACACAAGAATCCAACTAAATTAGAATGGATATATAAATGATGAAATAGTCATATAATGGGAAACTATACATACAAATATAAAGTAAAACTATATGAGATGAGTAAACTACCACCACATAGAACAACATGGATAAATCTCACAAACATAATGCTAAACCAAAAAGATGTTGTATACAAAGGTGAAAAGGAGGCAAAATTAATTTATGGTATTAAAACTCAAGATGGTAACCACTTTGCAGGCAGGCCAGTAGAGGCTAGAAATGGGCACAAGAAGGCACAGGAGGTTCTGTTAATGTTCCACTTCTTTTCCTTTTTTTTAAATGTTTATTTTTTTTTTAACAGAGAGAGACAGCATGAGCAGTGTGAGGGGCCGAGAGAGAAGATGACACAGAATCTGAAGCAGGCTCCAGGCTCTGAGCCATCAGCACAGAGCTCGACACGGGGCTCGAACTCACAAGCCGTGAGATCGTGACCTGAGCCAAAGTTGGACACCTAACTGACTGAGCCACCCAGGCGCCCCATTAAGGTTCCACTTCTTGATCTAGATACTGATTACAAAAATGTGTGCAGTATATGAAGATTCATCAAACTGCATTCTTATGGTTTGCATACTTTCATGTAATAATATTTACTTCAATAAAACACACCAAAAATATACCCACAATCACAGATTTGGAAGAGGTAGATTAGGGAAAGAGGAAAGAATATGAAGGAAAAATAAGATAGTCGGCTTCCCCAAATATATAGAATAGATTGTTCTCAATAAATTTGTCAAACCAAATAAAATATAAATTTGGTACTAACCATGAAACCAGGTAGTACTGGCTGAGTAAATTTTGTCTTAAAGGAATACAACAACTGTTTTGAGCTTGCATCATAGAAAGAAAGTTGACCTAAAAGAAAAAAAAAAGGGGGGGGGGCTAATTTATTATACACATTTAATCAAATCTAACATATAATCATAGGTAAAGTAATAACTGAATACATATTTGGGACTCTTTTTGGTTACAAACTATAAGGACTGGACTTAGAAATTCTCACTTGAAAATCAGTAGTATACATGCTTAAGAAAAGGCCCAAATCTAGTTTTCTTTCCTGATTTTCAAGATCTCTATAGTGCTTCCATAATCTAATTCAACTATAGACTATTTTATCATTATTTAACAAATGGCTTCCTTAACTCAGTAAAAACCAAGGCTATTTCTTCTTCATTTTTACTATACCTAGCCTCTCTACCCAACTCCCATCACCATTTAAGGTTTACTCTATTAAACCTTGTCTTCTAAATACTTGAAGCAATACTCATTTTAGTCTCTGAAATCATAGTTATCACTGCTTCAGTTTTGCTAATTTTTAAAATACCGTCCTGGTCTGTCTTTCAATGTTATCATGCAACTAAAATGATTGTTTTTCTGACCACCTAACTGTACAACTTGATGGCCTCCTTACATCTGTTATCACTTCTTGAAATTCTTGTCCCATAACTTCTCTTGGTTTGTATCTAACTCTGACGATATCTTCTATCTCCTTTTCTCCTATTCTGAATGTAGATGTTTGCCCAGGCTCTCTTTTCTCTCTACAATGTTTCCTTAATGACTCAGCTGCCACCAAATAGAGAAGAGAAACTAGCATTTATGTCTACCATTAAAGCACTGGGCTCTTTATATATATTACCTCAAAACATTAAGCAACCTATGAATGGTCACAAAGTTAGTAAACAACACAGCAGTAACATTTAATTGTTCTATGCAATCTTCAGTAGCCACTCTGTGATGGTACGTCTAGTATTTAGCTCCAGCTCTACATCTTTTCTGAGTTCTAGCCCTGAAATTTTCTCAATATTAGCCAGCTATGCCACATGATTGTCCTGCTGGCATCTCATCTTGACCCAGGACTATGTTCCCCATGCTACTGCTGACATGCCATCCTCTTGACCACAGTGGCTGGAATCTCAGTCATCTTCAACTCTTGTTTGTTCACTTTCCAATCCACATTTAGTTATTGAGTCCTATGAATTCTACTTTCATACCATCAAATCCATTCCTCTTGATTCCCACTGCTCAGGCCCTTGTTACTAATAATCGCTCAACACTTATTAAGGGCTTACAATGTAAAAAGCCCTTGCCAGGAATAAGGAAATAATACTTAACAAGATAAACATGGCCCTGCCACACTGCTTAAAGACTGACTCCTGAAGAGTCTAACAATATGTTTGCAACCTCTTCCACATTTAGCCACTTACTCTCCAATATTTCTAAAACTAGATTGTCATATGATTACAGTTTCCTAAAATGCAGAGAAATCCCCTTCCCTCAAATAACAAAAAAGAGGAGCCTATTATTATTTTTCAAGGCTCTCGGAATCTGATCCCATCTTACATTACAACTCCTTCCTACCCTATGCTCTAGGCTAAACAACACAGTTCTCACTACCATCTTTGAGGAACCGCACAAAGCACGAGAAAACGGAAGATAAGCAAAAGCTACCTTGAGAATTGAAAAAGAAAAAAAAAGAATGTGTGCCAATAAATTTAACATGTATCCTGAGGAAATTATTTATCTGAGTCAAAGTGAGTAAGTAAAAAGAATGCAGCAAGACTAACGTGTTGTCACTAAAATTCAATCAAGCCAAAATTAACTTTTTCCTTTTGAGTAACTAGGTTGAAGGCTCAGTAAATTATCTGGAAACATGTTACTTAAAATGGTAAAATAGAGTTTTATTTGTTTACAGTGTCAATTTAAAGAGAAGTACCTAGGGAATTACTTTTGTTCCCTAGTTCAATAGGGTCATCTTTAAAATTTTTTTTTTTAATTTTTTTTTTTCAACGTTTATTTATTTTTGGGACAGAGAGAGACAGAGCATGAATGGGGGAGGGGCAGAGAGAGAGGGAGACACAGAATCGGAAACAGGCTCCAGGCTCCAAGCCATCAGCCCAGAGCCTGATGCGGGGCTCAAACTCACGGACCGCAAGATCGTGACCTGGCTGAAGTCGGACGCTTAACCGACTGCGCCACCCAGGCGCCCCTAAAATTTTTATAAATATTTTGATGACAGTAGAGAAGATACTTATCAAATACCTAAATCAAAAAGTTCAAGCAAATTTTGCAAAAGATAAATATCAAGTTACTTTTTAGATGATTTTAACAGACGTGTTCAAAAAGCTTGGTCAAATCTATTAAGATGAAACCATTACAGACTCTTAACTATAGAGAACACATTTAAGGTTGATGGAGGGAGGTGGGCAGGAGACGGGCTAAATGGGTGATGGACATTCAGGAGGGCACTTGCTGGGATGAGCACTAGGTGTTGTATGTCAGTGAGGAATCACTAAATTCTACTCCCAAAACCAACAGTACACTACATGTTAACTACTATTTAAATAAAAATTTGAAACAACAACAACAAAAGAAACTTAAGGACAAATGTAATATTCTTGAGTTTAAACAACAAAAACAACCCTAACCTGCCTAATATATGAAAAAAAAAAAAAAAAAGACAGTTTAATAGAACTCCCATGAAAAAAGATCTAGTGGACTGGGTGGCTACAAGCTCAATATACACCAACAATGATAATAAGTCATAGTACTAGAAACTGTGCTGCCAAATCACATGTCCTATGATGGTCCTCAGTTTCATGTTCTACTTTGAGAACGCATCTTTAAGAAATAATGTTGACATAGTGTACAACCACATACTTTAATTTTGGAAAAATTAAACTGTAAGAGGAACAGCCAGTGATACAGAAAATGTATAGTCTGGAAAACCAGCACAAGAAGCAATGTTAGGTTTTAAGCAAATAAGGATTATCATGTAAATGTGAATTAGGAAACATAATTCTGTTTCTTCAGATGACAAAATTTAAGGATAGCAGTCTCATAAGGTATCAGGAAACAAAACAAGTCAATTTAAGAAAAACTCTGCATTACCAAGTGCTCTCCAACAATGAAGTAAGCTACCTTCTACAACAATAAACTTCACATTAAAAAGTTCTTCAAGCACAGGAGTGACAACTACCTGCAGAGATAACTGTAGTAAGGATTTTATACTATGTAGATTTGGGTAATTTCTAAGTCCACTCCAACTTGAAAAATCTGACTCCACCACTCTTCACAGATAATAAAATCAGATCAGGAAGGAATAAAAATGGATAGAAAAAATTTTAATGCTTAACACTAAAATTAACAAAATCATTCTTTCAGACCTATTAAGCATATTATACATGAGTGCTTTTGTAAGGCTTCAGGCAAACATCACACACCCTCCCAGTCAATTCCAGAGCTGAAGTTATGTTTGTGATCAAATCCTAGTAGGTCAAAACACCCTTACCACAATATTAAAAAATTCTGTGTAGATGATTACCAATGAAAAGTACTGAAATGTAAGCAACTATGACAAAATGACTTATGAGAAAATCAGTAAACTTACCCCCATCAAAATCACAAAATACACCTATTCTCTCAGGAACAGTAACATCCAAGGCTTTGACTTTATTATTATGCTTTGCTGCAAATGTGTTCTGCAGCCAGTTGTTGACATGGATACACCAACTAGTGTTTGTCTTTCCTAATTGGTCGAATTTCCCCAAAGTCTTGTATGCGACTCCCACACTGTAAGATTTACAATCCTTCTGGGCCTTGACCTCCCAATAATGTTGTCCACTTTCAATAGCAGTGTCTCCTACAAAAGATCAGAAAGGTAAATTTGACTCTAAGATCTTCCTTATATGTCACACAGATTTTTACCTCTCATCCCACAAAATGGCACAAAAAATCTGATTCAGGAAAATAACCATATTAACACACAGACACTATAAGCAGAGTATCTGTTATAACTTTACTTGTATATTTACTATTATTTTTTCTGATATATAAAAAGCTTTAGAACTTTTCTTCCTATCTCCTCAAAAGATACGCATACACGTAGAGCACTATATAAAATGAAATAAAGTTTTAAACAAATAAATAATTAGACAATTTGAAACCCGCCAAAAGTAATTAGGCTTCAGGAGGGAGAAACCTTGGCAAATATTCATTAGAAACAGGCCACTCCAGCTCTAAGTGGGCAGAAAGCCCAGCGGTGTGACTGTGATGCCTTTAACCTGACACGATGAAGACTATGTTTATCGTACCCAGCACTGTGTATGATTCCCCAGTAAAACGATCTCTGCTGCCTCTTCCTGCTGGTGGCCTGGAGCCTATGGATGTCCGTTTGGGGGACGGCGTGCCACTTCTATACAAACAGGAAGAAAAGAGAAACAAACACTCTATGCTGTAGATGCCTCACAAACTAAAACTACAAGTCATGAAAGGCAACTTTGAAAAGTTTTAATTACGTTGCACAAATAGCACCATTTAATTTCATCTGAATTATTATCAGAGTTGTCAATTAAAAACACTGAAATGTAAGAAGTCATCAACACAAAGCAGGCTGAACACTAATATCATGCAGACTGAACAAAGCTTATACAAAGAACACACAGTTGAAATAAGAAACAATGCCAAAATGAGACAAGTTAAAAAGGAAAACAAAAGAACTGAAGGGAAAAAATTCAGAAAAGATAATGGATTATAGAGCTTACATTTCTGCAGTTAAATTTAAATTTTAAAATGGCAGAAATAATCTTATTATGATAAAAACTAAATAACTTTTTCATAAGCAGTAAGTATTTTTGTTCTGAATCTTTTCTTCATAAAAAAGAGAAATAGTCAATGCCCAAATCCATGCATAGGATAATATCAAATATTATAAAGCATTTCTCCTACAGGATCCAATCTGATCTCCCCTTATGTCGAATTATATGATAGGATAAACGGGACAGTACTAGGCCTTTCACTAAATCTCAAAAACTCAAAATAAATCAAGACCCAAAGATGTTTAAAAATAACATTTCAATTATATTGAATCCCTGTATTTAAAAAACAGTAAAAAAATTATAACTTACCAGTAGTAAAGAAATAAAGGGAAAAGCATGGAGAAAAGACAAACAGGCATAACTATTAAGAGTGGCAGTTTACATTTCAGAGAAAAGTTAAATAAGGGGAACTCTTCCACTGCAGCATTCTAGACTTCCAACCCAAAGTCCATTTTTGCAAGAAGTACAACAGCTATTACTGTCTGATGTCAAACACAATCCCCTCCCACCTCACCCCTTTAAGACACCTTTGCAGCTCTACTGTGTCAATTAAGGCTCTTTGTTTACCTGCCCTCTAGATTGTTTTACTAGCTTCTGAAATGATCTCTTTGCCACCTAATTCATCTTATTCACTGTTACCACATAAACCTAAGTTTGATACTGCTACCTTAAAATCTTCAAGCACTTCCTTACTGCTTACAAACAACTCTGCTTTGGATTTAAGGCACTTCTTGATTTGGTCCTAGTCTGCTTTTCTAGCCTTCTCACCCTAGAGAGCACTATTCAGCTAAATGCAGCAGTGTTCCTTAAACTCAGGCAACCTGCTTCAGTGCTTTTCCTCTAGTTTATGTAAGGCCAAATGGCACGTGTTTTTCCATTTCCTTGAGAACCAGCCTAAATGCCATTCCTTTAATGAAGATCTTCCAGATCTTACCAGGCTAAATAACTCTGCTGAGGAATCCACCTCCAGGCCAAAATCCTATGTGTAATCTTTCAGGCTGAACCATAAATGATTATAAAACGCTTTTAGTGACAGGCCTGAGAGGGCTGCCTTTCCCATACCAGACTCGGTATATAGTTAGTTCAACCACAATTTCTTAAGGAAGATGTAATCCTCCCCCACCCCAACCCAGAGATCCTATGCCTATCTGCATTCCTAGCTTAGGCACCTCTATTCAGAGACCCCCTTATGGGAGAGGGGGTCTTCAGCTATGACTTTTTCAGCTGCTTCTGAGTAGACCTCCTTAAAAAAGCGGTGTGAGTTGATGTGGTCTGAAGATACTTCTCTCCATTCAATCTCAATAGTTTTCCACCTCTAACCTTGCCTCTTCTCCCTCCTTCTTGGCCACAGGTCCATAAAACAACAGGAAGAGCATTCTGTTTGGGGCTCTCTTGGCAGTGAGATGATCCTCCAGATAACCACCATCTGCAATCTGCTTTGATTTACCTGACCCTCACCCGTGCTATTCTGCTGGGAAAAACGGAACACTGAGGAGAGCTAGCACTCTTTCCTTTGTGGCCTCTTGCTTAAACATCATAGTAAGTGAATAAAGGCTTGATTGTTACTTTTAATCAAGTAGAAAGTTAGAAATCAGGTAGAAAGTTAGACAGTGAACCACTTTAATACCTGGCACTGTCTAACTGACCACTTTAATATCTGGCAGCTCAGGCTATCTTTCTTCTTCAACTCCTTTTGTCACACTTACCATTACCCATAATCTCTACCTTGTGTTGTTACTTATATATAGATATATATCTCATACATGTAAGTTAGGGCAAATTTCTTAAAGACAAGAAGAGTGTTTATTCCTATAAACTCTACCACATCCAGCTAACATCTACAGTGAATAAATATTAATGGAAAGAATAAATGTGCATATCATTCCAAAAGTACTCCATACATAAAATACCCTTTAAAGGAGAGGAGAAAAAAAAGGAGAGGAGAAAGAGAAGTAATATGAGCTGAACTGCTAAATACAAACACTCTAAAAATCTCCAAGGAACCAAATGAAACTTCATACACTCGATTAAATTCAGCAACATTTTACAATTTATAATATTCCAACTCTGAAGTCACTTTCACTAATAATGAGCAAATAAGCTAGAAAAAATAAAAGAAGGTAATTCTGAAAAAGTAACACATTCTGGTTTCTGGTAAAGATATGTGGTATCTTCAAATAAGCACATTATTAACCATGCAATTTGAACCGATTCATCTTTCTGGGCACTGTCTTAACTTGAGTAACTTTATTTCTTAAATGCTTTTGAAACTGTATAATTATTATACAATATAGAACACGTCAAACCTCCCTCATGTCAAATACAAATAAAAGCAAAGCTGTAATGTTAGATATACTGACTATAGCACAAGAAAGATGCCAGGTATAAGTAAATGCAGAAAAAAATCAGATGAGGGAAAAAAACTCAAGAAAGACTTCAAAAGCAGGGCTCATTGTTTTGTTACCATATACAATATAATCCAAATAGTATGCAGCGTACTACAGTGCTGTAAATTCAAAACATAAGCTACCAATACAGACAGTCTACACAGAGCAATATTTTAGCCTACGAAGGCTGATGCAATGGCTTCTGCTTATTGGTTAAAAGAAAAATTAAAGTTATTCAGCCAAGCTAGATATACTAAGTCCTAGAACCAGACACACATAGATCATCACCTTGTATGTTTCTTCAGTGAAGTAACATGGACACTGTTAGATAAAAATAGGCAACTGTTAAGAGAATGCTTTACAACTTAAATGTAACAGCTTATAATTAAATTAGATCAAAAGCCTGCTGAGAAATTTTTTTTGATTCACTGTTGTAACTCACGGTGATTATTACTTTATTCCAGTTTGAGCAAAATTTTCCTCTGTTAAAAAAGGCATACTTTGAGACTGTCTAAGTAAGACTGACAACAAAAGGTCCAAAGCCTTCCTCTTTGGTTCATAAGGTTGCTAATCAGGGGCAAGACAATGGGGTTGTATTGCTAAAAGTTGTCATTTCATGCAGACCTTCAGGTAAGACAGGAGATCTATAAGTCTAAAATTCAGGAACTTCTCTCTTAAGCAGTTCAAGTTACGTAGATACAACTTTAAGGAAATGGAATACTGAAATAAAATGTGTAAAAAGAAGATCAGGGAAAAGAGTAATGAAAATGTTATAACAAATTCAAGTACTCATAAACAGTATTATATTCTTCACTTCAATGTTACTAACACATCACAAATTATACTGATATATAGAATAAGGATTTCATCATAAGTTATTGTCAAATAAGAATCAATGTACAAGTATGTGTCCAGATTAACATTTAATAAACTAGCTTACCTGCCCTTATTCTCTTTTCCTTTCATTTTACTTTCTTGACCTTTTCCTCCTGTAGGATCCCACTCTACACAGGTATCTTCAACTCTCAGGTTCAAATGGGATGATGAGCTATCCAAATTGAAGTTTAGTGCTATCCAAAATAAGATTTCAATTTTTAAAAAATATAGAACATCTCCACATTCTGAAGCACAACTATCACCACATTATTTTCCTACTTAGTTTATTCAATACCATAGATAAGAGAATAAAGTTCAAACTCCTAATGCTAGCTGGCATTTAAAGTCCCCAAAGTTAAGGCTGTAATTTACTAACTCCTATTTTATTTCCCATTATTGTTCTCTACATATCCTGTAGCTCCAACCAAATACAATGTACTTGCATGGCCTCTGGTGTTTCTGCTATTCCTTCTGCTGGAATCTCCATCAGCACATAATAATCTCAACTTTCTGCTATTAGAATATCAGTTGATTATCAGTTGACCGTTATAACTAAATAGGAGGAGGAGCCGGTGGAATTGAGGATGAAGAAAAAGTGATGTGGTATAAAAAATTACACAGCCTGGCACATACACATTTTCTCTGATGCTCTAATACTTAATAGTTTCATAGTTAAACTCTCAGTAGTTTTGAATTAAAAAGCACAGAGAGGGTGCCTGAGTGGCTCAGTCAGTTAAGCATCCAACTTCAGCTTAGGTCATGATCTCGCAGTTTGTGAGTTCACACCCCGCATCGGGCTCTGTGCTAACAGCTCAGAGCCTGGAGCCTGCTTCAGATTCTGTGTCTCCCTCTCTCTCTGCCCCTCTCTCATTCACACTTTGTCTCTCTCTGTCTCTCTGTCTCTTGAAAATAAACATTAAAAAAAAAAAAAAAAAAGCACACAGAAATAGGCACAGGATCAAGGAAACCGACCCAGCTGATAGAGCTAGAGGTGACTTACATGGCAAAGAGATGGGGAAAAGACTACTTAAATGAAAACAAATCAAAATACACGAAAACAAAGTCATGGGGGAAAAAGGCACAGCATAAGGAATATAGTAACTGGGACTGGAATAGCATTATATGGTGACAGATAGTAGCTACATTTGGGGGAACTACAGAGAAGTTGAATCACTATGTTGTACCCCTAAAACTAATGTAACATTGTGCCAACTGCACTCAAATTTTAAAAATAATTTAAAAAAATGAAACAAAACTATGTTTTTTAAATTATTTGGTATTTGGGGGAACTGTCTATCCTACTCAGAAAACTTACTCAGAATTCCTACTTTAGGAAATCAGTGTAACAAGGTATTATCTTCTCTCTTTGGAAATTGAAGGTAAATCATTAAAATATATTGATTAAGCTGAGTAATGCAGACTCCTCATATTCTAAAATACAATTCCTAGAATCTCTGCCTTAAGCAAGGTATCATATGCTACATAGTTACCAACTAATCTGCTTCTCTTAGTTCTACTTTCCTTCAAAAGTTCAAATTTCTGGTAATTACTCATTGAAGTGGTACTTCCTTTACAACCCCATTTCACTTAAGGATATTACTTGATTTAGCCAAAGCTTCAATGTTTCTGTCTATGAAGTATGCATCATCAAACAATAAAATATTCATATAAAAAGCCTAATGTTTACCTAGTAGATTAAAAATTTTTTCCTTCACTGTTCTGTAAAGTACACTTTAATTTCAACTATACATCTGACCCATTGTTCATTGTCTTTAATTATAAAGTAACATTGTAAATACAAATCTACTGACCATACTGCTTCTAATAAATATACTATATAAGTTACTAGCTTTTCAAAATTTGCATGTAAACAAAAATGAACTTACAGAAAAAAATACAGTCTTTCAGTAAAAATGTAAACAAAACTCCTTAATAAGCAGGATACTAAATAGGCACTTAATAATTACCTCATAGGTAGGTTACTAAAAAGTTAGGATTAAGCAAACTTGAGATCCTATACTACCAAGAACGAAATGCCTTAAGAAAACAGGGTTGGGCTGTGGCGTCTGGGTGCCTCAGTCAGTTAAGCGTCTGACTCCTGATTTCAGCTCAGGTCATGATCTCATGGTTCATGAGTTTGAGCCCCACATTGGGCTCCACGCTGAAAGTGCTGAGCCTGCTTGGAATTCTCTCTCTCTCCGTCTCTCCCTCTCTCTCTCTCTCTCTGCCCTCCCCTATGTGTGCTCATGCACTCTCTCAAAATAAATAAACTAAAAAAAAAAAAAAAAAAAAAAAAAAAAAAAAAAGGTTGGGGCACCTGGCTGGTTCAGTGAGAAGAGCATGAGACTCAATCTTGGGGTCATGAGTTTGAACCCCATGTTGGGTGTAGAGAATACTAAAAAAAAAAAAAAAAAATAATTAATTAAAAAAACAGGGTTAAGGTGCCTGGGTAGCTCAGTCAGTTGAGCATCCAACTTAGGCTCCGGTCATGATCTCACAGCTCATGAGTTCGAGCCCCACGTCGGGCTATGTGCTGACAGCTCAGATTCCGATTCTGTGTCTCCCTCTCTCTCTGCCCCTAACCCACTCGCATTCTGTCTCTGTCTCTCTCAAAAATAAATAAACATTAAAAAAAAAATTTAAAAATAAATAAATAAATTTAAAAAACAGTGTTAATTAACCTCTATATTAGCTATTAGGTAATACATGTGAGGGTACCTACTCTGGACAGAAAGAAAAAGTAAACTGTAACTCTAAGGTGTTTTCAATTCTCAGCCACTTGTTACAATCCTAAGGCTGTTTAAAAAAAAAAAAAAAAAAAAAAAAAAAAAAAAGGTAAGAAAAAAATCCTAAGACTGTTCCCTAATGTTTAATGTGATAAAGAAGGATGGGGTCATGAGTGGCAAGAAAAGGTGTCCCCTCCAAGCTACCTGAGACTAGACTTACTAAATACCACAACATGCAGACAGAAAGGCATGGGCTTCCATCCCAGGGGTATAATCTTTAATCTATCTCCTTGCCCCCCCCCTTTTTTTTTGGACACTGTCCCCTTTCTGGGACCTCAATGAAGTCATGGA
Organism: Leopardus geoffroyi; assembly: GCF_018350155.1. Classification (NCBI taxonomy): domain Eukaryota; kingdom Metazoa; phylum Chordata; class Mammalia; order Carnivora; family Felidae; genus Leopardus; species Leopardus geoffroyi. Next base: position 67,072,115 of record NC_059342.1, on the reverse strand, counting down.
GCCTCTCTAAGCTAACAGGGATACTGTGTTGTTTAAAAGAAAAAACACATCAGTCCTCAAAAGTGAGGTCTCAAACATCAGTCCTGCCTCTCATATCACCTCTGTAATAGAACTAGGAATTAGTTTCCATATCTTTAAAAGTCTGTGAAAACAAAGTACCAAAATATCAAAGTACCATTATGTTTCATGTATTTGTATTGGTAGCTGCTTTCTTGGTACTCTAAAATTACACCATAGCCACTATCATTTGAAACTAGAGAGTAATTTGTGATTAGTATCATATCATTTACCATTAAAAGGACAGGATAAACCACAGAAAAATTCCGTTAATTAGAACTTCAATTATTCATCATATGTGACAATCCCAATGACAAGAACAGTGTTACATACATTGGAGACAGAAATTAATAATGTTCACTATTTCCCACATCAAGCACCATTAAAAGACAGGATATCAAATTCTGGTAGGCTTCAACTATTTAACTTCCAGCTCTCTCCCTTTTCCTCCAATTCTCTGCTCCATACCTGTATTTCAATGGTTGGTCAAAAAGCACTACAGCAAGCCAAAAAAACTAGCAAGCAATTGTTCAACATGTCATTTTTTTAACATCTACACTTTTCCTCTGGAGCTCTTGCCCTCATTAGTTACCAGTCCAGTGGCATGGAATAACCCTTAGAGAAGCTGTGGTCTATAGCTATTTAAGAGACAAATTTTATTCTGGGTCTCCCTGAAGGTCAGAATTAAATGTTTAGTGGGCCTCAGGGTTGAGTTTCAGTCTATCCCCACCCCAGGGGGTTTACCCAGTGAGAACTCTTAAAAAGACTAAAAGCAACTCTACGAACACCAAGATCAAGAATTCGACTACTAAGATCCAGACCCTGCCAACAGGACCAGCCAGCCCAGCTCCAAGGAAACTTAAAGCCAGCTATTCATTCTCCTGAATCTGTAGAATTTGCATAGAAATGTACAGGTCCAAGTTTGGTGACTAAATATAAAGGGTAAAGGAAAAGAAACAAAAGAAATAAAAAGATACAATACTTCTGAGGAAGAATAATAGTAACAATGCAGTTTTACCTGACAGGGCTCAAAACAGTTCAAGCTGTGTAAAGATTATCTATAACTATACCTTGAAATGGTTAAAATCTCTCAAGAAATCACAGTCATGTATCAGTTTAATAACAAGTAATTCAGAGTAACCATTTCTTGGCTAAGTTATCTATAGTTCTCCAATAAAAACATTAGCTAATCCAAAAAAATTACTCAATTTAGTTTTTTTACCTTTATGATGCAAACATTTTCTTTTGAATTTTTCTTGTCAATAGTTTACAGGCTTCACATTTTGCTTTATTCTGATATAGTATTTTTATTTTATTTATTTTTTTTTTAATTTTTTTTTTTTTTCAACGTTTATTTATTTTTGGGACAGAGAGAGACAGAGCATGAACGGGGGAGGGGCAGAGAGAGAGGGAGACACAGAATCAGAAACAGGCTCCAGGTTCCCAGCCATCAGCCCAGAGCCCGACGCGGGGCACGAACTCACAGACCGAGAGATCGTGACCTGGCTGAAGTCGGACGCTTAACCGACTGCGCCACCCAGGCGCCCCAAATTCTGATATAGTATTTTTAAACAAAATTTTTTTTAATGTTCATTTATTTTTGAGAGACAGAGAAAGAGCGCGAGTGGGTTAGGAGCAGAGAGAGAGGGAGACACAGAATCTGAAGCAGGCTCCAAGCTCTGAGATGTCAGCACAGAGCCCGATGCAGGGCTTGAACTCATGAACCGCGAGATCATGACCTGAGCCAAAGTCAGCACTTGACCAACAGAGCCACCCAGGTACACCTATTCTGATATAATATTTTTTTTTTTTAAGTTTATTTATTTTTGGGACAGAGAGAGACAGAGCATGAACGGGGGAGGGGCAGAGAGAGAGGGAGACACAGAATTGGAAACAGGCTCCAGGCTCTGAGCCATCAGCCCAGAGCCCGACGCGGGGCTCGAACTCACGGACCGCGAGATCGTGACCTGGCTGAAGTCGGACGCTTAACCGACTGCGCCACCCAGGCGCCCCTCTGATATAATATTTTTATATCACTTCCAAATCATATCAAACTCTGGCACACAAACCTATTCAAACGCTATGTGAACTGAAGGTCAGTGGAACCCCTAAAGGCTGAAGTACTTCAACAGTGTGTAGAATCTGATTCTTGCAGTAAATCCAGTCAATTACCATCTCACAAATGACAAGATCTCTAGCATTATGGCCTTCCAAATGGTAAATACCTCAAAAATGTTCCATGTTGAAATATGTTATTCTAGAGAGTTTTAACTAAATCTGAATTGGTTCCAGGCCCACAGTAAGGGTTGGCACAGAATTTGGAAACAGATTCTTTACACCTTTTCAAGTTAGTTCTAGGGATTGTGGGGAAGTCATTTAACATATGTAAACTTTCATCTGCAAAATGGGTATCAGTAATATTTAAACTACTGATCCCTCAAGATGGTTTTAATGATCAAATGGAAAAGTGTGAGAGTGCTTTGTAAACATTAATAAAATATACAAATGTTAATTTCTACAATAAGGTTTAAGAAAACAGAGAGTACGTGAACTAAACTGAAATGGTACTTCTCCATTATTGAGCCATAATCCATTCCCTGAGAAATCTGTGGGCAAATCTCACTGATGCCTATGTATTCATACTAGACTGCAATTTGTAAAGCACCCACACCACAGGATCCAATGCCATCACCTCAGTCTATTTTACCTATTTGAATACCATCATAAAAGAAGAACTAATGAAAACCAATAGTATAGTCCTAATTTCCCCACCTTAAAATTCCTACTACTGAGAATTCCAAGTATGTATGTGCATGCACACACCACAGGGAAGAAATGCTACCATACATGAAATGCTTCCTATCCCAGTCTTGAATAACTTTGGATGTTAAGTTTTGTTTTATGCTGTATAAATATCTACAATCTTACCTTTGGTCTCTAGAGTCACTGGATCAGAATACTCTCCAGCTACAGCTTTGTTACAAGCTCGAACTCTGAAATTCATATACTTTGAATCAAACTTTAAGCCTGAAAAAATGAAAATGGTTTTCAGATATGAAAATTAAAGGGATCTACTCCCAAAGTAGGAGTATGAACCTTCAAACAGACATATTCCCTCTTGAGAACTCTCTCTTTACTCCACAAGAGTATAAATTTATGTTAAAACAGTGGTAATGCCAAAAATAAGAGGATTCATGATTTATTTCTTACTTTCTTCAAAATAAATATAAATAATACAGTTTAATCAATGTTTTTTTCTTTTTTAACCTAGTGATAAAAAGGTATTCTCAAGTTAAAAGTAATGTCTCATTCAAGGAGAAATGACATATTTAAAAAAAATTTTTTTAATGTTTTATTTATTTTTGAGAGAGACAGAGCATAAGCGGGGGAGGGGCAAAGAGAGATGGAGATAAAGAATCAGAAGCAGGCTCCAGGCTCTGAGCTGTCAGCACAGAGCCAGACATGGAGCTCGAACTCATGAACCATGAGATCATGACCTGAGCCGAAGTCGGACGCTTAACCGACTGAGCCACCCAGGCGCCCCTACAATTTAAAGTAACATACTCAATTTCTGGAAAGAAGACACCCTAAAGAATTTTAATATTTATGAAACACTGTATTTTTACGTGAAAAATGAATTTAAAGAGAAAGTAAAGCATAGGGATTAACAGTAAAACTCTGAAGTTAGTCACATCTAGATTAAAATCTTAGTCCGTGGGGTGCCTGGCTGACTCAATCAGTGGAGCATGCGACTCTGGTTCTCGGAGTCATAACTTCGAGTCCCACACTGGTTGTAGAGATTACTTTAGAAAAATAATAAAATCTTTAAAACTTCAGTCCAAAAACTACTAGCTAAGGGACCATCAACAACTTGACAGAACGAGTTTTTGTATCTGTAAAATAAAAATGATAAAACCAACCTCATAATTATAAAGATTAAATGAGATGTACTATACTGATTAAATGAGACGTATTATGTAATACACTTCAGCCCAGCTGACAAGTGGTAAGTGCTCAACAATGGTAATATTACTGCTCATGCATAACAAGTGTTGAACTACTCCGGAAATATATGGCTACTTAAAATAGCCAAAGTCCCCTATACATAGAGACACCTTTTGAAAGAAAAGGCTAACACACAAATTTCTAATACCAAGTCATAGGTCTGTAAGTATTACTGTGAAGATAATCATAAAAAGGTAAAAGCAACAGCATTTATAGAACCACTGAAATGCAGGGGTAGTACGTACACCTAAAAAGTTGACAGCTTTTTTATTGTTAAAAAACCAAGGTTAGGGGTGCCTGGGTGGCTCAGTCGGTTGAGTGTCTGACTTCGGCTCAGGTCATGATCTCACAGTCTATGAGTTTGAGCCCCGCGTCGGGCTCTGTGCTGACAGTTCGGAGCCTGGAGCCTGCTCTGGATTCTGTGTCTCCCTCTGTCTCTGCCCCTCCCCTGCTCATGCTCTCTGTCTCAAAAATAAATAAAAAACATTTAAAAAAATAAAAAACAAAAGAAAAAAAAACCAAGGTTAAAATTGATGTTATTCTGAAATATTGTTTCCAAAACACTCCTTCATGTTTGTTTTACATACATTGTTTTAACAAATTGAAAATATCAGGAAGTAGTTAAAATGAAAGTTTTCCTGATATTATAAGAGAAGTTCACTTCTATAACAAATACAGAAAAAACCTGGCTAAAGAAACTTAATTTCATCTTTTAAAGTAACTCAACAGGAGCCTGGGTAGCTCAGTTGGTTAAGCCTCCAACTCTTGATTCCGGCTCAGGTTTGTGGGTTTGAGCATCGCATCAGACTCCATGCTAACGGCACAGGCCTGCTTGGGATTCCCTCTCCACCCCTCCCATGAGCTCATGCGTGCTCTCTTGCTCTCTTTGAAAAAGAGAAATAAAACTTAAAAAAAATATCTAAAGTAACTCAAAATATTCTTCACAATTACATTTACTTTCTGAGAAAGAAATTCATAAAATGCAGTCATTTTACCTGATAGTGTATATTCAGTACCCTTAATATTATCAATTATCTCCCAGCATCGCTCATCCTTTACACGTGGAAGTCCGTCAAAATTAGTTTTCCGATATTCCAGTATAAAATGATCAATTTTATTATCTTCTTCTGGCATTCTCCAAGCCACTGTTACAGAATTGTCAGCCACCAAACACTCTACTGGATCTATCTCTGGAGCTTTAGGAACTGAAAGAAAAATACAGGCTCATTTCTCATTTACTACAGTACTAATCTAATATTCACGTTTGTCATTCAAACTGCTTTCTTCAAGTTGCTTTTGAATGGTTCCATTGAATCAGGCTACAAGAAAGGATACCCTATAAATGCAAAGTAACTATTTCTCCAAGTTCCATTTAAAAATTCGTTTCAAAGTTCTTTCACAGACGTATTCAAGATTTATTAAAATATTATTTGGCAAAAAGCAATTCGAACATGCTAAGGATAAAGAACCAACAATGACTTGTTACTTCTCAACACATATTTTTTAATCTGTTACTTCAAACAGCTATAGAATATAGATGAAATCACTACTGACAAAATAGAATAACTTGCTTTGAATCCAATGATTATAATAATTTAAGATATTTTCTATGTATTTTTAAAATCTTGTTTATAAAAGAATTGTAGGGGCACCTGGGTGGCTCAGTCAGTTAAGCATCTGACTTCAGCTCAGGTCACAATCTCATGGTTCATGGGTCTGAGCCCCTCATCGGGCTCTGTGCTGACAGCTCCTGGAGCCTGCTTTGGATTCTGTGTCTCCCTCTCTCTCTCTCTGACCCTCCCCAACTCACGCTCTGTCTCTCTCTCTCTCTCTCAAAAATAAACACTAAAAAAAATTTTTTTTAATTAAAAAAAGTAGTATGAATGACGATAGTAATTCTGAAAGGCCAATTTACAGGTAGATATCCTGTAGTATCCTGAAGTATCATTTCTTCTTCTACATCTATGGCTCCTTCTCTCATCTTTTCTTCTATAAACTTACTTAGAACTTCTGACCTGGCCCACACAAGTTAATACAGTAAAACCTTGGCTTGTGAGCATAATTTGTTCCAGGAACATGCTTGTAATCTATAGCACCCGTAGATCAAGGCGAATTTCAAGAATTATTGGCTCAGTTGTGATCATGTGACATTTGGGGTCACACACTATTCGTATTGCAAGACATCACTCATTTATCGAGTTAAAATTTATTAGAAATCATTGCTCATTTGCAGAACACTAGCAGAACAAGCTACTCACAACCCAAGGTTTTACTGTACTTCACTTATGCTACCTTTATTAGTTCCATTATAGTTTCATGACTACTAATCTGTCTTTTCAGCTAACCTCCAAAAACTAAAGGTCAGTTCTAACTAGAACCTGTAAGGAAAAAGCACCTGTAAGTAAGTAAAAAAGCACTTGCTCCTTCAATCCACCATGTCCAAACTGTTTTAGCTACCAGCCTAACACCATCACTTGATGTCAGCTAAAAAGAGAATACTAGCCAAAAGGTCCCTAGTTGGCTCTCTCACATATGTGGAAAATAATTTGAGACTCAATTTCAAATGGTTTTGGCTACTGAAATATCCTCATACTAATATTCTAATAAGCCAATGTTAACATGTTATTACTGGAAATAAAATGTCATCTGAGCCAATAACCACAACTATACTGGTAATTACAACAGCTAATATGCACCGAGTGTTTACTATGTGCCAGGTACTCCTTTCAAAAGATTTAGAGATTTCAATTCATTTAATCCTTACACAAACCCTAGAAGAATACCATCACATTTTATAGATGAAAAAAATGAAGCAAAGTTAAATAATTTGTTCAAGGTTCACAGCAAGTAAATGGCAGCCAGGATTCAAATCTAAGTCTGGCCCTAAAACTCACTGTTAACTATCATGGTATTATTGCTTCTCTCTGCCAAACTAGCAATAAAAGATATCCCTTTGACGGATTCTTAAAACAGAATTTTTACTACCAGGGAAGTAATTCTCTAAAAGTAAAGACTAGGAAATTTAATTATTCCTTCGCTGATTGAAGAAAAAAATTTCCACATTACACTTCTTTAATATATACATTTCAAAGTTTTACCAAAAAAACCACCTTACATTATATATATACTTACCTGGCAAAAACTTCAAAGTTTGCAGCATCTGTCTTTCCTGAGAAAAATCCACCATTAAATGAGTCATGTTGTCACTGACCTTTGGTTTCAAAGAAAGGCGAAAGGCTGAAGCCATTGTTACTCTATGGTAAACAAAAATATACTTTTAAAAATAAAAGAATGGGGAGTATACCATATTTAATTTATAAATGAAAAGACAGAAGTTATTTCACTTTAGTAATATCAGAAACCATAACAAAGGTAACAAAGCTAAAAATAAATTTGTTCTCAGAGTCTCTCGAAAATTAACTAAATAAAAAACTGTAAAATGTTTTTAATTTTAGACATTCAAATATAACTTAAAGCAACTTTCCTCCAGCCAGTTTTATAAAATTGTACACAAATAAAAATATCTCAAGAGAAAATATCCCATATAAAATCATCATTAGCAGACTCAACAGGGATCTGAGCCTCTGTACGCTCAATCTCACTGACTTCCTGATGCCAACCTCACCCCTTCTCACGTGCCAGATCATGAACTGCATGCTCTCTTTAGTAGTCACAACTACTCCATGTATCCTCAAATAAGAGTAAAAGTACACTGACCAAATACTGTGCACCTGGCAGCTGCTAAAGATGGGCCACGGATGAGAAAGGAGAGAAGTGAAATCACAATTTTGAAAACCATGTTAGTAGGTGTCGCTGTGATGCATCAAAATCAGCTAAACGGAAGGATATAAGGAGAAACAGCCTTGTGAAACCATATGCCATGGAAATAACAGTCCAATACACATTATTAGATGAATACGGTATTAAAAACAAAACGAAAAAAGAAAGAAGCCATACCAGACCTCATTTTACACAAAGTACGGGGGAACTGTTCTGTCAATTAAAACTGGAGATTAAAAGAAATTCTTATATTCTATTAATTTGCCATTTTATCTCAAATTTCAATTTTTTATATTACAATAAGTTTCCACAAGTATAACAAAGTAACACCCCTTATCATCTTTGGTCAAAGAATGATACAAAAGTACTATTCACGGATGATGTCCTGCTAGTACACAATTTGGGAGAAGTAAATAGAGCTGAGGAACAAAGGGAATACTAGGCCTAGTCATTCAAATCTGCCAAATCTACCCAGAGATACGTGGTATGGGAAGATATCAAACTTGCTATCTTTAGTTATTTTGGGATAAAAAATGTCAAACGGATGCTGTATTCAGTTAGTTTACTTCATTTTAAAACTAGGAAAGTAGGGGCGCCTGGGTGGCTCAGTCAGTTAAGCGTCCGTCTTCGGCTCAGGTCGTGATCTCGCGGTCTGTGAGTTCGAGCCCCGCGTCGGGCTCTGTGCTGACAGCTCAGGGCCTGGAGCCTGCTTCCGATTCTGTGTCTCCCTCTCTCTCTGCCCCTCCCCCCATTCATGCTCTGTCTCTCTCTGTCTCAAAAATAAATAAACGTTAAAAAAAATTTTTTTTAACTAGGAAAGTAATTATTTTATTAATAACAATGACAGCTGACCTATTGATCAAGAAGAATGTGCTATAGGGGCGCCTGGGTGGCGCAGTCGGTTAAGCGTCCGACTTCAGCCAGGTCACGATCTCGCGGTCCGTGAGTTCGAGCCCCGCGTCGGGCTCTGGGCTGATGGCTCGGAGCCTGGAGCCTGTTTCTGATTCTGTGTCTCCCTCTCTCTCTGCCCCTCCCCCGTTCATGCTCTCTCTCTCTCTGTCCCCCAAAAAATAAATAAACGTTGAAAAAAAAAAAAATTAAAAAAAAAAAAAAAGAAGAATGTGCTATAGTGAAATACAATTTATGGGAAAGGGAACTCACTGAATACCAAGCACAATGCTGAATATTTCACACACATTACTTTAAGTTATTGGTTCTCAATACTTAAATTTCAGGTGATATCAATAAAAAGTTAGAAACAAAGGCTCAGTCTTACTTTGTTCTTTTATTTATTTATTTTTGTAGAGAGTGTGCATGTGAGAGGGAAGGGCAGAGGGAGAGAGAGAGAATCTGAAGTGGGATCCATGCCCAGCAAAGAGCCTGAGAGGAGCTCAATCTCGTGACTGTGAGATCATGACATGAGCCAAAATCAAGAATTGGATGCTTAATCGACTGAGCCACCCAGGTGCCCCACTTAGTTTGTTCTTTACTGCCCCAAGTATCTTGTGATTTGAAGACTTCTGAAAGACCTATATTCAGATAGGTACTTAGTAAATGACTACTGAATCAATAAATGGGTTTGAACTTACTTGGATGCTTCTAAACCTATTTAAATGGTTTTTGAGAACTGTTCAAAAAAAATATCCAAAAGTATTTTAGGGAATTTAAATCTGAAACTTTATCTACAAAACTTGATTTTAATCACTATGGCCTCAAAGAAAAAGAATGTCCCCCTAAAGTACATTAGAAAGGTCTATCAAAACCTAAAAAACAAGAATAACCTTTATTTTCTGGTCAATGAAGATTTCAGTCTCCTTAAATCAACACAGATGTACAACAATGCTATAATCTTTCAAAAGACTGAACAAATTTTTTACTTTTAAACTGAATAAATTTAGACCATTGTGTCTGAAAGCCCAAACCAACAATCTACCATCCTAGATAATTCTCTACATTACAAGATCCTTGTGATCAGGACTGTTTTAATTCACCTTGATTTTCTTGGTTTACTTCCTATAATACAAGCTGAATATAAGGATCCTTTCCCCTTAGTTTTATTTTTACAAAGACAAAATAACTGCAAAACATATGCATGAGCACTTTCATTTCCTCAAAGTATCTACCTAATTAACTTGACCTACCCTTTCAAGATCCCTTTCTTTCAAGAACCAGAAATCCACAACAAACCTCAACTAATCATCTTACAACATTACTAAAAGCACCCAGAAGTACATACTAGTGATCTGTAAAGTTACAGAGATCTGATGTGTATTATCTTTTCATTTCAGTTGCTAGTTTTAACTGTCACTCCCACTGTTTCTCCTGCATAACCTCTATCACAACAAATGATAAATATTCAATTTCAATTGTATATACTTGATTCCCTTTCAATTGTATATACTTGATTCCCTGGTCAGGTATGGTACACACTTTTCCTTAAAATGCCACTTCTTCCCTCAGTAGAAACTGTTTTATTTTGACTATATATTTAAATTATTTTTATATCATAAATGGCAATGATGGAATTCTAGAAGCTTGTTTCCTGAGAGAGCACCTAATATCTATATCAGAGAAACCTGGACATTATGAAGTTTTAAAACATTAAGCCCAAGACCCAGAAGTTCTCAGGCAGTGAGTAAAAATTTTGTAGGTAGCCAAAATAAATAATGTATAGACTTTGACCAAAAAAAAAAAAACAAAAAAAAAAAAAAAAAAACAAAAAAAAAAAAAACAAAAAACAATGTGCTTTGACAGAGAAAAGGAACCCTGACTGCTGATATCACTCAGAAACTGATGAAATCAAGCCAAGAAGTAGGCTTCGAGGGGCAAAGAAGTTAAGCTTCACTAAAGCTTTGCATTCAGCCATGAAAAATGAGCATTAAATTCTGACAAATGTATCTGGACAGAGAAAGAGGTAAGGGGTAAGAAAAGGATTCTTAGAAGCACAGAACCATATAGATTCCTAGGAGAGGAACAAAAGAAGATCTTGCAAGGGCTCTCATAAAAAGTCTTTGGATAGCCAAAAGCCTGATTAGGAAATGACTTCTAATCCAGAAAATCAGAGACCAGGGAAAGACAGAGTGGAGAGTGGAGTAGGTGGCTAAAGAGAATGATCTAGCCACACTGAAAGATGGATTACTCGTACCGAATTCCAGCAGATACAACCCAATTCTACCTTATCCAAAAAACTGACCTATCTAGCACCCATTCCTTTGTACAGTCAATACTTCTCACCTTCAAATTCTCATAATCACCTTTCCACAAGCAGGATTGATAAGAATGACCCACGTCTTTAATCACCCCGATATAAAATATACCAAAAATGTATAAAAACTAACATCTGTGCTAAGAGTGCTAAAGACTGGCATGTGACTCTTGCCTCTAGTCAAATAATAGGCCATCAGAAAAACAGAATTGAAGACTTCAGCCAAGATTAACAATAGACACACTGGTTTTCACACAACCCATGATGAATAATTTTGTGAATTATCTGATGAAGAATAAATAATTTAATCTAGGATTCAGAGTGGTGCTTTGAAGAGCTACCCCTTTCAGCAAATTTCATAATCCTCAAAGGAATAAACCTTAAGTGATAATCTCACTATTCAATGTGTAGTGATTAGCCAGGAAGAGCAAAACCATCCCTTCTGTGGTAACCCAATGCAAAACTGCTAGCAGCTCTTTTAGCCCTTTGGTGTATTCATTACAGCCAGTACTACATTACCTTTCTTAATCCTGTCTCTATCAATGAGAAAGACCTCTTAAAACAAAGTCATCATTTTAATTTTCTCTTCCCACACACTAAATAGGAGTGGCATGAGAAACAGAAAGAGATGGCACCAGGAACAGGATGGAATGAGAATACAAAGGTGTTAAACAGGAGAGCAGTGAAGTAGGAGAGCTTTAGCTCTTGAGGACTATTAAAAATGCTATGACTTCTCAGAAAATAAGACATAATTATAAAATTTATGAACAACAAAAAAATACATTCCAGGAAATCTGTATTTTTTAATTATCCAAAATGGGTTCCCAACCATTCATAGCTAATTAAAGAACTGTACTAAAACTAACTATATTATACCAGAAATGAAATTCTTTTGGAAGTACATAATTGCCCACAACTAATTTTTTTTAATCTTGCTGATATATTGTTTATTCCAGAAGATATGCAGAAGACATTTTCTTTTTTTATACTTGGATATTAGGTATTTTTATTTTAACCAACGAAAGTCTAGTAAGAAACTGTTCTTGAATTTCATTTCTGACTTCAATATTGACACATATAAAAATGTAGGTTGTATACCATACCTATCCTTGATCTGTCTGGCAGCCTTGAAGCAAATCAGGGAGAAGAGAAAGAAGGCAGTTAGTGTTTTTCATGCAAGTTTCAATGGCAGTGACATGCAAGAAAAGTTAGGATATAAACCCTGGAATAGATTAGTTTCACAGTCATCAAAACATGTATTACAGGAAATCTGTACAGTTCATATCAGCTTGCACAACGTGATGTTAGAATTATAGTAAAAAAAAAAAAAAAATCCAGACCCCATATAAGTCACCTTAAAAGGAGGAAAATTTAACACTTCAAACTAATTCCAGATGACTACAAATGTTTTTCCTTACCTTAAGATTATCAAAGCACACTTCCACTTGCATTCAGTCTGACACTCTTCAACTAGAACAATCAATCTCCTTCATGGGGCACACATTTCTATGCAATCTAATGGTTTTCTTATACATGTCAAATCTGTTCTCCAGTTTTTCTTCAGTGATCTTTCACCATTTCATCATGGTTGTTCCGAGTTTTCTCTATATGCCTTCCCTGGGCAAAGACTTTGTATTTTGAGAGCTTGCCTGCTAACATATAAAACTGGGCTGCAATTCTACAATCCTTTATCCAAAAGAGTAAAGTAGTAATGACAAAAATTCAGACAAGGAGAAACCAGAGAAATACTTGTGGCAATAGGGTCTTTCCCTGAGATGATACAGAAGCTGCTAACTTAAACCTACTATGCATGAGATATGTTTGGGTTTTTTTAGTTTTTTTTTTTTTGAGAATGCTAACACAAGTTTAGGAAAGAAAGAGCTATCACTTGGTGCTATACAGTACACAGAAAAACAATGAAAAATACACACAAAAACTGCTGTCCCCTTCACATTTACATAGAATGTAATATATTTAACAAAAGTTTTTTTCCCCCACACTGACCACCATAATTAACAATAATACATCCAATGTAAACTATAGCTGTTTTGCTCTACACTCTAATCCTAGGCCTTGCATAATGCCTGGCACATGGTAATACTAATAGTTATTCAATTTAGTTGAACACTAATTTGATGTATACAGCAATGCTTCTGCTGCCTCTCCTCTTCAGTTCCAATACTGTTCTTATTTGGTATTGGTCATTTTTATACCCATCCAAAATATTCTGGTCTGAATATCTTTCTACACAAAAAACCAGAACTGACATTTAGGACATCAGCATATGACACATTACCAGCACTACCAGAATCAACTGTGAGACCTGTATACTAATCATTCTCTTCCCTTTATCAAGAAATTTTAGTCCTGGGGTGCCTGGGTGGCTTATTCAGTTAAACATCCAACTTGGGCTCAGGTCATGATCTCATAGATCATGGATTTGAGCCCTGCGTCGGGCTCTGTGCTGACAGCCCGGAGCCTGGAGCCTGCTTTAGATTCTGTGTCTCCCTCCCTCTCTGTCCCTCCCCTGCTTGTGTTCTCTCTTTCAAAAATTAATAACCATTTAAAAAATTTAAAACCAAAAAGACATTTTAGTCCTTAATAAGTTTCTAAAGAGACTTTCCAAGTCCCGCATTCTGCAGGAAACAACCCAATTAGGTGGCAGTGATATGTGTCTCAAGTCATGATACTACCTTGGTATTAGGCACAAGAAATGTTAAGAAAGTCAATTACAATGATTTTTAAAAACCACTGTCATTACAGCTAGAATTACAAACCAAAGATTTTAATATAAATGTCAGAGGAGAGAAAGAGGAGAATCCTCTTGTTTCTTTAAATATGGATAAGTGCCACTACCATTACCCCCTAGACTCCCTTTATTTCTTCCTCCAGGTGAGGTGAAAGGACTTACTCTGAGATGAGTTTGAAAGGAGAAACTAGAAATAAGTAGCTCAGTTACTTTTCCTCTTTCTGGCAACTTGCTTGCCTACTGAGAACATATATTCTGTTCTTTGCCTCTATGCAGGAAGTTTGACAGAAACAGGCTCTCTCTCTCACACACACAGAACTGAGATAGCCTTGTATTGACTATACCTAGGTGGGCAAGTCTGACTAACTCTAGGATTCAGTATTAGAAAGCTTACCCGTTGATATAAGCCAAATTCTCCAGTATCGTTTTGTTGGTATTTGGCTTATCAGCTTTACTGTCTTCTCTTATTTCCCAACTGGTTTAGAACTTGGTTAGAGAAATGTTACTTACCTGTCACTCTCAAAGAACCCAACAATCTGAAGACCATTACTATCTTTTTTTAAAAAATAAACTAAGATTTTATTTCATCTTTCAAGAACACTATACAATATATATGTTTAATTTCCCTACAACAATTTTCTTTAAAGTAATCTCTATACCCAAAGTGGGGCTCAAACTCACGAGCCTGAGATTAAGATTCGCATGCTCTACTGATGGAGCCAGCCAGGCGCCCTCAATACTGTGTCTTTTAAACTGACCATAGTGATTCAATTTTGTGTCTAGAGTTACTTAATTTAGTAACGGTGCCGTTTTTTTAGTGTGTCTGTGCAAGTGCATGCATGTGCACACGCATGTAAAGCTTTCTTGTTATCATTTAATGTACTAGATTACTTGTGGCAAACCAGAAAAGGAATACATGAAAAGCCAAATAATGTTGGAAAAACTGTCTTGTGTATTTACACATAAACATACCCAGGTCATCAAACTGAAGACTCAGCATTTCCTCTTTCATTTAGGTTCGAATTTAACAGTACATACACTGTGTAAATGCAGAAGGGGTTGAAAAAGTTACTCTGTGTGATAAAAAAGGGGAGAAAGTCTCAAATTCTGAAGATACTTCTCTAAAAGGGCCCAATTTCAAGAAACATCTTAAATTGGAAAATTGTTTAATTTTTTTCTGGAATTTCTTCTCCCAAAGCAGAAATCTATCCAAAAGACACACATTACTATGCTGCTTGATTCCTCTTTCAAGAGTGATGCATTCTGTCAATTAAACATCTCTGCTTACCAAGTACCAAACGATTTCAGAATTTACCATTGCTCTATCTCTAACACATTTATTTGCATCTACAGAATTCCACTTAGTGAATTATGAACAGGCCTCAGTGAATCTTCAGATTTTTGGGTAATGGCACTGTATATTTTTAGAAAGCCTTCAAGAAGTATTAGCCATATTACCTTGCTCAATACCACTGTTTTCAATTTCAATAACTATTTCTATTTCAATCTTTTATTGAAATCCTTGCCAACACTTAACTTTATTGCCTTCAGATATGGCTCCTTTCTCTCCCAATCTCTTCCTCCACCTCTCAATTAATTGTTTTCAAAATAAATCTTACAATCCTGATCAGTTATAGGAATCTATCACCTGAGACCAAACTTCTTTAAATAGAACTGTAATAAGAGTATAAATAGGAGTAACTGCAAATGGTTCTTCATAATTACCAATTAGATATAAAGAAGTTAAACCAGATCTTTCTCAATCTCTCTTGGTTTTAATCTGCTATAAGTAGATACAGAAACTATTTTCTTCCATGAATTTATCAAGCACTCTGAAAGTTAAGATCTTATTGTTTCTGTATTTCTTTTTAATATCCTCATTCTTCTATTTTTATAGGAAGATGTTAGATACAAAGTACCCTAAAATAATCCAACTGTGAAGCAGCTAATTGAATAGTATTTTCTAAACAGTTAAAATGGAAATAATAATAAAAATTTTAGATTTTGCTTACTGTACTCAATGAATCATTTACCCAAAAAGAACAAAATTTGAGATTGTCAAATTTCTTCCACTCAGCAAAAGTTTTGAAATTCATCAGCAAAAAATATGCAGTCTGAGACCAAGGTTTAAGATATCTGAGTTTCACACCACATGAACCAACAAGTTACTTAACTCGTTTAGGATTCAGTTACCTCATCTATAAGGTGATGAGCACTAAAGTATCTTCAAACCCAAAAGTTCATCCTAAGCCATCTTATTTTCACATAACTTTTAAAAAATTATCCAAATTAAACACTTCAACAATCGAATTCTCTGAAATACAGACTAAAATGAAGAGGCCACTAGGGAAAAGTTAGTTAAAATCAGAACATTAATAAAAAGCAACAAAAATAAGAATACAGTTGACCCTTGAACAACACAGGCTTTGAACTACATGGCCCACTTATATATAGGTTGTTTACAGCATAGTGCTGTAAATGTGTTTTCTTTTCCTTATGATTTTCTTAGTAACATTTTCTTTTCTCTAGCTTACTTTAACAATTCAGCAAATAATACACATAACACACAAAATATACATTAATCAACTATGCTATAGGTATGGGTTCTGGTCAACAGTAGGCTATGAGTAGTTAAGTTTTGGGTGAGTCAAAAGTCACACATGGAGGGGCGCGTGGGTGGCTCAGTCAGTTAAGTGTCTGACTTCAGCTCAGGTCATGATCTCACAGTCCGTGAGTTCAAGCCCCTCATCGGGCTCTGTGCTGACAGCTCAGAGCCTGGAGCCTGCTTCAGATTCTGTGTCTCCCTCTCTCTCTGACCCTCCCCCGTTCATGCTCTGTCTCTCTCTGTCTCAAAAATAAATAAAACATTAAAAAAAAAAAAAGTCATACATGGATTTTAAACTATGTGGAGGTTGGTGCTCATAGCTCCTATCTTGTTTAAGGGCCAACTGTATATCTGTTTCTGAATAACAATAGAGAAAAATACACTCATGCTGTCAAAATGAAGAATCTAGCAAAAGCTAGATTTCAAAACTAGCATTTGCCTGACAGGATTTATCTTTATTTTGATTTGCAGTAGAGTCCAATAGAGTTCCTGGTAACACTCTGAATGCCACACAACACTAAGAAACTTTTCAAGTCTTGTCTATATGCTCATTCACATTGTTTTAGTATAAAACAGATTTTCCCATTAGATTGTGGAAACATAATTTTGTAATGTTTCCTCCAGACAATCTGAAAATGACTAAGGGGCAAACATTTAATACTTTCCCAATACTGTTTATAATATATAATTGAGACTCCTACCCTCACCCCAAAAATACCATATTAAGGAATAACCTGGGAAATGAAAGGGACTCCAAGAAAATGAAAAAGAGATGGCTCCAAAGAATGAAAGAGAAAATGAAAAGAGATGCTATTTTCCTTTAAGCAAAAATACTAGCTTTAAAAAAAATAAAAAACAAAACTACTGCACACCAGTTGAAACCATATATTAGAAGTTTTATATTTTCGATACATATCTGTTTATAAAAAGAACTAAAATATGATCATTTAAGCCTTCTTCACAAGGCTACAGTAAATAACTTGAAATAAATTTTGAATACAGTACTGCATACATCTGTTCTATGACTAAGCACATAAGACATAAATGCCCAGAAATGAAATAAGGTGAAAAATTACAGTTTGGGCTATTCTATTCGAAAAAATTTTTAAAGTAGGCTTCACACCCAGTGTGAAGCCCAATGCAGGGCTTGAACTCACAACCCCTGAGACCAAGACCTGAGCTGAGATCAAGAGTCAGATGCTTGACTGACTGAGCCATCCAGGCACCCACAGTTTGGCCATTCTTAACAAATATTTGTATTTGTTTTTAAATTGCCTTTGTAACTGAAACATTCACGCTTTTGGTAAAGATTCTTTCCTCTCTCAGCATTCCTGACTTCAACCCACAGAAAGCACTTCTGCTAATACTCCTGTTCCCTTGAAAACACACTGAGCTTCTACCCTTCTCCTTATTTGTTCCACCCAGTGGTCAAGGCTGACACCGACTGAACAATATGCCAATGGCGAGTTACTATGAGTCTGAAGTGGGAAATACACAAAATCCATTCTCCCTTTTCGTCTAAGATCGAATGCAGAAGACAGTGTTCCCCTTTCACCCCACCCTGTACTTTTTATTCCACTGAAGGTTCCATGTACAGGTACCCATTCCCTCCCTTCTAGTCTAACAAATTGGGTTATGTGTGGCAAGATAATGAACTGGATGGGTAGTGACTTGGAAACTGCCCCACAGACTCAGCTCTTTTCATAAGTAGAATTCAAGTTCCAAATTTAGGGATGGGGGAGCAGAAATAGTAATTTTGCCAAAGGATCCAAGCAATGCTCTGCAGACCAGATATTAGGAGAAAAGCCAGGTTTGGTGGGGTTTTGGCTACTTGTCCATCCAGAAATAAAGGAAATGATCCAAATTTCATTTGCTTGTGAGCCTTCTTCATATATTCATATCAAGCAAACCTCTAACAATTAAAAAAAGTTAATGAAAATAAAACAAATTTCTAATGCCAAATTTTAAAAAATTAATGAAAGTATGTTCCAATATCCTTTTCCATTTGTGCCATTTTTACTCATTCATTTTCAGATTGCCTAATGCTGGTAAATAGCATAGCTTCATATTCAGGTACTGCTGAGGTACTGCAACATGATCATTTAAATGTTAGTACTTAAAGTACTCTTTTTGAAAATAATAAAGTCTAAAAAGACTCAGGGGCTGGATTTCAGCCTATGATTTTTTTGTGCCCACGAGCTATTCAAATTAATCTGATTTAATCACTTTAATATGGGATATTCATAAACAGTATACCTTAAAAGAATTTATTTTCCCAAATATCTAACAATATACTGCTAGCCCAATAATTAATCTTTTAAGTCATCTTCCCTATTCTGTCAGCAATTAGGTGTTTGAGGCAAGCTTATCTATAGTCCACGCAGCTGACTAGAAAAGTGAACTTGGTTTGTGACTTGGAATCAGACTATTATTTGGATACTATTTGGATGTACTAAGAAAATAATCACAAACAACTCTCAGTTAAGCATTTTTCTTGAACAATAAACTCAGATTTTTAGGTACAAAACAATGACAAATAATTTATTTTATCACATTTCCAATTGGGTTAAGCAATTAAGCAATACTGCACAATGCTGAAAAACCAAAATAATAAGAGAAGAAGCAACATGGAACATTAAAAAAATATGTTTAAACCACAATTGGATTTATCAGAACCTTCCCAATTTACAATTATCTGGGAATAAGTTTTAACAAAGTTATGACAAAGGAAAAAAGGAGAAAACAGCAGCCTTTGAGAGCAAGGGGAAAGGACTCAGAAAATAGTGGAAAGAGAAACTTGGAAGAAACAAACTTGATCAGTTTTCCCAAGCGTCCGTCCCTACTTAAATGCAACTGGGTTCAAGTTGTTTTTGAATACTTTTGTCTATATTTTACTGTTTTCCTATCTTCTTCCTCACTCTCAGGCTGTTAGTTCTTGCTGCTATGATTATGCTTGTCATTTATAACTACCTCACTGCACTAGAAGGGGACTCTGTTAACAACTAGGAAACTGAAGAAAAAACTAAAAATTTACTAGCGTCATGTATATAATAGTCACCAGATTCTAAGAAACTATCATGAAAAAAGAATATTAATTCCTGCCCATGAACTCTATGACACTAACTGATGACTCAGATACTTTTTGCTTTCTGTAAATTTTTTGGCTATGTTCCAGATATTTGAGGTTATCCCATAAACATCCTCTGCAAAGGTGATGTATATATATTTTTAAAGTACTTTAAAGTATGATACATTTCCCTCATAATTCCTTTATATAGCAAGTCCTACCAAATGCAAAGATGAACCTACTTACAATCTACCTCCAAATTCAAGAATTAAGTAATTCACAGATTTACAGCAAGAGAATGTTTTTATTCATTTCATTAGAAGTAATCCATTTTTAAAATTCATTTTCAAAATGCAAGGGATGTAAACCACTAAAATGTTATCTTCTCAAGGAAGTTTTTCTACCTTCAAGTTCAGAGAAAAATCATGAAATTAAAATATTAGATGGACAAAAATGGATTATAAAACCGTGCTAATGCAGTTTTCACTACATACTCCACAAAGACCAAGAAAATATCAAATTCAAATATCTTATCTTGATAAAATTCCTACATAGTATATATTTTACTAATTATATAGCTCAAGTTCCCACTTTTCTCACACCTTTTTTTAATATATTCTACATCCTTATTCTACATCAAATAGAGTGTATTTGATTTGATAACTTGGTAATCATTTAAAAATAAACCAACTTAAAATAAAAATTAGAATCTAGAAATCAGAATCTCCTAAATACCAGAATCTAGGTTAAAACATTAACAGTCTTATTATTCTACTGCTTATATTTCATACCAAACATACCCTTCAAGTAAGATCCTACATTTTGGGGGCACCTGGCTGGCTCAGTCGGTTAAGCGTCCTACTCTTGATTTCAGCTCAGGCCATGATTTCACAGGTTCATGAGTTCGAGACCCACATCAAGCTCCACACTGACAGTGCAGAGCCTGCTTGGGATTCTCTCTCTGCCCCTCCCTTGCTCTTGTGTGCATGCTCTCTCTCTAAATAAATAAATAAACTTAAAAAAAAGAACCTACATCATCATATTTTAACAAAACATTCAAACAATTACACTAAACAGTGGGACATTTAATAACAGATTTAATAACAAATTTCACTAGGTTACAGTGCTCATCTGCATCAAGTGATGTTTTCCCAATCAGCTCATAGAAGGAATACAAAACTAGATTTTGAACAATGTTAATAGCAATATTAATCTTCTTTCCTAAGTCAAAAAATACTTATAACAAAGGTAAAAAACACAAGTACCCTTAAAATAAATAACCAGTAGGGATGTAATTGAAAGAGAAAATAGGGGCGTCTGGGTGGCTCAGTCGGTTAAGCATCCGACTTCAGCTCAGGTAATGATCTCACAGTTCATGAGTTCGAGCCCCGCATCGGGCTCTGTGCTCACAGCTTAGATCCTGGAGCCTGCTTCAAATTCTGTGTCTCCCTCTCTCTCTGCTCCTCCCCCGCTCATGCTCTGTCTCTCTCCTTCAAAGATAAATAAAAACATTAAAAAAAATTTTTTTTAAAAAGAAAAAGAAAATAACTTGATTCATCTGATAGAGCATTAAAGAGAAATTAAATAATTTGTTCTTGACTCCAAAGACACATCTGGGTGTCTGCTTTGGAATACATAAATATACAGCAATTTACTTAAGAAATTCCAAGCCTATTTATTTACTTATTTATTTATTTTTAATTTTTGAGCAAGAGAGAACATGTGAGTGGAAGAGAGGGGCAGAGGGAGAGAGAGAATCCCAAGCAGGCTCCACGATCAGCACAGAGCCCAACGTGGGGATCAGTCCCATGACGCTAGGATCATGACCTGAGCTGAAATCAAGAGCTGGATGTTCAACTGATTGAGCCACCCAGGCGCCCTCCACAAAGACTTTTTTAGAATTAGAAATAGCTGAATAAATCCAAAATTGAAAGGGAAAGCACCATTTTTTTTTAAACAAAACTTTCCTATTTAAGTGGTTTAGTTTTTTGGCTGGTTTTTTGGTACCTTTGAAAATTCTTCAGGTTCCTTTAGATCTAATGACCGTGTTGCAAATTCTAGTAGTTCTTCTGAGTTCTCCAAGGCATTATTACATTGACTGAGCTGACTCTAAAAAATAATAAAAATAAATCTTTAAAACAAATTTCCTATTTCCATGAGGATCTTAACTGTATATTGTTATAATGAACTTACAATTTGAATAGCAAAAATTGAACAAAAATATTTTAGAGAGGTGTTAAAGCAACATAATCACTAGTCATATATGTAAGAAATTTTAATTATTTTAATACATTGTACTTAACATCTTTCCATAATTTATTCAAAATAGCTTAACTGCATACAGATACAGATATACCCATCATTTAAAAACACAAAAGAAAATAAAGCAGTTATAAAAAGTTGGGGTCAAATTCACTTAAAGATTCTTCCCAATCAAGGTAATTAGAAAACTATCAACAACTTAGTTAACTATCAACAATTTAAATTAAAATATCGAAATAATTCATCTGCAGACAACATCCTCTATAAATGAAGACTAGATTTCTTGATAATATTTAAAAATTTAAACTAAAGTTTATTAATCAAGTTAAAGGTACATTCAGTTGAGCATAATTTTAATATTCCATTTATCACATTACTCAAATAATACATACTACCATAAATGATAATTTATAGTTTCCATAATTGGGTAACACAGGAATCACAAATGGAATTGCCAAGATTTCAAAAAGAATAAAGAGGAACAAAAGATGGTAACTATTATAGTGATGTGCTCTGTTATGGTGATGTATTAATTTCAAGTACCAGTCTTTCTTAGTTCTCTTCCATTCTATCATTTGTGGTCTAAAACTAAGCCCAGTCATGAAAAACTATTGTTAGTGATACCTTTAAACAAAGAAACAGATATATTTCTAAGTTTTTAACGTACTCAAGATTTTTCTTCAGAATATTAATATCTATTACTATCTATTCCATATTCAAATCTACTTAGGTTTCCCTTAAGATCAGCACTAAAGATAAACTATGGCTAATTTTCTTAGTTTCTGGATGCGTTATATTTTAACTTTGGAAAAGTAGAATAGTTTTACCATATTTTGGGTTAAAATAGGTTTTCATGTATTATTCTAAGAACCCAACCACAATCTACTAAAAATACTACTCCTTCTAGGAGTAAAACTCTTATGAGTTCCAAAGAATAATTAACAAACCACCATTTGAAATATCTCAATTGTTGGAGAGCTTTATGAAAGGTTTAAGCAAAATCACAGAACAAAATGGTAGCTATAAATGGTCTACACAGGATCACTAGGGCAAACTAAGTTAACATAGCTTTAAAGTAAGAAATAACAAAAAGAATAAGGAATATATCTCAAGTAACCATTAAAAGAATCAAATCTGAGGTCAAAGTTTAAGATAAAATATCTTATTCTAAGAAAATGCTATAAATTTGCTTTCAAGTCAAGAGGGAAAATTAAAAAGAGTACAAAGGAATTCAATTTAAAGAGCAATAATAACTTGTCAGTTATTTAGAGGAATTAGTAAAATCTTAATGAAAGCAACATACTATCGAGTTTGTGAACCCAAAGGGAAAACAGAGATACTCTACTGTCTCCAACTAAAGAAGAAAATGGCATCAGTAGCCAAGTTGTGATTCTTTTTAATGTTTGATTTTTAAACTATCCCAATAAACCTTTAATATTTGAATTACCATTAGGCTGATATCACCATAACTTTTCCTTTGAATCATAATACAAAAACATCCTCAAGAATGAACTTCTGTCCACTAAGCTTATATTTCAACAACTCACAGTCTTATTTATAGCATATTGTCCCCTCAATATCTCTTGTTCTCCCCTAGATCACTATTCCTATGAAAAAAAAATTGCCAAAATTTTTGTGGCATTGAGGAACAGCAAGTATTAAGAGTTACAAAGGATAATCAAGTGTAAGATTAAAAAAAAAGAAAAAAAGAAAACAATGGAATCTCTGGAAAAAATGAAGATCTCAAGTGATGATACAGGAAGAGAAAAATCGTCTAACATCCTTGTAGTGACCACTTTGAAACAGTACTTGGAATTCTGTTTCTATTTTCTGCAATGTTCTGAATTCTCCATCGTTATTCAACAGCCAGTGATGAATCTGATAGAATACTTGACAAAAAAATCAGAGTAAAATCATCCCTTTTAAAAAGAGCCCAAATGTAAATTTAATGGAAGACTTCCATGAATCATCAGCTCAGTTGCAAAAAAAAAAAAAAAAAAAAAAAAAATTATCATGTAATTAAGATTCACAAAATCCAAAGTAAACAAAGTTCATCTGAGACTATAAGAAAAAGAGTTTAAATAAATTTATGTAACCCAATTTTCTATTAATGGCAATTTAGTCAACAACTAGAAACAGAAACTTAATAGTTTATAAGAGCAATAAATGCAGCTCGTTCTAAGAACAGCACTGTAGATTTTACGTGTACACACATATATCCAGCTCTGTATATGGCTGTCAGAAAATAAGTTCTGAAATTAAAATATCACACTTCTTTTGGAAGTCTTAAAGACATACTTTAAATCAAACTCCACAATGGATAGAAATTACCCCATTCTGAAAATCTCAAACATCTTGAGTTAATAAAGAACTCTTCTTTTTTTTTTTTTTAAAGTTTATTTATTTATGTTTAGAGAGAGAGAAAAAAGAGCAAGTGCGGGAAGGGCAGAGAGGGAGAGAGAGAGAGAGGGAGAGAGAATCCCAAGCAGGCTCCGCACTGTCAGCACAGAGTCTGATGTGGAGCTCAAACTCACGAAACCATGAGATCATGACCAGAACCAAAATCAAGACTTGGACACTTAACCGACTGAGCCACCCAGGCACCCCAAAGAATAACACTTCTAAAAATCAAAACCCACATGCCATGACATAAATGATACAGATCCATCCTCCAAATCGGCACTGACTTGGCTTCAAGACGATTCGAAGACTCTTCCAAACTTTTGAACTTTGATGATCTTAACAACTGACCAACCTCTTAACTGAAATACCCCCTCTTACCTTTATTAATTAAGCTTTTCCTCCCTCAAAGCACTTCAAATCAGTTTCTTTTCTTTTTTAAGTTGATTTATTTAGTTTGAGAGACAGCGTGAGCAGGGGAAGGGCAGAGAGAGGAAGGGAGAATCTCAGGAACCATGATCCATGACCTGAGTTGAAATGGGAGTCAAATGCTTAACTGACCGAGCCACCCAGGCACCCCAAAAATGAAATACTGTACTCTGAAGTAAACTTAACTAAGGAGGCAAAAGACCTATACATTTAATGCTATAAAACTACTGCTGAAAGAAATTAAAGCTGATACAAAAAAATGGAAAGATATCCCATGATCTCAATTGGAAGACTTAATATTATTAAAGTGTCTATACCACCCAAGTCAATCTACAAATTTAATTCAATCCCTATCAAAATTTCATGGCATCTTTTTTGCAGAAATAGGAAAAAAAAAAAAAAAAAAACATGTTAAAATTCACAAGGAATCCCAAGGGACTCCAAAGTGCCAAACAATCCTGAAAAAGAAGAACCAAGCTGGAGACCTCACTCACACTTTCTGATTTTAAAATTTATTACAAGCTACAGTAATCAGGACAGTGTGGTACTGGCATAGAGACAGACATACAGAGCCCATACAGAGCCCAGAAAGGATCCCACACATACGCAGTTAAATGATCTTTGAGGGGCGCCTGGGTGGCGCAGTCGGTTAAGCGTCCGACTTCAGCCAGGTCACGATCTCGCAGCCCGTGAGTTCGAGCCCCGCGTCAGGCTCTGGGCTGATGGCTCAGAGCCTGGAGCCTGTTTCCAATTCTGTGTCTCCCTCTCTCTCTGCCCCTCCCCCGTTCATGCTCTGTCTCTCTCTGTCCCAAAAATAAATAAACGTTGGAAAAAAAAAAAAAATTAAAAAAAAAAAAAATGATCTTTGATAAGAGTGTCAAACCACACAACGAGAAAACCACAGAATCTTTTTAGACAAATGGTGCTGGAAAAACTGGATACTCACATGCAAAAGAATGAACTGAGACCCTTATCTAACACTACATACAAAAATTAACTCGAAATGGATTAAAGACCTTAATTAATACAAGCCCCAAAATTATAAAACTGATAAGAGAAAACACAGAGGAAAAGCTTCATGACACTGGGTCTGCAATGAATTCTTGACTATGACACCAAAAGCAAAAAGAGACAAATGGGACTATACCAAATTTAAAAATTTCTCCACATTAAAGGAAATAACACAGTGAAAAGACAACCTACGGGATGGTAGAAAATAATTACAAATCCTACATCTGACAAAGGGTTAATATCCAGAATATATAAAGAACTCCTACAATTCAACAACAAAAAAGAACCCAATTAAAAAATGAGCAGGAGGCCTGAATAAACATTTCCCCAAAGAAGACATACAAATGGGCAACAAGTATATGAAAAGATGCTCAACATCATTAATCATTAGAGATGCAAATCAAAGCTACGATGAGATATCATCTCACATACATTAAGATGGTTACTACTGGAGTGCCTGGGTGACTCAGACGGCTAATTATCCAACATCGGCTTAGGTCATGATCTCGAGGTTCATGCGTTTAAGCCCTGCAAAAGGCTCTGTTCTGACAGTTCACAGCCTGGACCTTGCTTCAGAGTCTGTGGTTTCCCCCTTTCTCTACCCCTCCCCTGCTTGCACTCTGTCTCTCTCAAAAAAAAAATAAAATAAACATTAAAAAAAAATAAAGATGGCTACTACCAAAAAATATTTAAAATATGGATGAATAGGTGATGGTGGTCAAAAGGTACAAATTTCCAGTTATAAAATAAGTCCTGGGAATGTAATGTACAGCACGGTGAATACAATTAATAATATCATATTGCACATTTCGCAACATAGGCCTCAAATTCACGACCCCAAGATCAAGAGCTGCGGGTTCTACCAACTGAGCCAGGCAGGTACCCCTACTGTACTGTATATCTAAACACTGCTAAGAGAGTAGATCTTAAAAGTTCTTATCACAAGAAAAAAAAAGTCTGTAACTATGTGTGGTGATGGCTGTCAGCTAGACTTACTGTGGTGGTCATTTTGCAATATGTATAAATAGCAAATTATTATATTGTACACATAAAACTAATAAAATGTTATAGGTCACATCTCAATTTAAATAATAATGATAGTAATAATAATAACAATAAAATAGAGGGGCACCTTGGTGGTTCAGTCAGTTAAACATCTGACTCTTGATTTCAGGTCATGGTCATGATCTCACAGTTCGTGGGATCTTGTCCTACATTGGGCTCCATTCTGACAGCAAAGCCTACTTGGGATTCTCTCTCTCTGCCCCTCCCCCACTCACCCTCCTTCTTTTTCTCTCTCTCTTTCAAAAATAAATAAAAGCAGTTAAGAAGGTAAATCTTAGGTTTTTAACCACAATTAAGAAAAAACAAGAGGGATGCCTGCCTGGGTGGCTCACTTGATTAAGCATCCGATTCTTAATTTCACTCAGGTCATGATCTCAGTTTGAGTTCAAGCCCCACCATCGGGGCTCTGCGCTGACCTCACAGAGACTGCTTCAGATTCTGTGTCTCCCTCTCTCTCTTCCCCTCCCCCACTTGCTCTCTCTCTCTCAAAATTAAGTGACTTTTTTTTCAATGTTCATTTTTTGTTTTTGAGAGAAAGACAGTGAGCAGGGGAGGGGCAGAGAGACAGAGACAGAGGATTCAGAGAAGTGGGCTCTAACATAAAAGTAGTTATTCACAGAAATTCACTGATTTTTGCTGTCAAGAAATCAAGTACTAAATAGACTTAAATTATTCATATTTAAATAAGCTGTATGATCTCACCTGTAACTCTTGTGATTTACGAGCTTGTTCCTGCTTGATACTGTTAATCATACTTTCTTTCACCTCATCCAAAATAGAATATAAACTATCAAATTCTTCATCTAACTCTGAAAGTATGCTAGAAGAATTTTCCTGTTTAATAAACAAAACAATGATTTTACTGAAGAGCTGTCAAACATTTGAAAATACTTATCAGAGAATAGATTCACATTATAAACCATCTCAGCCTAACATCATATAAACAACAAAATCTAATACTTGACATAGGCTTTAAAAACAGGTAAATCCTAGAAGATGGTTGCTAATGCGGAGAGCACTATCTCAGTTACGCTATGAGTTAAGCAACTTTTTATGAACTAGCCTATACCCTCTTCATCTTTTAAAGCAATGTTTCCACAGGACAATGTGAAAGTTTGTTTTAAGATTGCCACCTTTGTCCAGACCTTTGTCAGGTTCCAAGGCAGACTGTAAGCCAGTGGTTCTTTGTCGTGCATTAGAATCATCAATGAAGCATTTTAATGAAATATTCCAGAGATTTTGATTCCGTAACTGAGGAGAAGTTTGAGCATACAGGGATGGGACTAATTCTGTGTAAATCTTAAAATCTTTCAGGTTGTCTAAAACAGTACATTTACATTAAGATATACAGAACTTAAAAGACCAAGCAATTCCTTATTGGATCCTAAGAGATTTATCAAACATTGAATTTTAGGGCTTGAAGCAACCTGAGAAGTCATCTTCTGACTAGAATTTGTAGTCAAACTCCTAAATTTTAGGAATTAAAATACAGAAAAGTGATTTGCCCAAAGCCACACAAGTAGTTACCAGTGGCACAAGCATCAATAAAGCATTTCAAGCCTATTAACTTCTCAGAGTTCCTCATCTTCTCATTAAGCAAGACGCTATTTCAACAATAACTTAAAATATCTGTGAAACCTCTAGATAAGCAATATCCACACTTGCAGTAATTATGAGACAGAAGAAATTATCTTAGGCATTTTTCAACTTAGATGAATCATTCCATTAAGAGAATTGGCACCAGTTAAGAGACCTAATATGTAACAATCCACTGCAATATCATAAACCAAACTTTTGCTTATAATTTTTATAAAAATAAGTTATCATCTCACTAGAGTCTTATCAAAAGTGGTGTTAATCACTTTACTAATTGATTTACAGTGACAAGAACAAGTTGTGGAAAAAGAAATGTGCAGTCTGGTAGGCAAAAGACCTAAATCTAATCCCACATTAACCACTCAGTAATCAACATTTGAGTATGTACAGTATGGATTATCTGCCCAAACCTGGGACTGTTTCCTTAAGTATTCATTTTTTTCATTAGGCACTTTACTTTTTAGTTTTATATTGTACTTTCTTCCAGTTCTATAAGCAGACCTCTTACCATCTACATTTTCCTTCTACTATTTATCATAAAAGAAATGTTTAGCATCCCAGTACTCTGAAGAAATATAATTTGCTCTTAACTGGAATTAGAAAAGACAAATCTATAATGGAAAGGGTCAAAAGCAAGCACTATACTATTCCTTAGCAGCTACAATTCCAGAGTTTTCTTTTTTCCTTACTATTTGACCTTTCCATGGAGAATGTAAGGATAGTAAGGAAAGCATTTTTTTATTTATCTGCCATTTAAAAACCCTGCTCTCACCTCCTTCAGTTTATAATCTAGAGTTCATGGAATATATTTATTTATATTGATTTGGCCCAACAATCATTCATTGTGACATATAACAAAACATTTTTTAAAGAGTCATACCTGAACTCCTTTTAGTGTTTGATTTAGCGTATCAATAAAGTTCTGAATTTCATCATTTTTATTTGCCAGAGTTGAAATGATCCTTTGTAGAGCTTCCTACGATTAAGATAAACAAACAAAAACACATAACATGATATTTTAATGAAAGAATTATAAATCATAACAATTCTCTAAACAAACCATATATAAGAGGAGCAATGTAAAACTTCAAATTGTTAAATTTCCAAAGGCCTGTAATTACAAAAGATGAGATATGTATTTATACTGTTTTAAAACCTCTTATTTCTAGTGGACAACTTAATCACTACCACACCTTTCATACTAAAAATGATCAATATTATTTAATATCAATGATATTATTTTAGGTCGTAGGGCCATGGCCAAGGAATAGAACCAAATCCTTAAATGCTGCAAAAACAAATGGAACTTTTTAATACAATATTAGGATATGAGGAATAAAAGCAAAGAGGCAGTAAAATTTGACATTTAATTTATAAAAATAAAAAACATATTTTAGAAATATGAAAGCAATAATAAATTTGCAGCTAAAATTGCAACATTCATTGCAGTGTTTATAGATGTCATAAAACCATAATAAGTAAGTAATTTTAGTAACAAATACCTCAGACTTTTTGATAATGCTTCCTACTTAAATAAAACATTTGGTTATTTAATCTTTCATACTCTCTAGATCAGGGCTGTGCAATAAAATCTTATGCTATGATGAATATGTCCTATACACGTGTTGTCCCATATAGTACTCAATAGCCATATGAAGCTAATGAGCTCTTGAAATGTAGACAGAACTGAGCAACTAAGTTTATCTTTTTTAACTTTAATTATTTTCACTTTTTATAGCTGCATGTGACAAGTACTGTCATACTGGATAGCACAGGTCTAGGTGTTCAGTAACTCTTCATGGGTAGTAACAGCAAACCCAAACAAGGTACTTGTATTCTCAGTAAAAATAAAATGCAAGTACTTTTACTTCATAATCTTTCCAGAAGCACAAGCCTTGTTTCTGTAAGCACCTACAAGTGTAAATATTTTAATAATGCCCTATGAAAATTTGTAATAAAGGTTCTCCTCAAAATATAATCAGATATTGATAAATGGCTATATATAAAGAGCTCAAGAAATAAACTGATAAAGGGATATTTTATATAAATGTCCATAAAGCATGATAACGGTGAAAAATTAAAAATAATCACAACAGTTGTCACTTAATTCTCACAAGAATCCCTGAAATAAGGAGGTATTATAATCATCCCTGAGGCTGCCTAAGGCTCTCTGCTGTATTCACTTACCTATACTATTACTTCCCATCCTCACGGATGGTGGTATTTTAGTATAATAACACAATGAAGTTATGCTATGAAAGAAGATCAACACCAAGAGTTACCTTTTTATCCTGTTGGTGTTCCTCCCAGAAATGGGTACATACACCAAGATTTGAATACAAAGACAATCAGCAGAGAGGCAGAATGAAGCCAGGACTTGGAGGAGGGGTGGGGACAGGTGTAGGAGTGAGAATGGTAATACAGAGATGTAGAAAAGGAGTGCAGAGGACTTAAGGGCTCCAGTTATTCATCCCAGATAGGTTCCATATATATTTAAAAACAACACAATGGAAGAGTAAAAATGGTTCTGCACAATCACTGGACTGTGTAGAGTAAGCTTCAATTAAGACTGGTCTCTTTCTGGTAAATGGACTGTAGCTGCCTCCCCTTTTATCACCCCTAATGGCAGGGCTAAATCCATACTGTACAGATGATAAAATGGTAGTAACTGTTAGTAAGGTAAATATTATGCTCAGTCTGTCTCCAAAGTCCATGATGTTTACCACTCTAGAACACCGTCTCTCAGTCTAACAAATTTGCCCATCATATGAAATATCCACACAATAAATTATATATTCTTTTAAAATTTTGGTTTGCTAAGACTCTTCAATGACATATAAAACTGCTAGAATTTCCATAGTAGAGTATCGCTGTTTGAGGTTTAGCTCTGCCCTCTGCTAAGCATACTCATGAACTTCGAGGTAAAGATTAAGAGTCTTCCAGAAGAGATCTTATCCCATGAAAAGGAGGAGCGAGGATCAATGAATTCAACCCAACAACAAATTTTCATCACCAGGATATATGTGAGTTCAATAAAAACTGAAGGAAATTTCACACAAAAAAACTGTGAAACACTGGTATATATAAAGGCAGACCTAGTTCAGAGCCAAAAAAGAAATCTCCCTAGTACAAAACAGCTTTTCAACTTTTAATTTTTGTCTAAGTATAGTAGTAAAGTCTGTATTTAGGGAATTTTGAAGGAAAAATTCTTGGGAGATAGCTGAAGCATAATGCCCCAGCTAGGTAACCTCTAAGCTCCAAGGATTTTAATGAGAAGCCTCCTTACTTTTCTAAAGCTCCCTGCTACTTACTGAATATAGTCAAAGCCATCTAAATGTTCTAATTTTTGTTAAGTTTTCAAGCTAAATCCTTTATACTTTTAAGAGTTAACCAACTACTAAAAGTTAATAGACTGTTGTCACAGTGATGTTAGAAGAAGAATACAGTCTTTACCAACTGTAATATTCACTAGAAATACAGTGAGGGCCAAATAGTAGCCACATCAAAAAAGTAAAACAGGTGAAATTAATTTTAATATTTTACTTAACCAAACTGATCAAAAATATTATTTCAACATGTAATCAAAATTTAATAATTACCGAATTCCTTTTTTCCTTCCTTTTCAGTACTAGATCTTCAAAATGCGACGTGTACTTTATAGTTACAGCACATCTCAATTCAAATTAGTCACATTTCCAGTGCTCAACAACCAAATGGAGCTAGAAGCTACCACACTAGACAACACAGCTTTAGAGGCCTAACCCATCCAAATAGCCCATATATTTCTAAGAGTGGGGATAGGGCAGATCTGCCTAATTTGCAATCAATAATAAAAAAACTTAAAAGCTTTCTGAGTTTTTTTCTTGGAATACTACAATTTCTATATATGCTTACCATACGCCAAATTCTTGAATTATATAATACCTGTACATGAATATAAGCTAAAATGTTACAACCTGTACCAGAATTTCACTATTTCTCGGTTTTTATTTATGTAAATATTACCTTTAGAAATGGAAAAGTAATATTATAATATTACCACTCTCAAAAAAAATGGTGCATAAGCAGCTCTTTTTTGGGGATCCCTCTAATACCATAACAAGAGTAATACACTCTTCTGTTCATTGGTGTTGGTTGGAGAAAAACATCCATGGCAATATTGGCATCTGACAAAAACAAAGCTGCACCTGAAGATACCTGACATGTAAGTTATACAAACTCAAAGAATCATCAGGATAATGCCGGGTTTTTTGTGTATGGTACTGCTCCATACCTCCAGGATAATACCCAGTTAATCTTATGGTAAAGACCAAAATAAATCTAATGGTAAAGACTATTCCCTTTTAATTTATTAAAAATTCAGCTAATATCAGAAAATGAAAAATGACCTTTCTAAATCTGTTATTGGCCCATGAAGTGTTAATAGCAATATTTCTGGAAAGAAATCCTATGATCTGTGTGTTAAAGCTATTCTGTATTAATTAGTGGTATTATATATTAATTACCTAAGGCTTTAGAAATATTCTCCCAGAAAGTGGTTGGGAAGGGAGAGTCTTTAAAGGCTGATATAGGGGCGCCTGGGTGGCTCAGTGGGTTAAGTGTCGGGCTTTGGCTCAGGTCATGATCTCACGGTTCATGAGTTGTAGCCCCACATCAGTCTCTGCGCCTGGAGCCTGCTTCAGATTCAGTGTCTCCCCCTCTCTCTTCCCCTCCCCCTGCTTGTACTCTGTCTCTCTCTCTCTCAAAAATAAACATTAAAAAATTATTTTTAAAAAGGGCTGATAAAGTATTTCAGGGAAACATCATCTCATTCTTTGAAGAGAGAATGCTTTATGGCTCACATTTTGCACTTCACTGGGAGTTCTAGTACAGAATGAGAGTCTATCACAGAACTCCTAAAAAAGGGCCTACATCCAGAGAAAGACATCTTACCTTACTGCCAAAGTAGCAAAGACTGAAGTCTGAGATTCTCGGGGGCAGGGTGCAACTCCAATCTCTAGATAGGGAGAGCTTTGGAGCCTTTGCTGTAATATACACCACTGAAATGCTATAAGAGTAGACAAGCCATCTGTAGAAGGCTTTGGAGCCTCAGCATTTAAGGTGACCTGTACTTTAACCACTACCAAATGCATTAGTAAACATGGCTGCAGAAGAAGCAATCATCCAGATGAATAAGATAACCCAAAGCAACCAATGTGACCTTGGTAATAATCTAATACAGATAAAGTGCTGCCTCTACCCTAAGCTTAGAAGAAAAAAAGAGCAGTAACCTGAAAGTTCTTCAAGGATAGGCTGCTAAAGGGCTCCAGAAGCTCTAAAGCTACCTTTCCTTTAATGTGGAAAGGATGAGCAAATGCAAAAGACTATAATCAAGAACTCACATTTAGTATTCTCCTATAGTGGAAGTTCATCAGGAAGGGCTGAAAAATGAATTATCAAGGGGACTTCATACCAGGGCTTCAACCATTCTGGTCACCACAATAACAATGACTGGCTAGACTAAGGGTGAAGATGGCATGAAGACAGAAAGAACTAAGGAACTTGGAGCTCAGGAGAACTGGAAAACAAATGACAAGCAACCAAACTATTTAAGATAAGTACTACCACAAATACCAACACTTACAAAAATGAAAGGAATAGGATTACATGAACTGAGTTCTGAAACTTAACCCTAGCTTGTGTATTTGACATGAGGCTAAAGTTTTCTCTAGGTAGCAGGCATCAGAGAAGAGGGGTTATATACAGGGTTAGTGTGTGCCTAATATAAGAGGTATGCAATAGGAGGCTGGCTAAATAGGTACCAAATCCAGTAAAAAAAAATTTTAAGTGTTTTCTAAATTTGGCAGGCAACATGCTAGGGCAGAATATCTATGTGTTTTGTATTCAGAAACAGAAAGAGAAAAGAATTAAAAGATACTATAATGCTATGAATTTTCTACCCCACTTTATCCCTCTAGGGCCTCCACAATTAATCAATAGCTTTTATAATGGAGACACAGCAATTGATGAAGAAGTTGAGGAGGAAGCACAAAGCTCCAAACTTCAATGAATTGCGCAAGGAGCACCATTAGATACAGAACCTCCCCTCTGAGCTCCAGACTATTTTCATCCAACTGCTTACTCAGAATCCCTACTTGGCTGTCACCCAAGCACTTCAAGATTCAATATATGGGATGCTTGGGTGGCTTGGTCAGTTAAGCATCCGTCGGACTCTTGATTTCAGCTCAGGTTGTGAGATCTCATGGTTGTGAGATCGAGACCCACAACAGACTCCTGGGCTGAGCGCAGAGCCAGTTTGGGATTCTTTCTCTGGCCCTCCCACACACACGCACATGCTCCTTCTCTCTCAAAGTAAACATTAAAAAACCTCAATAGGTCATAAAGTCCCCCACAAACCTGAGCACTCTCTAGTGTTCTATCTTTGCAAATGGTGGTACTAGCTACAAAATCAGAAACCTAGGCCAACATAACATCCTCTCCTCTCATTTTGTTCTACACGTAGTCAGTAAGTTATGTGGATTTTTACCTCCTAAATAGTTCTGTAATCACCACTACTATCTTAGGACAAGTCAATATCATATCCCAACTTATACTTTTACAAAACTTAACTGGCTTCTGATCCATTCTTTCTCCCCAGTAATCAGTTCTATATACTGTAGGTAGAATAATATGATAGCATCACTCTTCCCAGATTTCAATGGCTTCCCACTGGCCCTTGGATAAAACTGAAAATCTTTTAATATGACCTATTAAGATGACCTTACATCATCTGTAAAGCCCTGCACGATCTTCCCACTGCCTACCTCTCCTGCTTCAACTCACACCAGACTTCCTCTTCCTTGCTATATACCAGCTGCGGTAGCCTGCTATGAGTTTCTCTAACATGCCTTGTTTCCCACCTGGGAGCCCTCACACCTATCAGTCCCTCTGGCTATAAACACTGTTCTAAAACATATACGTGATCTCTATGTTAAAACAAGTTTCAAAAAGGTATAGAATGAGCTCATTGTGATATATATTGCCTCACTTTTATTATCACACCCTGATGATGAAGGAGAGCAAAGACATCTTTCATCTGCTCTGTGGGACTCTATCAATCTGAAAGGATGCCTACAGGGGTCTCAGATTTTATCTCAGATCTTATCCAGTCTCTCATTACTTTCCAAAATAATTACATTTTGCAAGACTTCAGGTGGCCATGACTAAGAGTTCTAGGTGATATAGATCTGAAGATATCACAGTCATGAGATCAAGCCCCACATCGGGCTCTGCGCTGTCTCCCTCTCTCTCTCTCTCTCCGTCCTTCCCCATTCATGCTCTTTCTCTCTCTCAAAATACACAAATAAACCTAAAAAAAAAAGAATGTTAAAAAAGTATATATATATATATATATATATATATATATATATATATATAGGAGGTATGTTTCCAAAGGAAGCATGCACAGGCAATCTTAGCCATTATCCTTTGGTCAAGAACCACAATTACCAGATACCAAAACTACTGTATCAGGATTAAGCCTCTCAATTACTTGATTAGGGAAATAGACTAAGGTAAGTGCTATGCTAACAACAACAAAAAAGGGGGTTTTATACAACCCAGCCAAGTACAACTGCAATCATTTCCATGGAATGAATCAAAACTCTGGGATGTACAAGGCATGAGGTACCCTCTTCAAAGGAGCATAACTTAAAGTTATGCTTATCATCACTATAAATCATGTGAAGCCTCTTATGTGGATCCTGAGAAACTTAACAGAAACCCATGGGGGAGGGGAAGGAAAAAAAAAAAAAGAGGTTAGAGTGGGACAGAGCCAAAGCATAAGAGACTCTTAAAAACTGAGAACAGGGGCGCCTGGGTGGCGCAGTCGGTTAAGCGTCCGACTTCAGCCAGGTCA
The DNA here is from genome assembly GCF_018350155.1 of Leopardus geoffroyi. Taxonomy (NCBI): domain Eukaryota; kingdom Metazoa; phylum Chordata; class Mammalia; order Carnivora; family Felidae; genus Leopardus; species Leopardus geoffroyi. The sequence goes on along the minus strand of NC_059342.1, from coordinate 67,035,987 downwards.
CGATCTCGCTGTCCGGGAGTTCGAGCCCCGCGTCGGGCTCTGGGCTGATGGCTCAGAGCCTGGAGCCTATTTCCGATTCTGTCTCCCTCTCTCTCTGCCCCTCCCCCGTTCATGCTCTGTCTCTCTCTGTCCCAAAAATAAATAAACGTTGAAAAAAAATTTTTTTAAAAAAACAAAAAAAACAAAAAACAAAAAACTGAGAACAAACTGAGGGTTGATGGGGGTGGGAGGGAGGGGAAGGTGGGTGATGGGTATTGAGGAGGGCACCTTTTGGGATGAGCACTGGGTGTTGTATGGAAACCAATTTGACAATAAATTTCATATATTGAAAAAAAAAGAAAACTGAAAAAAATAAAATAAATCTTCCAATGGAAAAAAAAAAAATATATATATATATACACATACGCACAATATACTTTAGTGAGAATAAAAAAAAATCATGTGAAGCAAAAGCACAATCAATAGTCTCTGAGCAAAATAATAAATAACACTTCTATACTCTTAAGTGCCTAGCACCATTTTAAGCTCTTTACATATATTAATTCATTTAATCCTCTCAAGAATCCTAAGAAGTAGGACACTATTACTATCACCATTTTCCAATTCAGAAGCTGAGGTATAGAGGTTAAGTAATAGCTTGCCCGGGATCTCAGAGCTAATATGTGGCAGAACCCAGATTCAAACTAAGGCGGTCTCACTCTTGAGTCGGTACTCTTAATTATCACACTGTACTGCCTGAAAGTAAAGATCAGAGGGACATGAAAAGAATACCTAAGGGCACCAAACACACTACGATTTTACTTCAACACTGAAAAAAACTGAAGCTGATCAAAAGCTTGTAACATGTCCCACCCTGCCACATATAAGGGCAACAAAAACAGCTATTCTTACACACAGACATATCATCTTGTAAGTCTGAAAACATGATGACTTTCAACATTTGAAGTGGCAAGGTTCCACTGGTTTTAGCTTAATATATGTGAAGATGACAAATTCAAATGTTGAATCTTAATTTTGCTGCATCCAAAAAAAAACTACCAACTTGGGCTACTTGCTTGGAAACTATTCAGTGTAACAAGCTCCTGAAATTATGATTCAGAAACTTCCTGTTCTTAGAACCAGTGGCAGAAAATCATTATACCCAGGTTTATATGCTAGTCTGAATCTGAGGACCTCAATAACGAAGTAGTCATAAGAACAATTTGATGTAAGAGTTTTCTATCAGCATCTACTCACACCAAGAGAAGATTTCTGATTCAAATTCTACATTAGTTTTCTAGACCATTGAGATACACAAACCTAGAACCACTGCAAATATCACTAGTCGATCTACAATTTAAGAGGGTCAAACTAGTATTATGGCCATTTCAGTAGTATTTACTAAGCACTTTCTATGTGCCAGGCCCTGTGCTAAACTGTTAACATGGCATATCTTTCTAATCATCACAAGAGATTTTTAAAAAGTATCAGTGTTTGCATTTTATAGTTGAAGGAAAGTTAAAGGAGTTAAGAAATTTTCTTAGATCACATAGCTATCAAGTGGTAGTCACAATTCAAACCTAGAAGCTGCCTCCAGATCCTATACTTTTACACTACCCTAGGCTGCTTACACTGCCGGGGACGGTACAAAACAAGTATAGCATTCCTGCAATCAGAGAAAAGGGATCAATGAAGTCAGGATACAGCATTTCTGGAACATATCCTGATGCCACCAAGAATGATGGCACTTGCATCATGCCACACCATAGACTTCTCCTTTGAATTAGGTAATAAGAGTTGAAATCCAGAAAGTTCTATCCAGCTGGTAGCTAGACAATCAGAATCTTATCAGCTGACAATAGCTCTGCCAACACAAACAAGAGTATTGTGCTCAGAGGTGATGTGAAGAGGTGAAAAAGGAGATTATATAATGTTGAGAAATTCAGGAATCGATCATCACAAATAGCTAACTGATAGAAAGCCATGTCCTCTCTTAACAGCAAAACAGTTGGGAATACTACCTGCTTACAGAGGCAACTGAGGTAATCCAAAGGGGAAAAAAATCTAATATAAGACCTGGCGGAGAATGCTGTCTTTCTGCCCTAAGCCCGACTAGGACAGAAGAGGTACCCCCCCTACAAAGGATTTGAAGAAATATAGTGGAGTCAGAAGCTAAAGAAGCCTTATCCATGTGCAGTGACCTCTGAATTGGCTGTTCCATTCAATGAAGTCTACCAAGCTCATATTCAGCCAAGGAAACCAGAGGTTCCATCACCTAACTGAGGGGAGGTGCAATGGGAATGAAGATAGGAGCATACCTGGGTACTGCTGGTAGTGGTATAAATTAACAACCCTTCTGAAAAAGAGCAACTTGGCAATACATATCAAAGATTTTTAAAAGTATACACACATTGACTCAATAATTCCATTTCTACAAATTTTTTTCCATTTCTAAAAAATTTATTCTAAATAAATAATTAAAGGTATAAGCAGAGACTTGGCTACAAGGATGTTCATTTCAGCGTTACTTATAACACTAGAAGGTTGGGACTAACATAAATATACAACAAAGAGCACTGATTAAAAATCAAATAATACAGCCATACAAAAGAATTCTGAATTGTTAAGTGTTGTAGAATGATATTAACATGGTAAAAGATTCATAATACATTAAGTGAAAGGCAAACTACAAAGCAGTACTACCACATCATGATACGATAGTCTTTTTAAGGTTCTATAGATGTTTAAAAAAAACTGGAACATAATACATACAAATGTTAAAAGAGGTTATGTCTGGGTGGCAGGATTATGGGTGATTTTCATTTATCTATATTTCCTATTTTCCTACAATAAGCTTGTGTTACTTATATTTATAAAAGTGCACAGATTGGCTGTGCCAACACTTTAATATAAATTAGTACAAAATTAGCTACCAATCAACACATGTCAATAACTAAGACCAGATTCTGTTAGAACGTTGTGGCTGGGAAGAGTGCCAACTGAGGATATAATACATACAAGAAAGATGGAGACAAAATCTACCAACTTGAAAATGTTGCCCACCCTAGCTTGGAGTGGATTATCTATCACCATGGTAAACATTCAATATGTGCTTACTGCATGAATAATCCTGCTTACATTCAGCCAGGCATTGCAAAGAAACACTGTATGAAAATTTAAAAAAAAAAGAAAAAAGAAAAAATCTGCTTCACTATTGACCCCTGAACTGCCTGGGTTGGAATGCACAGGTCCACTTATAAACAGAGTTTTTACAGCTCAGTACTGTAAATATATTTTCCCTTTCTTACAATTTTCTTATCATTTTCTTTTCTCTAGCTTACTTTATTGTAAGAATACAGTATATGATACATATACAAAATAGGTGCCAAACAACTGCTTATGTTATCCATAAGGCTTCCGATTTACTATTTCTATCAACAGCAGGCTATTAGTAGTTATGTTTTGAGGGAATCAAAAGTTATATGCATATTTTCAACTGTTGTGGGGGCGTGTTGGTACCCCTAACTCCTGTATTATTCAAGGATCTACAGTATTTCCAATTTTTTAGAACTGTCAAGTTCAATAAAAAATGAATATATCTTAATTTTTTTTTAATGTTTATTTTTTTTGAAAAAGAGCATGAACCAGGGAGAGGCAGAGAGACAGAGAGAGACAGACAGACAGACAGACAGAATCCAAACAGGCTCTGAGCTGTCAGCACAGAGCCCCACGCGGGGCTCAAAACTCACAAGCTGTGAGACCATGACCTGAGTCAAAGTCGGATGCTCAACCAACTGAGCCACCAGGTGCCCCTGAATATATCTTTTTAAATATAGTGATCATGAGTATGTCAATACGGTCCTTTGAAGAGGGTACCTCATACCTTATATATCCCAGATTACTTTGATCCATTCCATGGAAATGAATGAGATTGTTTGGCTAGGGTGTATAAAACTCCACTTAATACTTTCCTGTTCACAGCTCTACTTTAGAAAGCTAAGACCCTCCATCAAAAAAGAAAAAGAACTGCAGAGAGGGGATTTTATACACATTCACACACACACTCTCTACAGAAAAATAATGATTTTATATGGGGCACTGAGCGAGACCAAGTTCCAGGTTTTTATACAAATTGTGTTCTATACTTTCTATCAACTGTTTTCACTAGATTTAATTAGCTTCTTTAAAAAAAAAAAACAAAAAACTATAGGGATTCATTCCTAATAACATCTTGAATTTTAATTAATCATATCACTATTTAAAGGCAAACAATTCAGGCAAGAAGGGTGGTAATGAACAAAGCTTGGTCTGTGAAGAAAGACCAAGTTTGAATTCAGACTATCACTTGCTAGCTGCATGACTCTGAACAACTCATTTAGCCTCTGAGTTTGGTTTTCCATTATCTGTGCAACAGGAATAAGAGGTATTGAGAGAATTTAAAGCAATCTAACACAATACTGGATGCAGAACAATATTCAAATTTCATTTCTCTTTCTTCAGGAAATATTATTTTTTGACCAAGAAGAAGTAATTTTGGAACATGAAGATGGTTGGTTATCTGGATATGGTGGAGGTCTCTGAATCGCTAAGGTACAATATGAAGGAAAAGAATAGCAAATACCAGGGTAGAGGAGGAAACTGGGATAAGGAAGCATATATAGAGACATACTACTTGCTACCAAATGTCATGCTTTAAAACTCCCCCTACTCAATTCAATCTCCCCAATCTAGGTTTGTCCAATCTTGCACACTCAACCCCTCACCTGTCACTACCACTTTCCAAGTGGAAAGTAAAGAATACGCAGGAAAAACTGGGGAAAACCAAACAATTTACAATGTATACTCTTGGCAACATCCTTCCTCTGGGATCCCCTTCCTCTCCACCTTTATTATTCCTACAGCATGTACCTTTCCTAGAAACAGCAATCCCTATGAATATAAACAGATCTCTTGTGCAAAAACTTAACTATCAAATTCTAAGCACCCAGATTCTAGAAAGGTGTAAATGTCTTTTTGTTTCAATGGTTTCTTTGAACATACACATTTAATCAAGTATAGAAACCTTTGGGATTTTATCTTAAAACCACTTAAGGACATAATCAAAAGGTTTGAGTATCAAACAAAGCCACCTATCCATAACACATCCTGTTCGCAAAAGTGTCCCAGAAACTCGATGTAAACAAAATCCTTCTGTTTATTTCTAGGAGATAATACTGTGGTTTTCTGTATCCAACAGTATGCCTTACATACCCAAGGCAATTATGTTTTCTTCCTCTACTCAAACAGAGCATCTGTTGCTAACACAACACTGAAGTCCAAGTTATTTTCACAGACAAAAAAAGCAGCTGGTCAAGCTAATCCATCTGCTGACTAGCCACCATCAAGCTTCTGTAAGACTGTCCAGTTAACTTAACCTCTATTGTCAGACTGCATGAGTCAGAACTCCCAGTCCTCTTTCAATTAGGATTTGACAACTCTTCTTTGACACCACCATTTGAAATCACTTATTACAGACATAAAAACAGAAAACATATTTTAAAACTTAAGGACAAAGGTTAAAAATGGTAGATTGGATTAAAAAAAGTTGTACAAATTATCAACAAAAGAAGAAAGTTATTTTGAAGTTGGGATTATGAATTTCATAACAATAGCCAGCAGTACTTACATATGCTAGGCACCAAGGATTTTTAAAAATTAACATGATCCTCACAATAACCCTTTGAGGTAAGTACGATTGTTATCTCTATTTTATAGAGGAGGAAATAGAGACACACAGCAAATTTCCCAAGCTCATTCAGCTCAGAGATAGTAGTAGGACTGGAGACCTGGCTCCAAAGACATCCTCCAATAATTTGAAGCCCAAATCCCAATGCCTTACTAACAGGTGATATATTCAAGACATCCTCACCATTTTCCTTACAATGACTGACGTACCATCCCTGCTACTATTTTCATTGTAACATTTTATAATGGGGAAGAAAAATCATGCCAGGGGTGTACTACTTATTTAAAAAGAAATATACAGTTTAGTTCATTATTAGTTGAAGTATGTGATTCTGCAATAGTTCATGAGGGAAAAAAGCTCAAATTCATAGGACTAAAGTGGTTATAAGCATTAATACAGATACTTGTTATAAGCTATAAAACAAAGAGTTTTATAAGAATATTATTTGATACCAATAAATGAAATGAAAATCAACACATTTTCTAAAATTAAGAAATTGATTTTCAACGTTACCACAAGGAACACCTAATTCTCTGCCACCTCTGGGGAAAGTGCACATGGTACTCATAGGTGCTCAAAAACACCATATGGAATGAGACCAAATAAGTTCAAATTTTAGCCTTCTAGCTAGTGGTATGACCTTGCAGAAGCTACAACTGCCAACTCTTGAGTCCTTGATCCATATTAAAATACTTTCTCAAATTCTCTTTTATAACACACAGAGTATCTTAGTACTTTGTAAACATTAAAACGCTTTTAACACTTTTTCATAATGAATTACTTTATCTGATTTTTACAGTAGCTCTATAAAATATTCTTACATCCACTGCATAAATGAAGAACTAGATTAATCACAGTTAAGTAATTTGCTCCAGAGCACAGAGCTAGTAAATAGCAACATGGAACTCAAGGACTCTAAGTCTCTGCTCTTCCGTTTGCCCTGAACCAACATCCATTCAGCTATCATGTGACTTTTACCTAAAAAGTTAAATAAGGCGTGACATGTTTTACAAATTTAGGCAGAGGTGTTTTAAACATACATATTCAAAACACACGAAATGTAATTTTTTACAGATGTCTTACTAATAGTCACGGAAATAAAATTGAGTTTACCCAATTGAGTTTCAAGATGCCTGCAATCAAATCGTGTGCACTTTAGTAAAATACTAGAATAGTCAATGCTTAACACATCACGACACTATTCTCCCGTGTCCCCTGTGCTTCTTTCCCTTGAAAAGGTGAAATCCAGGCAAAATTAGAGAAACCATTGTTCTAATAAGTCTTTCCAGTGCTTTCTATCTAATAATAGAAAAGAATGGCCTCTTGGATATGCCCTTCTTTTTCCCTGCTACATTATTAATAACACTTGTGTTCCCTCCTCTACTGTACTATACTTCAATTACTATCATCTAACAAAGAGAACAGGGTGGTTACTAATCTATACAGGGATTATGACTGCATATTAATAACTCTAAATGTATTCAAACATTGGCTATGTTCTCAAAACATTTTTTTTTTCTCAATCGAAATTACTAGCTCCTTAACTTGTGCGGAAAGTATATATACAACAGGCCACAACAGCCATAGATAACCGTGACGAGCAACAAACTGGTCGAAGAGGGTGGGACCTCTGCCAACTGTAAGTCTCTTCTCCCAGTTCAACTAATACTAAACACCAAGACCTGCTTCCGAACTGGTCACGAGGAAGGAGGGAGTGGAGGGCGCGGTACTAAGCAGATTTGGTTCCTGACCTAAAGCAGCGTGTACGGTCCCTGTCAGCAGGTAGACCCCGTGCACCTCGATTGGTGCTAAGGCGGGATAAACCCGCGCTCGCACGCGGGGAGGCTCCAGAATCAAAGGGGGCCTAGAGCGCTGCAGAAAATGATTGTGGAATGGGGACAGCTCCCTTCTTCCCCGCAGGAGCCAGGGCCCAGGGCCAAAGGCCAGCTCGGGTCACCGGGCGCGGTCCCCGCAGCCTGGCGGGCGCCGCTTTGCTCCCACCGGGGAACGAGGGATGGAGGGAGGGCAGCTGCCTAGCCCTCCGCGGCCGCAGCCCTGCCTGGCCCAGCGCGCCCACCGCCCACCCGGCCCCGGGCGCCCCGCCCACCCTCTCCCCAACCTCCGCCGCCCCGCGCCTCGTTCTCCCACTTACTTTCTGGGAGTCCATGGCCAGGGGCTATGTCTACTGGGCCCGAAACCGCGTCGAAGAACCTTGCGGCGAGGCGGAGGGAAGTCGGGCAAGCCAACACTGCTACCCGCGGCCGCCCCCTCTCCTCCGCCGCCGCCTCAGCCTCAGACAGAACCGACCCCGCCCGGTCCGCGCCCAGCCCGCGCGCGCGCCGTCGTCGCGCCGCGGTTGCCAGGGTGAAAGGGCGGCCCGCAGGAGGGAGGGAGGGAGAGAGACCGGAGCGCCCCGCGCATGCGCGCTGCCGCGGGACGGGATGGAGTGGAAGGTGTCCGATGCTGGGTGGGAGGGGCGAAAACTAGTGGTGCTGCGGGTCTAGTGACCAAGCCTTTCCTTCCTTACCGCATCCTTTTTCTTCCAGGGCTCCCGATCGCTGCAGGCCTTGGAATGGGCCACTGGGCATCCAGCAGCCGGGCCCGTGGGAAAGGCTGGGGAAGGAAAGCTCTGGTCCTTGAGATCAGCCCCCGCTCCATCCTGCACGCATCTAAGCACCCCTGACATTGACCGCCGCCAAGGAGCAGCCAGGCTAGACCAAACCCACTGTCCAGTGAGAAGGAAAGGACTGGGGTAAGGGATATCGTGGAAACAGGGAGAAGGCCTGAAGGAACGTGGTAGAAACATGGGTAGAGGGTGGGGCCTGGTAGACCTTTCCCAGAGAGCCCTCCTGGGGCTCACAGCAAGATTGCTGTGTTTTGAGCAAGTCACTCTCCCTGAGCCTATTTCATCTTCCATAAAATAAGAGCAATAATGCTGACTTTGTAGAGCATTGTGAGGATTAAGTAATGTATTTGAAGTGCCCAGGACATAGTTAATGGCCAGTAAATTATAGTTGTCCGTGGGGGGGCTAGAACCTGCTCAGTCTGGTCTGAAAAGGACCGTGCAGACTGTAGAAAGCTTGGGGAAGTAGGCCTGAAAATGTTCTTCTCCAAGCAGAAAGGCCTCAGCTTCCATTTTGATGACTCTGGAGAGGCTCAGAAAAGTTCCAACTAGGCAATCACTCATGAGGAATGAACAGAAGGGAAATACATATTGAGTATCTACCGGGTACCATTTCTCTGAACTGAGAATTCAGCAGTGACAAGGCCCTGTTCTCACTTGCAGAGCTTACAATCTAGTATGGGAGGGAGGCCAAAAAAAAATCAATGTGTGTATATAGTAAATAAATGTGTATATATATATATACATATATATGTATATGTGTACATATATATACACACACAGTGTTTAGAAGCACTATTAATATATATGTTTATTAACATATATATGTAAATATATATGTTTATTAACATATATGTAAATATATATGTTTATTAACATATATATGTAAATATATATGTTTATATGCACTCAGAATTGTGAGGGCTCCATTTTCCATAAGAAGTTCAGGGAAGGCCTCTCTCAGAAGAGATCTGTGTAAAGTAAGAGAATGAGTTATACAAAGGTCTGGGGAAAAGCATTATAGATAGAAGGAACAGCGAATACAAAGGCCCTGAGAGGGCATGAGCTCTATATAAGAAACAGTATTTATCCTACAAGGCTCTAATTGCCTGTATACAATTATACTCTGTACTATGACTTCCATGAAGGTTGAAATTTCTTTTACTCATATCTGTATCCCCAGCGCAGGTCTTGCCATCTAGTATGCACTCAATAAATCCTTTTTTTTTTTTTTTTAACTGGACAGACATGTATAAGAAATGGGATGAAGGGCCCAAAAGGGAAAACAAGGACTTGGCTCAAGCTAGGTGGGTAGTGCTTAAACGCCAGGGTCCAGGGAGGGCCTGTGTGAACAATTTGCTCCTGCAGCTAACAGGACAAATGGTGTGCAAACTTGCAGAGAGATGCTCCCTGTCTTTTTTTTTTAATGTTTATTTATTTTTGACAGAGAGAGAGAGAGAGACGGAGCATGAGCAGGGGGAGGGGCAGAGAGAGAGGGAGACAGAATTCAAAACAGGCTCCAGGCTCTGAGCTGTCAGCCCAGAGCCTGATGCAGGGCTTGTACTCACAGACCACGAGATCATGACCTGAGCTGAAGTCGGACACTCAACCGACTGAGCGACCCAGGTGCCCCGAGATGCTCCCTCTCTTGGTATCAAGAGAAAGATGCCTCCTATCCAAGTTGCCCCAATTTCGTGAGGAGCAGTGAGAGCAGCCAAGCACCCAGCATCTAGTGCGTGAAGGCTATTCTCCACACTGCGGACTCAGTGTAGTGAGTCAGTTTCCCATGAGGGAGAAATGCAGCCTAGGGATCGGACAACATTAGAGGTCAAACTGCCCCACTGTGAGCTCCCTAGCCGTGACCCTGCCTTCTACTGTGGGATGCATCATTAAGGGGGAAAAAAAACACAGCATTTAGTGCTGTCCCCAGTTCTCTTGCTGCAAGGACTTAACTTCAGAGAGCAACTCCTGGGCACTTTATGACTGATGGGTATAACCACAGAAGGAGACAGAAAGAGGCTTTGGAGACAGCAAGTCACAGCTGAAATGTGATCGCCAGAATTCTGTCACAGGTCATATCCCAGGAGCTCACTCCTGGCTCCTTGCCTCCTCAGTCCCTGAGTTCTTTCCCTGCAGCCCAGCGAGGAGCCTGCAGCTTTTGTCAAGAGTTCTGCCCCATTTGACTCCTGCCCTTGCCAGATCTCGTTTCCTTTAGGCAGTCTGGCTTCCCTGCCCAGCTCACCCGGGCCTTCTGCCTGCCCTTGTTCCTGTCCCTTCTGGCTGTGACTTCTATCTTCCCCAACCTATGCAGGCTTTCTGGCAGCAGTACTCACCTGGCGGGGCACTGAGTCTGCACCCCGACTGCTTCTGGCCTATGGGCAAGTCCTCTGCCTTTTCTGAACTTACCTTTTCACAGCCAAGTCAGCTGGGAAATTTTCAAAAGTAGCTTTACTAATAAAGTAAAGCTGCTGTTCTCAAGTGTAATCCCCAGACCAGCTGTATCAGCACCACCTGGTAGCTTGTCAGAAAGGCAAATTCTCAGCCTTCATCCCCAGACTAACTTAATCAGAAACTCTGGCATGAGGGTCCAGAGATCTGTGTTTTAACAAGTCCTCCAGGTGATTGATGCATACTAACGCTTGAGAACCATTGAACTAAGAGAAAGCATATTGTTAAAAAAAAAAAAAAAAGGAAAAACTACAGAGGGATAAAACAGATGACGTTTTTTAACCCTTATGTTTCAATTCTGAGATAGCATATCTAGTTGTAGGTATTTACTGAGGTCCCTGGGCCTCCAGGAATGCCTTTCTGAGGAAACATCGAATTAGAATAACCTCAGGACTGGCCCTACTGATGTGAAGTGTCTGGCAAACTTGTCTCTTCCAGAACAGGTTCTCTACCCGCTCTTGCCAGGGGTTACCCCTGTAGCCCCGAGTACCCTCATGAGTTCTGGGATTCCCCCATCTCTTGGGAGAGAAAGCTACTTCCCTTGAGTGGTGCCAACAGTGTTCCCCTTTGGGAGTCAGTATAGGGCCCGGCCTGGACTCAGCAAATCTGAATTTAAATCCTGACACTGCCGCCTACCAGCTGTGTAGCCTTCAGTATGTCTTTTAAACCAGGATAAGCCTCAATTTCCTCATCGGTAACATCATGATCATAATAGTAGTAATTCCCAGTTACGGTTGTTGTGGGGAATCAAAGGAGATTACATATGCAAAGTGCCTGGTTTAGTCTACATTTAACCAATGTGTGGCTGTTACTATTATTACTCCCTTGTACGTCATATCCTTCTGTGCCACCCTTGGATGGCTTTTTCCCCCTCGGTCTTTGGGGCCTTAGAAGCCCTATTTTCACTCCTAACTCTCATTTTCATTGTTATCCTAGCTTTTCTGAAGCAAGATCACAGTCCACCTGCTGCTCTTTGTTGAAGCACCAAATCTCTAACCATGTCTCTCTCCCTGTTCATATCTGGCCTACGTCTTTGCATACACCACCAAACCCAGGAAAACCCTGAGTTTGCTCTAAGCCTCGGTTTCTTCAATTATGAAAGAGGAATCATAACGGTACCACCTACAAGGGTTTTTGAGTTGATTCACTGAGATAATTCGTGTTCAATGTTTAGCGGCATCTGTCATGTAGTAAGTATTCAAAAAATATTAGCTATCATCTCTTCCCAATCATAGAAACCTAATTCTTCTTTCCTCTGCCTCCTTCTGACTAAAAAGAAACTCAACCCAAAGTCCTGGACCCCCTTGAACTCCAGAGTGCAAATTTCTGATCCTAGGAACTCACTATAGACATTTACGTTCTCATAGGAGCGAAAGGATGATTCCGTTCTGATGTGAGCTGGCACTGTATGAAGTGGTCTAGCTCCATATTTGGAGAGCTCTAAGCAAAGTGGGAAGCAATCAGTATACACAAACATGAGAAAGGGCCTGGAAACCACGTGAGAAGGGACACAATCGAGGATTTCGTCTGGAGAGGAAAATTTCTCATGTCAGAGGGGACACGATCTTTTACCTCAAAACTCTCTAGAGCTGTTGTATGAAAGAGGGGGCTGACTTATTCTCTAGCATCCCACAGACAGAATTAGACCCAGTTAGTGTAAGCTACAGGAAGATAGATTTCCAATCAACAAAAAGTCCAACTTTCTAACAGCCATACAGAGCTGGAATGGACTTTGGTGGTGAGGTCCCCATCAGTGGAAGTATCCAAGCAGGGGCTAGGCATTTGCCTAGGGGGATCAGGCAGTGAAAGGGTAGATGGCAGAGATAACTTTTAACATCTTTCTGAACCCTGAGGCTATGTCATTCTGCAAACTAGAGGCCAATAACTATTCATTCCCTCTCTGACTCAGCTTTGCAATTGTACTCACCTCTGGAATGCGCTCTGAATCTCTTCTTCCCACCCCCACTCTCATAAACTCCATTGCAAGAGGCCCCTCTCCTTCCCGGGATAGGGCATGCCAGGAGCAGTTAACTAAACTGTAGCCATTATGATGTTTCTATGTCACAATACCTTCTCTATGCATGATGGCTTGCTTTATACTAGGCACTGGAGACACTGAAATGAGTGAGGACTGGAAGACATGGGTGTTTCCATCACCTCCTGCCTTAGCTCTCAAAATGCCTCTGGACTCATCTAGTTCAGAGAATGACCAAGGACAAAGCAAATTTATCTGTCTGTTGATCTCTTCATTGTAAAAGGATGCTGCCCACCCCACCCCCCATCCCCAGGTCTCTCCAACACAGAGTAACTGGCTCCCTGTTCCTAGTGAGAACATTACTCAGCAGCCCTTCTTCCTCTGCATATACTCTGAGAAAGATATGGGGCAGTTTGAGTGAATGAGTGAATGAGACTAGGGAGATAAAGGGCCCACAGTGAATTGACCACACTTCTGTTTCATCCACCAAGAACCCAGATGCTGATACCAGACTGTGTAAATTCAAAGGCCAAGTCTACCACTTACCAGTTGTGTTGCCTTGGGTGATTTGGTAACCTCTCTCTACCTCAACATTCTTATTTGTAAAATGAGAGTATTAACAATACCCACTTGAAAGTGTTGTCATGAAGATAAATGACAATGTGTGTAAAGTGCTTACTTAGAATAATGCCTAATTACTGGGAAGTACAAAATATATGGTAGTTATCAATTTATTATTTTCCAAAATAAACCATTCTCCTGACCACAGCACCGGGAAATAATGGTGTCTGTGAGTCCTTTGATACTGTGGTGCTGTTGTTGTCCAGATCAGATGGTACTACATCAGCACTTCCTAGGAAATAAGTCTTTTGAATCCAACTCTCATTTTTTTTTTAATTTTTTTTTTTACATTTATTTATTTTTGAGAGACAGAGACAGAGCACAAGTGGGCGAGGGGCAGAGAGAGAGGGAGACACCGAATCCAAAGCAGACTCCAGGCTCCGAGCCATCAGCACAGAGCCCGATGCGGGGCTCGAGCTCACGAACTGTGAGATCATGACCTGAGCTGAAGTCAGACGCTCAACCGACTGAGCCACCCAGGCGCCCCAATCCATCTCTCGGTCTGAAGGGCAATCCGAACTTTTCCCTAGCAATCAGAGTTTGAAAAGGGAAGGAGACACAACTGATGCTGGAATGAGGAACTTAAGACAAGTCATGAAAGGAAGATAGGACCCTTTCCAAGCCAAGGAAACAGCCTAAGCGAAAGTGGGAAATGAAGAGAACAACTCCAGGAGATAAGATATGAAATGAATGGAAATAGGAACCCCCAATGCCTTAATACCAGCCAAGTATTAGGAAAACATTGGAGCATATGAGAGATGGAATATTCCACTTGGGGCGCCTAGGTGGCTCAGTCAATTAAGTGTCCAAATTTGGCTCAGGTCATGATCTCAACGTTCGTGAGTTCAAGCCCCATGTCAGGCTCTGTGCTGACAGCTCACAGCCTGGAGCCTGCTTCAGATTCTGTGTCTCCTTCTCTCTCTGCCCCTCCCCTGCTTGCACTCTGTTTCTCTCTGTCTCTCAAAAATAAATAAACTTTAAAAAAATTTTTTTAAAGACATGGAATATTCTGCAGCATGAAAAATTATCTTTATTAAAAATACACAGCAATATGGGAGAAAGCTTTTTTTATTTTTAAGGCTTGTTTATCTATTTTTGATGGGGGAAGGGTCAGAGAGAGAGGATCCCAGGCAGGCCCCACACTGTCAGTGTGGAGTAGGACATCAGGCTTGAACTCACAAACCGTGAGATCATGACCTGAGCGGAAATCAAGAGTCAGACACTCAACTGATGGAGCCACCCAGGCACTCCTGGGGAAAAGCTTATATTACAACTTAAAAACAAAACAGAAGTTTTAGCTAGAGTATTTTTTCAAAATATAAACGGGTAACGTCTACTGTTAGAAAGTAGACACCTTTATAAATTTTCCTTTTGTTTATAAGTTTTAGCTTAGGTGCAGTGCCATCATATAGGAAAGCTCAGCCTGGTTTCCTGTTATCAAATACTTTCACATGTTTACTTTTCTGCTTACATAAAAGTTCATTAAAGGGTGGGGGATGGGTGAAATAGGTGATGGGATTAAAGAGTATACTTATCATGATGAGCACTGAATAATGTATAGAATTGTTGAAACACTATCTTGTATACCTAAAACTAATATAACACTGTATGTTAATTATACTGGAATTAACATTAGAAACTAAAAAAAAAGGTGAATCAAAGGCAAATAAATTGGCTTTGAAATATAAACTCACATTTGGCATGACTTCCTCATGATTCAAAAAAAACAAAAGAGGAGGGTGGAAAGAGAGATTAGTAGGGGTCAGATTGTTATGGTCTCTAAATTCCAGGCTGGGGTGTTGGGATTTGAGCATGTTGCAAGTGGGAAGCCACTTACAAGTTTATGAGCAAAGGGTTATTTTAGGAAACTTGATTTGGCAGAAGGAATAGGAAGGACATGAGTGGGATGTGTCTGGGGTGAGGAGTTGACTGGGGACCCGCAGGCCAGACCTCTGCCTTCTACTCCCTGCCCCTTAACCTTCCCAGGTTAGATTCCCCCAAACCCCCACCCCCACCCCTGCTCCCATCCCCCACTCTGCCACCACCACCACCATTAGAATATAATGATTATCTCAGCATTACAAACCTTTAAGTAGTTTTTCAGTCCAATGGGAAAAATAATAAATTGGCCTTAATGAAAACTGTTGGCTTTCTTCCTAAATCACCTAAAACAGGGCTCAGTATTTTAGGCTTTTCAGGCCATACGATCTCTGCCACAACTATGCAACTATGCCATCGTAGAGAGAGCAGTCATAGACAATACATACAGGATTGGAGATGGCTGTGTTCCCATAAAACTTTATTTACAAAAACAGGCTGGGAGCTGGATCTGACACACAGGCCACAGTTTATCAACCTTTAATCTAAAAGAACATGGTGTGCTTTTAGTGTCTCTAAAGCCTCCCTGACCCTCCCTCTCAGACACTTCCCATACACATATGCTACCATCGTCACGCCTATTTTTTTTAAGTTTATTTATTTATTTTGAGAAAGAGAGAGAGAGAGAGAGAAAGCAGTGTAGGGGCAGAGAGAGAGAGGCAGAGAGAGAGAGGGAGAGAATCTCAAGCAGGCTCCAAGCTATCAGCACAGAGCTCCACGCAGAGCTCGAAGTCACCAACTGTGACATGACCTGAGCCGAAATCAAGAGTTGGACGCTTAAACTACTGAACCCCCCAGGTGTTGTCCCCACCCCCACCACCTCTATTTATAAGAGGAATACCAGTGATGATATGATGGGCTGATCATCCCTGCAGTAGTGACAGGCAAAGCAATGTGTTAAAGTGAAGAGCCTTTGTATCTAGGTCTAGATTTGAGCCCCGATTCTGCCAACTGTGTGATCTTACACATAGTGCACAACCTCTCTGAGCCTCTTCTTCCTCGTGGGCAAAACGGAGATAGTAGGTGCAACCTTATAGGATTTTTGTGAAGATTAAATGTTTTAAAGCATCCAGCTTAATGATTGGCATGAAACAGGCATTCAATAAATAGTTAGGAACCCACGCTGGCTCTATAAATAGCCTGAATGAAGAGAATTCCATTGTGGATCCAGCCTTCAGGCCAGCAGTGGCACTGGAGAGAGAAGCAACAGAGGTCACACAAACATACATGAGGCCAGATAAGAAGGCAACACTAAATTTGAAGACATTGCTTCAAGACAGATTTGTATCAAATACTTGTGATGAATCATTTATCAGGCAGCCCCACTGTACCAAATCCCCTTTGCTGTTGGTTCGGGAACGTGGTCGCACACTTCCATTGAGGTAATAAGATCCTGCCCTTCATCCACAGAGTCTCAACAGCTGGTGAGTGGGAGATCCTCGTGTAAACAGCCTCTTCTGAGTTCATTCTTCCGGGCTCATGGGACCAGTCACCTTCGCTTCAGCTGCAAAATAAACACATCAAGAAAATGAATGCTTCTCTCCTAGGGGAACAGGACACAATGAGAATCAATCAATAACAAGAAATAGCATGGGATCATCTGTAGAGAAGACACTGAAATGTAAGAAGGCTAAATACACACACACACACGCACACACACACTCACGCACAAGCACGTAGATTAACAAATAAGAAAGGTGTCTGAGAGCCTGGGTTCAAATCTTGATTTTATACCCTTATCAGCTATATATTTATGATCAAGCTATTTGATTCCCATGCCTACACTTCCCCACGTACAAAATGAAGACAGTCACGGTATGTTCCTTTACGGCTGTTGTGAGGATTAAATGCATTAATAAATACAAAGTGCTCAGAACAGTGCCTGACCTAATAATGAACGTCCGGTTAGTATCCACCAATGCTGGTATCAGCATTATTCTTTGAGAAGGATGTTTTCAGAATAGCTGAACCACAGAATCAAAAAAAAAAAAAAAAAAAAAAAAAAAAAAAACCCAAACAAACCACATAATGAATCAAATTCAAAAGTAATCTGAAAAATCTGAATCTGTGGTTTTCTCAACGACTCAAACCTGAAATTCAAATGAGGCTTTAGATTTTTCACTCCCATGACTCAGCAGTAGGACAGGTCAAACCAGGATAATGGGTGTTCCCATAGTTCAGTTCAATTCAGGAAACAATGACTGAGTAAATGTACCAAACTTGACAACTATACCGTGGTTTTATAAAAGGATATCCTTATTCTTAGGAAATACACAAGGAAGTCATTAGGACTAAGGGGCCATAATATATGTGAATAATTCTCACTTGGCTCAAAAATATTGGGTATATCTATAGATAGATACACACACACACACACACACACACACACACACATAGAGATATATAACAATAGGTATAACAAGAGTCCATAGTGTCCTATGTGCTATTCTTATCCTTGCAGCTTTTCTATAAGCTTGAAATGTTTTCCAAATAAAAATCTTTTTAAAACCCATTAGGATGGGTTAAAAATAGAAAAGAAACATTAACTCCAGCTCTACTATCAAACAAGCACAGGTCTGCCGAAAGGATAAGCAGAGGTGATAAGATACAGTCCTGACAAGACACCAGGAGAGCTTGGACTTGAATAAGGGGACATGAAGTAGTTCTAAGATTCAAATGTTCAGGAAAGTCAGGCTAGGACCCCCCTGATACATGTCTCCCCAGTAAGCTCTGCTTGTCCCCAGGTGCCTAAAACAGGTTGTATGTGGCACTAAGAATACCATTGATGGCCAACAGACACATGAAAAGATGCTCAACATCACTCATTATCAGGGAAATACAAATCAAAACCACAATGAGATACCACCTCACACTGGTCAGAGTAGCTAAAATTAACAACTCAGGAAACAACAGATGCTGGAGAGGATTTGGAGAAACGGGAACCCTCTTGCACTGTTGGTGGGAATGCAAATTGGTGCAGCCACTCTGGAAAACAGTGTGGAGGTTCCTCAAAATATTAAAAATAGAATTGCCCTATGACCCAGCAGTAGCACTACTAGGAATTTATCCAAAGGATACAGGGGTGTTGATTCATAGGGGCACATGTACCCCAATGTTTATAGCAGTGCTTTCAACAATAGCCAAATTCTGGAAAGAGCCCAAATGTCCATCAACTGATGAATGGATAAAGAAGATGTGGTTTATACATACAATGAAATACTACTTGTCAATGAGAAAGAATGAAATCCTGCCATTTGCAACAATGTAGATGGAACTGGAGGCTATTATGCCAAGTGAAATAAGTCATTCAGAAAAAGACAGATACCATGTTTTCACTCATATGTGGAACTTGAGAAACTTAACAAAAGACCATGGGGGAAGGGAAGGGGAAAAAATAGTTTCCAACAGAGAGAGAGGGAGGGCGGGGGAGAAGGGAGAATGGGAGATGGGCACTGAGGAGGGCACTTGTTGGGACGAGCCCTGGGTGTTGTATGTGAGTGATGAGTCGGGGGAATCTACCCCCAAAAACCAAGATCACACTGTACACGTTGTATGTTAACTAACTTGACAATAAATTATATTAAATAAATAAATAAAGTAAAATAAAGTGGGGAGGGGGGCGGGGAAGAATACCATTGCTTGAAACCCTTGCCCTCCTTGCCCTGAGTTTCGTTTTAGAGCTTTGGTCTTGAGACTTTTGTCTCACACGCCAGTTACTGCTTTTTGCTGATCCCCTGTCGCAGATTCCTCCTCGTCTGCAGCCCATTTTGCACTGTCGGCTGAATAAATCCTTAAGTCGATTCTCTCACTACCTCAAGTCCCTCACTCAAGAAATTACAATGCTTTCCTATTTTCCACAACACCTTTTCTAAACTTTGCTGTCTCATCAGTTCCATGTTTTATGATTTTACATATTTTCATTTGCAGTTTCAACTTTCATGATTTTTTTTTCTTGTGATTGAAAATAACAGAGCCTATTAGTCTGACATTTGATAGTGGTTGATATTTAGTTACGGTCTTGTGGTCTGAATACTTGGCTCAGGCCAGTCGTAATTTGTCTGAGATTGAGTTCTTTCTTCCTATTTTTTAAATTTAAATTTACTTTTTAATTTTAGAATAGTTTCAGGTTGGGGTGCCTGGGTGGCTCAGTCGCTAAAGCATCTGACTCTTGACTTCTGACTCATATTTTCCCCACCAGGAGTGGGGAATTTCTCTCTCAGGGAAGAGAAATAATACCCCTTTGTAGAAGAGTTTCTTAGATGGCAACTGAACTTACATACAGTATCCTTTAGAATCCTACTATCAAATAGTATCCTACTAGCAAAGGGTTAATAGTTACAAAGACTTCAGAAAATAAACATATTTAACAGCAACTCTTTCCAAATGAAATGCTTGGCACAGAATTTTAAACAGCCAACATAGGATTTTTACCAGTTCTATTTTTAAAAATTTTTGATGTTTCCTTATCTGTTTGAAAACCCAATATAAAAGTAAAGTGAATTTTTAAAAAAGAAAAATTCGCTCATAATTTCCCCATTGTAGCATACCTATTTCAGGTTTATGACTTCCCTTTTGTCTTCGGCCAACCCTGTGTGCTTTTCACCTCACATTATATTATAAACATTTCCTATGTCCCTGATATTCATGTATATTTTTAAAGGTTACATAATAGTGTATAAACATTTCCCTAATGTGCTTTATGAGGGCAAAGGCTTTTGTCTGTTTTCACCACTGTACCCTCAACATTCAAAACAGTGCTGGCAAAAAGGAGGCACTAGGTACATACTTGTTGAAAAAAAGGGAATTAAGATGGTTTCAAATTTTACTCTTATTTCCATTTTTATCATCCTACTTTCTTCTGACTTAGTTTTTTCTCACTCTATCTCCTTGAAATAAAAACAGTTGATCGTGATTATTATCTCTTTTTATGTAGAAAACATTTAGAGTGGTTAACAGTCTTTGATTATGATCTGGTATAATTGGTATGATTCCACGTAAATCCCTTGCATATCTGAAATGTCTTTATTCTACCCTCACATTTATTTCAGTTTGTATAGGTAGAGAATTCTACAATGGAAACCATTCTCCTTCAGAACTGTGAAAGTATCCTTCCATTTTTTTGTAGTTCCCAGCGCTGTGTTGAGAAAGCCATTGCCATTCTGATTCTTGATCTTTTTTTTTTTTTTCAACGTTTTTTTATTATTTTTTTATTTTTGGGACAGAGAGAGACAGAGCATGAACGGGGGAGGGGCAGAGAGAGAGGGAGACACAGAATCGGAAACAGGCTCCAGGCTCTGAGCCATCAGCCCAGAGCCCGACGCGGGGCTCGAACTCACGGACCGCGAGATCGTGACCTGGCTGAAGTCGGACGCTCAACCGACTGTGCCACCCAGGCGCCCCGATCTTTTTTTTTATGTATAACATTTCTCCCCCTCCCCCTTCTCCCTTTCTCTCCCTCCCACTGACCTCTGCCCTCCAACCTCTCTGGAGTGCCTGTAATTTGAATGTTGAATCCCCTGGAATGAATGTCTAATTTTATCTTTTCCACCTTGTTTTTGCCCTACTTTCTGAGAGATGTCCTCAAATTCATCTTCTAACTCTTCTACTGAATTTTACATTTTTGTTCTGTTGTTAATTTTCAAGAGCTGTTTTTCCCCTGAATCTTCCTCTTTCAAATAACAAGCTATTTTCACTATATACTCTTTTCCATTTCTATCTGAATTTAGTACTTTTTAAGATGTATTCTTCTACTTTACAGTCTGTTTCCTGCAAATCATTTTGTTGTTTTGTCTTGTTCTTGGTCTCTCTCTTACCATAGAGACTTGCCTCCAGGGTCTGGTAATTCATATTTTTTTTTTTTTTTAATTTTTTTTTTTTTTCAACGTTTATTTATTTTTGGGACAGAGAGAGACAGAGCATGAACGGGGGAGGGGCAGAGAGAGAGGGAGACACAGAATCGGAAACAGGCTCCAGGCTCTGAGCCATCAGCCCAGAGCCTGACGCGGGGCTCAAACTCACGGACCGCGAGATCGTGACCTGGCTGAAGTCGGACGCTTAACCGACTGCGCCACCCAGGCGCCCCAAGGTAATTCATATTTAAGAAAAACGAAAACTAGTTGCAGTTTTTCATTTGTGGAAAGATTTTGTCACTGAACTGCTTCACTAACGGTGATCTGGCTGAGTCTTTTATTTTATTTTATTTAGGTTATTTATTCATTTTGAAAGAGAGAGAGAGAAAAAGAGCATGGGCACATGACCAGGGGAAGAGCAGAGAGAGAGGGAGAGACAGAATCCCAAGCAGGCTCTGTACTGTCAGTGCTTGAACTCACAAACCATGAGATCATGGCCTGAGCAGAAATCCGATGTCAGGGGCTTACCTGACTGAGCCACGCAGGCGCCGCAGGTGGAATCCTTGAGTTGGAGAAGTCATGTTAGCTTATTTAGGTATTTTCCCTTGGCCTAGTCAGATTCCCCAGAGAATGATTTTCTAATTTCCTGCTTAGTCGGTGAAGGCCCATTTGCTTGAATTTTGGGAGCTATGAGGGGGGAGAAGGCCTCAGGTCCTCTCTTTCAGTATTCAGACTTCCATTTAATCCCCCTGATTTAAGTATGGTAGCTCTACGTGTGATATCCCCCTAAATTCTATTTTACCCTCTTTAGAGAATACCCCTCTAGCTGTCTGCTAGGAACAAGAAGGGGCAGTTGTCTAACTTCACATAATAGAGAATAGCGCCTGGAAAACTTTATTTTTTAATATATATTTTTGAAGTTTATTTACTTTGAGAGAGAGAGAGAGAGGAAGGGGCAGAGAGAGATGGAGAGAATCCCAAGCAGGCTCCGCCATGTCAGTGCAGAGCCCAACGCAAAGCTCAAACCTACAACCCTGAGATCATGACCTGAGCCAAAATCAAGAGTCAGGTGCTTAACCACCCAGGTGCCCCTTTCAATATACATTAAAATTTTGTAATTATAACATAATATAGTAAAGTACACAAGTGTTTTTTTAATATAAAAATCTTCAGCATAATGACATTTCTTCCTCATGCACCCTCCCAGTCAGAGCACTCTCCAAATAACCATTATTCTGTTCTTTTTTACCATAGATGACTTTTGCTTGTTCTTTTATATATATAAATATATATATATATATATATATATATATATTAATGTTTGTTCATTTTTGAGACACAGAGAGAGACAGAGTGTGAGCAGGGGAGGGGCAAAGAGAGAGGGAGACACAGAATCCAAAGCAGGCTCCAGGCTCCAAGCTGTCAGCACAGAGTCTGATGCAGGGCTTGAACCCACAAACCACGTGTTCATGACCTGAACCAAAGCTGGACACTTAACTGACTGAGCCATTCAGGCACCCTGACTTTTGCCTGTTCTTAAGCTTGATTTCAATGAAATCACATGGTACGTACTCTTTTGTGTATAGCTTTCTACTCAACATTGTATCTGTGTGATTTGTTCATGTTGTTTCAAGTTAGCTGCAGCTCACCCTTTTTCATTTTTGTGTAGTATGCTATTGTTTAAATATACCACAATTTACTAATCCATTCGACTATTGTGGACACTTGAATTATTTCTAGCTTTTATTATTTTTTTAAATTGAAGTATAGTTGACAAAGAGTTTTTTCCAGTTTTGGCTCTTACAAATAATCCATCCATGAAGATTCAAACATATCATATGCATGCACTTCCATTGGGTACATACACAGGTGTGAACTTGCTGGATCTTAGGACATTGTATTTTGCTTTTAATAATATAACCAAATAAGCTTCCAATGTGCTTGCACCATTTTCTCATTAGCTGTGAATGAGAGTTCCAGTTGCTCTACAACCTAGCCAACACTTTAAATTGTAGCCATTTTGGTGGGTGGGTTCTAGTTTCACACTGTGATTTTAATTTGCATGCCCAGATAACTGAAGATGTTAAGCACCATTTTATGTGCTCACTGGGCATTAAGTGTCCTCTTTTGGAAAGTGCCTGTTCAAGCCTTTTATCCATTTGGGTTGTCTTTTTCTTATTCATTTGCAGAAGTTCTTTATAAATTTTGGATAGGAACCCTTTATCAAATGTGTTTTCAAAATATAATTTTTCTAGTCTATGGCTTGTCTTTTCTCTATCTCCTTTTTTAAGTTTATGTATTTATTTTGAGAGAGAGAGACCTCTTGTGCGATTGGGGTAGGGTCAGAGAGAGAGACAATCCCTAGCAGGCTCTGCACTGTCAGCACAGAGCCCAACGTGAGGCTCAAACTCATGAATTGTGAGATCATGACCTGAACTGAAATCAAGAGTTGGATGCTTAACTGACTGAGCCACCCAGGTGCCCCTTCTTTAATGGTGTCTTTTTGATGAACAGAAGCTCTTAATTTTATTTTGGCAAATGTAGGGCTCAATTTTAAGCAAGTTCAAAGGGAAAAATTTTATTCAAAAACTCAGGGCTGTCTTTCTGCGTTCACTGTAATGCATTGTAATAAAACTTGTGCTGAGCAGAAAGCCATCTTTGTTCCAAAGTTCGGGGTTATGACCCTTTTTTCAGCTGTCCTCATGATTGAATATTATCAGACATAAACTGTATATTGTGATACTGTAGGATCTCTGGCACCACTAAAGAGGAAGAGAGAGATCCACCTATGGTTGTTCTGGAACACCACATTACAACAAAGCTTTGGTCCCTAAAGGGAAGACAAAATTCCAGGCCCAGAGAATCATTGTCACTCTTTATACCTTGCTTATTAATAACGTGATATCACCTTGAATAAGTTTTCTTCAATCCTGCAGGTGCCTTCCACAGAATGAAACAGAAAGCCAAGCATTCTATTATACCAAGTGATAAGGTTTTATTACTTTTAACAAGGAGTGGTCTGAACAGACAGTTGGCTTACGAGATAATTATTGCCAAAGAGAAGGTCTTTAAAGCAACTGTTCAAAAACCTGAGTCACCATTTAACTATTTTTAACCTATGAAAAATAATAATTTAATATACTCAACTCACTGTTTTTGGTAACCTTGCAAAATATTGGAAGTATGCCAGAAATAGAAGTCCACAATCAAACCTGGTTTATGGTGCATAGTACAGAATAGGAGCTCAGTAAGTATTTATCAGACGAATTTGAGGGTACTAGGATACACATATGATATGCCTGCCTAAAACTGACTAGGTTTCCAATTCTTTTAGCCATATTGTATGGACTGGAATTTGGGTCTCATTTGCCCATTTGTCTCTAGGAGGCTCTTGGAAATGGTCAGAGGTACATATACTCTCTTTTCAGGTACAGTTTTGAATGGGAAGAATAATATTTTAAAAATAATATTTTCCAAAGTAATTTATAAAAGAATTTTTTTAATGTTTGTTTACTTTTGAGAGACAGAGTGCAAGCAGGAGAGGGACAGAGAGAGAGGGATACACAGAACCCAGAGCAGGCTCCAGACTCTGAGCTGTCAGCACAGAGCCTGACACGGGGCTCGAACCCACAAGCAGTGAGATCATGACCTGAGTCAAAGTCGGACGCTTAACCGACTGAGCCACCCAGGCACCCCCAAAGTAATTTATAAATCTAGTAGTCTTCTAATTAAAATTGCAGAGGCTTTTTAAAAAATTGTAGAGACTTTTTTGACAGATAGTAAATAGTTCTTAAGTGATTTTATACATCAAAGGATAACAAGTGCCATATAGAAAAATAAAGGATATTAACCAGACAGGGAATGTGGTAGTGGGGTTACTATTTTCTGTAAGTAGTTCAAGGAAGGTCTTACTGATAAGGTAGCATTTGTATGGAGACCTGAAGCGAGTGAGGGCATGAGACACGTGGAAGTAAGTACAAAGGCCTGAGCTATACCTGGTTGTACAAAGAACAGCAAGGTGCAGGAGGAGGTCTTGTGGCTAGAGCAGAGTGAATGAAAGGAGAGTGGTAGGAAATGATTTGAGAGCAGCAGCAGGTGGGTGAGTGGGTGGGGGGTGAATCATGTAGGTACTTTGAAATTTATTCTGAGCGCTATGGCAAGCCTTTGGAGAGTTGTGAGCAGAGGACTGATGGGATCTGACTTACATTTTAAAAGAATCACTCAGACTCCTGTGTTGAGAATAATATGTAGCGAGACAAGGCTGGAAGCAGGACAGCAGGACAGCAGGAAGATGAGTGAGGAACCTGCTGCAATTTTCCAGGCAAGAGATAAGGGGTGGCAGCAATGGAGAAGGTGAGAATGATTATGTTATGGCTCTCTATGGAAAAAGAGAGTCGACAGGATTTGTTGATGGACTGGGTGTATGGCATGAGAGAAAAAGCATGGTCAAGGATGATTCACAGCATTTGTTCTCAGCAAATGCAAGGGCAGAGTTGCCATTTGCTGAGGAGAGAGTTTGGTCTGGGAATGTTACTTTTGACGTGCTGATTAGAAATCCAAGTGGAGAAGGCAGATAGGCAATTGGAAAGGCTTAAAAATGAATCTACATTTCATCTGGAAGAATAATGGGCAAGAGTTGCTAAATAAAATTTCAAAATAAAGATTAAGGTGGGGAATTGGCTTCACAGATATGAAAGTGCAATCTAAAACCACAATAAACAAAACCGGCACAGGAAGTCAGAGAGATCGATGAAACAAGAAATATACCTTGAAAACAGTTCCTACAAGGCTTCTCTGCATCTACAGATTTAGGCATTGATGTTTTTACTATTTCCAGTGAGCTCTAAATCTTGGGGGATGATTAATCTAACTTTGTTCAGGCATGCAGTTTTTCCAATGGAAACTTTATTATTCTTGCCTCTATATATGTTAATTATTGTCAAAAAATTTAAGTAATACAGAAAACGGTACCCTCAAGTCCCTCTAGCTTTTGAGGTAGTCTGTTTTTGTTTTTTTTTTTCCTTCGGGTCTTTCTCCTAAGGCAATATGACTTGTGTGCCCTGTGGATGTGGAAGTGTATCACTTAATTGTGCGTGAGCCTAGCTAATGTCCAATGTGGAGCTATGAATGCGGCTTTGTTTTATTTTTTAATCAAATTCCCAGTAACTCATTACAGGTTAAAACAAATGTAGCTTTGTTTCATTTTTCAGATTCCCAGTAACTCATTAAAGCTTTCTACGTCTACCCCATTCAAGAACATCGAGATGTATTAAAATATGGAATAACTTTACCAATATCATAGTCAGTAGTAGCTAATATGTACTCTATGGTATGTTTTCCAGGCGACACACTTCATGCTTAATGCTCTACATGCACCATATGATAGAGTCCTCTCTACATTTCCTCTTTCATAGATGGGGAAACTTAGGATTGGATGGGCTAAGTAACTTCCTCCAAACCAAAAAAATAGCAGAGCCAGGATCTGACCCCAGATGTGATTGATCACAAAGTCCAAACTCTTAGCTACTATACTTCTTGGAATGTTAAGCGTTCTACTACATATGATAAAACATCTTTACAAACCAGTAGGGGAAGGGATGAAGTATTCAATAAATGATTTGGTGGAGATTTGTTAAATATTCAACATGGGCCTCGTTTCATATTATACAACAAAATTATTTGTAGCTACTAATAAATATGAAAAATGAAAGAGATAAAGCCATTAAAAACAGAACATAAATTATACCTTAATTTTAAAAAAAATGAAAAAATAGAAGAACATATATGTAAGTATTTTATTGATTTACTGGGGGGTTAAGGAAAGACTCAAACAAAAAATTGGGAAAATAACACAAAATAAATCAATTTGTCTATCACAAAAATTTAAATCATTTATAGATAAAACATCACTAACAAAATTAAAGACAAATTATAAAGAAAGAAAAACATGGGGCACCTGGGTGGCACAGTCGTTTAAGCGTCCAACTTCAGCCAGGTCACAATCTCGCGGTCCGTGAGTTCGAGCCCCGCGTCAGGTTATGGGCTGATGGCTCAGAGCCTGGAGCCTGTTTCCGATTCTGTGTCTCCCTCTCTCTCTGCCCCTCCCCCATTCATGCTCTGTCTGTCTCTGTCCCAAAAATAAATAAACGTTGAAAAAAAAAATTTTAAAAAAAAGAAAGAAAAATATCTGCAATGAATATATGACCGAAAAAGTGCTAATATTCTTAATATAAAAAATCTTTTACCCAACAGTAAGAAAAGCAGTGATATCTCAATAGCAAAGTGGGCAAAGCACATGAATAGAGAATTTACAGAAGAGGAAATATAAAGGGCTGATAAATGAATGCAAAATACTTAATTCACTAATAAAGAAATGCAAGTAAAAACAAGACACTCTCATTCATCTTCTGCCTTTAGGGTTATCAGAGGTGATACCTGCCAGGTGTGGGAAAATGGGGACATTCATAGACCTTAGCAAATATTTACTTTACTAAATTGATAGAAACTTTCTAGAGAGCAATTTGGCAATATGTATCAACATTCTTAAAGAAGTACCTTTATCTTTTGATCTAGTAATACCATTTCTAGAAGTCTATCTTAAAGAACTAATCAGCAGTATGAAAAAATATATCTCTACAATAAAAAGATTATAAGTAATCTAAAAGTTTAATAATAAAACATTAATACAAGGAAATATAAATCAACTATTATAAATCATGTTGCTGAAGAATAATGATCTGAAATGTGTTTGTGTATATAATGTTATATAGTATTAAATTTGAAAGCTTCTATGTGTATATGTTTTATTGTCAACTCTGAAAATGAGATACATATGTGGATAAATATTATAGAGACAAAAATATATAAATATAGCAGGAAATACAAAAATCATAAATGTAGTTATTCTGGTCAGGGGGTACAGCATAGTTTTTCTCTTTTCTGGAAATATTTGCTACATATATTAAAAGGAAAATGTGTGGTGCACCTGGGTGGCTCAGTCGATTAAGCATCCAACTCTTGATTTCAGCTAGGTCATGATCTCATGGTTCATGATTTTGAGCCCCACATCTGGCTCTGTGGAACCTGACCTTGTGGAACCTGCTTGGGATTCTCTCTCTCTCTCTCCCTCTCTCTCTGCCTTTCCCCTGCTTGTACTCTCTCTCTCTCTCTCTCAAAATAAATGAATAAAAACTTTAAAAAAATTATTAAAGAAATAAAAAATAAAAGGAAAATATGTTATTTTGATCATCAGGTTAAAACTTTTAACAGGAGCCTTTTAAAAGCTCATTTCATCTAGTAAGTCATTCAAGTTCCAGGAATGTATCCTTAATAATGGTCAGAGATAAAGATTTCTATACAAAGGTGATCATTTTAACATTATTATTTTTTTATAGATGTATTCTTTAAAAATTTTTTAATGTTTTATTTATTTTTGAGACAGAGAGAGAGCGTGAGCAGGTGAGGGGCAGAGAGAGAGGGAGACACAGAATCCGAAGCAGGCTCCAGGCTCTGAGCTGTCAGCACAGAGCCCGACGCGGGGCTCAAACTCACAAACTGGGAGATCATGACCTAAGCCGAAGTCGGATGCTTAACCGACTGAGCCACCCAGGCGCCCCATTTTAACATTATTAATGACCCTTTAATTTTGAGAGGGAACTGCTAATTTCAATTATAGAAGAAGACTGAATAAAATATAGTATCAAAAAATGAAAGAACATTATCAATCTATTAGTCCTATTTGCAAGGGATTTATTATTATTATTATTATTATTTTTAATATGAAGTTTATTGTCAAATTGGTTTCCATACAACACCCAGTGCTCATCCCAAAAGGTGCCCTCCTCAATACCCATCAGCCACCCTCTCCTCCCTCCCACCCCCCATCAACCCTCAGTTCTCAGTTTTTAAGAATCTCTTACGCTTTGGCTCTCTCCCTCTCTAACCTCTTTTTTTTTCTTCCCCTCCCCCATGGATAGACACTTCTCTAAAGAAGACATCCAGATGGCCAGCAGGCACATGAAAGATGCTCTACGTCGCTCCTCATCAGGGAAATACAAATCAAAACCACTCTGAGATACCACCTCACGCCAGAGTGGCTAAAATGAACAAATAAGGAGACTATAGATGCTGGAGGGGATGTTGAGAAACAGGAACCCTCTTGCACTGTTGGTGGGGATGCAAACTGGTGCAGCCGCTCTGGAAAACAGTGTGGAGTTTCCTCAAAAAATTAAAAATAGATCTACCCTATGACCCAGCAATAGCACTGCTAGGAATTTACCCAAGGGATACAGGAGTGCTGATGCATAGGGGCACTTGTACCCCAATGTTTATAGCAGCACTTTCAACAATAGCCAAATTATGGAAAGAGCCTAAATGTCCATCAACTGACGAATGGATGCAAGGGATTTTTAATAACACAAGGAAATTCTCATATATTATGCTAAGGAAAAACAGAAGAAACTATCTAATATGTATCTTATTTACTGTAACCTTTTATTTTTATGACCTGAATTAGATAGATAGATAGATACAAACACACACACTTTCTCTCTCTATTTATGGATAGTCATTTATTTATTTGTTTATTTGCTTATTTTTCAATGTATCCATTTAACTATATATATATTTTTTTTTCTTATTTTTATTTTTTTATAGAGATTGGGCTTGAATCCAGGCTCTGGCAAAAAATAACTGTGACTTGGGGCAAATTCCCCGTCGGCCCTTAGCTTCCCACCCATCGTGCAAGAGTAAACGAGGTAATGTATATAAAGACCCAGCACAATGACTTACTCATAAGAAGTTTTCAAAAAATATCAATTGATATTATTTAATTGTTTTAACAAATGAAAAAGATTCAGGAAGCAAAGAAGTAGCGAGGAACCAAAAATGTGTGGGCAGAGACCTTCACATTCTCCCAGTCAGGGGAATTCTTTACCTCCTAATTTAAAAATAAAAACCATAAAAGACATTACATTTCTAGGACTTAAAAGGAATGTAAATGTCAATGTAAATCAAAGACCAAACAATAAGAAGAAATAATGTTAGGAATGATGCAAGTGCAGGGAGTAACCCCAGCAGTCTCTCATGTGGCTTAATAACTATGATACTGCCACCTTGTGGAATTAGTATGCATTTCACATCCCAGGGAATTTGAGATTTGATTTTGAAGTTATTCATATAGAAAGGCTAAATTCCTCAAATTCTCTTACCAAAAAAATTGACAGGTCACAAGATGAGGTCAGACATAAATTGTTCAAGCATGTAGAAATATAGAAAGTGATATTACAGAGAGTTTAGTGAACAAAAAAATCACCATAATTCCAACCCTGCAAAGTGATAACATCATTTTAAAATTATTTTTATAATCCCATCCTGCTTTTTACATTTCTTTTCTTTTTTTTTTAATTTTTTTTTTCAACGTTTTTATTTTATTTTTTTTTTGGAACAGAGAGAGACAGAGCATGAACGGGGGAGGGGCAGAGAGAGAGGGAGACACAGAATCGGAAACAGGCTCCAGGCTCTGAGCCATCAGCCCAGAGCCTGATGCGGGGCTCGAACTCACAGACCGCGAGATCGTGACCTGGCTGAAGTCAGACGCTTAACCGACTGCGCCACCCAGGCGCCCCTACATTTCTTTTTTTTATGTTTATTTATTTTTGAGAGAGAGAGAGAGAGAGAGAGAGAGAGGAGGGGCAGAGAGAGAGGGGGAGACATAGAATCCAAAGCAGGCTCCAGGCTCTGAGCTGTGTGCCCAGAGCCCAATGTGGGGCTTGAACTCACAAACTGCGAGATCATGACCTGAGCTGAAGTCAGACACTTAATCAACTGTGCCACCCAGACACCCCCCACTTTTTACATTTCTAAGCTAACATCTTATCATTAGCATTTTCCATGCTGTGGCATTTTTCACAATGAGTTTTTAATGGCTGCCTGCCATTTTATTGAATCTATGTGCCATACCTTGGCTCAACATTCTCATAATGCTGGACATGTAATCGACTTCCAAGTAAAATGTCAATTTACTGGGATAGTTTCTGTACAGGTGACTATTACTGTATTTATTTAGTTATAAAAATTAAAATATACTCTTATAATGAAGATAATACACACTCAGTATTTTAAAGATAAGCAAAAATTAAATAAATGACACTTGCAACCCAGAAAACCACCGTAATGCCTTGCAGACTTTTTAACATACACATATATGTGTAATATATACGTAAACATATATGTAGCATATATTCAAAATTTTTAAAACAAAATAGGATTATATTATTATATAACCTGCTTTTTTAAAAGTTGATTTCTTTACTGTGAAAGAGAGAGAGAAGGTGCACTAGCAGGGGAGGGGCAGAGAGAATCCCAAGCAGGCTCCGAACTGCCAGGGCAGAGTCCGTCTCAGGCTTGAACCCACAAACCATGAGATCATGACCTGAGCTGACACCAAGAGTCAGACGCTTAATTGAGCCACTCAGATGCTCCAGCCTGCTTTTTTTTTTTTTAAAGATTTTATTTTTGGGGTGCCTGAGTGGCTCAGTCAGTTAAGCATCTGACTCTTCATTTCAGCTCAGGTCATGATCCTAGGGTTGTGGGATCGAGCCCTGCATTGGGTTCTGCTCTAAGTGTGGAGTTCACTTAGGATTCTCTCTCTCTCTCTCTTTCTCTCTCTTCCTCTGCCTCTCTCCACTGCTTGTGCTCTCTCTCTTTTTGTCTGTAAAGTGAAAAATAAGATTTTATTTATTTTAAAGTGTATTTATTCATTTATTTTTAAATATTTTGAGAGAGAGAGAATCCAAGCGGGGGAGGGACAGAAAGAGTAGAGAGAGCATCCCAAGCAGGCTCTGCACTGTCAGCACAGAGCCCAACATGGGGTTCAAACTCACAAACCATGAGATCATGACCTGAGCCAAAACCAAGAGTTGGTTGCTTAACTGACTGAGCCACTCAGCCGCTCCTAAAGTTTATTTATTTATTTTGAGAGAGGGTGCACACAGGGAAGGGGGAGAGAGAGAGAGAGAGAGAAAGAGAGAATCTCAAGCAGGCCCTGCGCTGTCAGTGCTGAGCTCGATGTGGGGCTCAAACTCACGAACCTTGAGATTATGAGCTCAAATCAAGAGCCAGACGCTCAACCGACTGAGCCATGCAGGTTCCCCGAAAAAGATTTTATTTTTAAGTAATCTCTACATCCAATGTGGGGCTCTAGCTCACAACCTGGAGGTCAAGAGTCAGAGTCAGCCAGGCATCCCTACCCTGCTTTTTTCATTTAAATTTACATCATGTGCAACCATCTAAGCCAGTAAGCATTATTTTCATGACTAGATGGTGCTTCATTTACAGGTTAATTAATTGCACACGTAGTATATAGTACTAAGCTCTGGTATATATATTATTGAACATGATGATTACAATTTGATGGAGGTAATAGATGTTAAACAAACAGGAGAAATAAATGTAGATGCCTGAATCGTGATAAGACGCCATCAAGGAAAAGAAGAGGACACTAAGAGAAAATAGTAGGGATACACCAAGCGTTGCAGAAGGTCCATCTGAGGGAATAAGGGAGTGATGAGGGAGTAAGCCTGGACCTGAATGAGGCGGATGGCATGTGGGAGATGAGGAAGTACATTCCAGGCTGAGGAGGCAGTATATTTGAAGGCCTTGGGGTGGAAACATTCTTAAGTGTTGGAAAATGAAAGATGGTGTGCGTGGCTGATTCATATTTTATTTAAAAATTTTTTTTAATATTTATTTATTTTTGAGAGAGACAGACAGAGTGTGAGTGAGGGAGGGGCAGAGAGAGAGAAGGAGATACAAAATCTGAAGTGGGCTCCAGGCTCCGAGCTGTCAGTACAGAGCCTGACGCGGGGCTCAAACCCACAAAACGTGAGATCATGACCTGAATTGAAGTCGGACGCTCAACTGACTGAGCCACCCAGGCACCCCTCACAGATTCATATTTTAGAAAGCTCGCTCTGCCTATCCTGTGCAGGAGAATGGATTGGGGGACAAGAGTGTAAGACGGGGAGACTATTGAGAGAAGTACGGCAACAATTCAAATAAGAGGTGACAGAGCTTAGCATAGTGTGGAGTTAGTAACAGGTGGATATGAGATATAACGGAGGAAGGCGTGGCAGGAAACATTGCATCCAGGATGGCTGTTGGCGTTTGTGAGATCTGAGGCGAGAGGCCAACTAGAAGATCCTGCTCCCATTCTCTCCCCATCCCTTGCTCCAGCCCACGCTGCAAGAGGCTTTTGATGCTCCCCGGTAGACTCCCGAGCCCACTGGTCCGAGCTCCATCCACACCACCTGCTACAGCCAGGATCCACCCTCAGGAGGAGGTTCCTGGAGAAGAGATCATTCAGGCCTTGTTGGAGGAGGGAGTTCTAGGGCCCGAGTTTTCTCAGTGTGCTCTCAGGAGAAGGAAGTGGGCTTTGGGTGTTCATGTCCCTTCAGCTCTGTGGCCTTTTTGCCCTATGAAGGGGTCCAGGGCAAGGAGGGCAAGAGCGAGGACCTGATGCTCAGTGGTACTCATGGCAGTACTGATTGCATCTAGTCAAAATTAACTTTGAAAAATCTCATAAACCATCCATGAAGTATAATACTGTATATCTGTTTTACATGTATGACCCTATATCATTATTTTCTAATTTGTCCTTGTCCATGTTCCTCTAGGTCTCTCAAATTAATTTCATCCCACATGACATTAATGGAGTCATCAACACCCACTTACCTAGCTATTGGAACAATGTATTTCCCATGTATCATGACAAGTAAACCCTTGAAAGCATTCATAACTATTTTATGCATGGGCTTTTAGGCTTGATGGCATCTATTGCCAGCTTAAGTTAATACGGCTATAAGATGACTCCCTGTATATTTTGGAAAATGATAGGACTTGGAATGACAGGTTGAAATAGAGGGAGGGAAATTTAAGAATGATTCTAGGTTTCCAGCCTGAGCAACTGGTTTAACGGTGCTGCTGTTTACTGAGATGGGAAAGACCAGGGGAAGGACAGGTATAGATGTAATTCACTGATCTGATTCCCTCTTGTTGGACTTTTAGGTTGGTTGCGGCATTTTATAACTAGGAACAACACTCCGATTGTGGCAAAATCTTTTCAAACATCCTTAATTCTAAATACAGAATTACTTGATTAAGGGATGTGCACATTCTTTAGACCTTTAATGCACATTGTCAAATAACTTTTAAAAGAGCTGTTTCCTCATACCGTTAACATTAGGGCAGATTTTGAACGCTGAAGTTCTAAGTCTCCCTCCCTCTTTCTTGCTCTCCCTCTCACTTCTCCTTTGTCCATTCAGTAAGGAACATTTTGTCGAATACCTACTATGTCTCACACAGAGCCTGAGATAAATCTAGCTTTGTTCCTTGTTGGGGGCTGGGAGATGGCTGGGGAGAAGGAAAAGCTGTGGAAGACTCTATACAGCTTTGAGTTGGGTGACTCGGATGTCCTGCCCCAAACTTCTTCTTTAGCTCTGGGTAGCAGTCTAGGTAAGTTAAAATCCCTTCTTCTTTTAGATGGGTGATGCTACTCTTAGAATTTGGTGGAAAAAATGTGTAAGTCTGTGCTGACCACAAATAGGACAGGGAGACCAGGTTTTACCCCAAGGAACTATAATTTGGGAGGCATCATTTTACAGCAAGCTTTTAAAATATGATGCAAATTTTCCTCTTAGCCAATGGCCACATCACCTCACCAGGCCTTGTGGCGAGATTGTCCCAGCCAGGAGTCTGTCTCATGGCAGCTGATAGAGAAGGATGAGCAAGAGCCCCTGGGTCAGGGCATGAGGCCCCCTCTGTGCACGCTAGGGCCAGCCCTCACCTTCTTGACTTGAAGTACATTTCATACTACTTGGCTTGAGCGCCTAAATTGCTAGATTTGACTTTGACCTTGAGTTAAAAAAGGTGCCGGTGGGCATCCTTATTGTTGTAACCTAGATAGGAGAGCCCAACGCAACAACACTATCTTTTCTTCTCTCAGCTGGCACCTAGTAAAAGATTTCAGCATGCACGACACTGTAGTTGATGCTCAGGACCTATACAGAGCTGGAAAATAATAAGAACACACCCATGCACCAAAGGAATTACAAGGAGGTTGTGAACCTAACCCAAAACTGGATTATGAGTGTTGTTGCTCTCTTCTCTGAACATAGGCTATTACATAAACCTCCATAATTCAGAGCTCTGTTAATGACTGTGGCTCTAACACTTAAGGAACATGCTAGAGCCTCTCTGACCTGAGTCATTGTGTTCTCAGTTTTAAAATGGGGAACAATGCAATGTCTCATGATTCTTTTACGTATTTAAAGAAATAATGCACATAAAGCTCATAGTGCAGTAGCTTTCACTTAGGAAGTGTTCGGTAAGTGGTGGCTGTTCCTGGAACAAAGTATACCATACTAGCACATCTGGTTCATAAAATATTAATGCGTCTTATTTATCGGACCATGTTTTTGAAAACCAGAGGAACCATTCCCAGGTATTGTTTTACAATGAGAATAAATTAATGTAAAATTATTTGTTAAAGACTTAATATCTGTCTTCTTAAAATGTATGATGTAGTTCAACCTCTGGAACTCTAGATATTTGTTAGTTTATTCAACATCTGCTGCACATTTTTTTTTAATTTTAGAGAGAGAGAGACAGCACATGTGCATGAGGTGGGAGGGGGCAGAGTGGGGGAAAGAGAGAGAGGGAGAGAGAGAATCCCAAGCAGGCTCCATGTTCAGCACAGAGCCCTACAAGGGGCTTGATCTCACAAACCTGAGATCACTGACCTGCGCTGAAATCAAGAGTCAGACGCTCAGCCGACTGAGCCACCCAGACGTCCCTGAACACTTTTTATATACCAGGACTATGCTATCTATCTGTGTCCTTGAATGGGCTTTTACAGTTCTTTGCTTAGTGGGATATCAAAGGAACTGAACTGCAGATCTATCTGGACCATACTATTTAAATACATATTACGTTGACTATAATTAGCTCAGCTTTCTGACACTTAGTCTTCCTTACTTTGGAAGAAAAGAAACAGATGTATAAAAAAGGGATGTATGATCCCCAGTGAAAGAGTCTTTGTAACTCCACTCTTACACCTCCATGCACACATTTCTGTCTCCAGGACAAATTAAGAATGCTGTGATAATTTTAATTTTCCATTCCCAATAGGAGGCCAACACTTCATAAATAATAGAAGTTATAGATAACCATGACTTTTATTTAATTAAGTTTCTATGACTGCCTCCTTCTTCCTCGGAATTTAACAAGAGGTTAAACAGGACATTTGGTGCCTCCCCTCTCTTCCTGTCACAACACTGGGGTGCTGTAGGCAGTGGGATGCTTTCCATCTAGACCAAGGGATCCTGGATTAGAAGGGGCTCTGGGGACCGTGGCATTTGGTCTGAATAATGGCAGACAACAGAGACCTCTGAGTGAATGATTGATGGGCTTCGAACAGCACAGGCACCAGCTGTTCCAAACAACACAGCAGAGTATACTGTGGCAGGCACATGGCACCAGATTCTTCTCCCCAACTGTCAGAGCAGACAGCGTGGAAACATGCCACCTTTTACAAGGACTCCTGAACTGGTCAGAAGGTAGGGATCACCAAATTAATTTCTGTTAATAATCAGCAGTTGAGTGTACCTGTAAGTTAGGAGTTCCAGAGCAAACAAGATGCTTCCTGGAGTATGGTGTATTCAAACCTTTTAAATTCCAGATTGGGACCTATGGTCTGTTCCAAGGCTTTTTCTCCTGACTTGGGTCTTTCCTGAAAGATACTCCCTTTGTAAAACTACAAGGAAGGTACAATCTCCTTTCCAGCCCTTTGAGCTTATTAAACTCTAAAATAAAAATTGCTTTGCACATACTTTAAAATCCTAAAATAAAGCAGAGTAATGTTTGAGTATCATCATTATCTCCCCACGTCAGTCACCAGCTTTGTCTGCAGCCATCCTCGGGCAGGTGTTTGGACAGTTTACATTAGTCCTATTCCGAAGTCCTGAAGCTGTGCCAACTAGCACATTTTACCATACGTCTGTTTTTCTGCTAACATAAGGGTTCTTCGGCTTCTAAGTCTTTTTCTTTTGTGGCTTTTCGATCTTTTGTCACTTGGCTTTTTTGATTGTCATGTTTACTGCCAAACTTTGTTCGATCACAATTTTCCAATATCTCTGCATTTCCAGGGCATTGGGAGTAGATGAGTACAACAGAACAGAATACATGCAATTTTGGGGAACTGTCCCCCGCAAATGTTATCCCTTTAAGTCAAAGATTAACTTTGGACCAAATCTTTGAGAGTAATGTCCTTTAGGCTGTTGACTTGGCTAATAAGTAAGAACCCTCAGTCTGTTAAGTAATACCTGTTAATAAGAAAGTCACACTTCGGCACGAGTGGCTAAGAGACCCTCTCCTGATTTGGGGTCGGGCCAGTCAGGCACGAGCTGCTTATCTGTGCAGATAGAGCAGCCCCACCCATGGGTCAGGAGAGCCTGGCTTTGGGTATCACATCAGAGTTATGGCGCATGTCCAGTCATGAACAAATATTGACAGAACTGGATTCCTCTCAGAACAGCTAGTTAATGACCGTCAGACTCCATACTTGAAAGAGCTCAAACTCTTTACAGAGAGATTGGGACAGAAAATCTGTAAGCTAAGAAAAGGTCTCTTATTTAATTAACCTATTTCAGAGGTAAACCCCATAGAACAGCACAGAACAGCATGAACTAATAGCCACTTACCACTGCTGCAGTCTGAAGGCCGTGTGCTTCCTCATCTTTTGATGATTCATTGGTATCAAGGGAAGAGAAGAAAAAAGGGAAAGGAGCTAACATTTGTTAAGGACCTGCTGTGTACTGGGCACTGGTCTCCGTCATTTTATACATATTTTTCCCACCGAATCCTCGAGAGAGGGTATTATTAGCTCCTTTTGCACAGAAAAAAAGAGGAAAAGTTAAGTGACTTGCCAACATAATGGCAGGGAGGAGGCAAGATTCAAATTCAAGTCCATCGATTTCCATGTCTGATGCTTTTTCTGCTAGGTCAGGCCAAATGTGTAAGGATATGCATCGTGTAGCTGAAGAGGAGAAGAGAGGAGGGGAGAACAAAGAGATCACGTTTGTCCATCTCTCATGAGGAAATATATCCATTCTCACTTACTATTTTTTTTAATGTTTATTTATTTTTGAGACAGAGAGAGACAGAGCATGAACAGGGGAGGGTCAGAGAGAGAGGGAGACACAGAATCGGAAGCAGGCTCCAGGCTCTGAGCTGTCAGCACAGAGCCCGACGCGGGGCTCGAACTCACGGACTGTGAGATCATGACATGAGCCGAAGTCGGGCGCTTAACCGACTGAGCCACCCAGGTGCCCTCTCACTATTTTTAAGAGGTGGGAAAAATGCACAAAATAATGAATTGGTTTATTTCACGCCACTGGTTCTGAAGATGAAGCAGTGCTAGATTTTGGTCCTAAGAAGGACACCTGTGAGATTCTCCTGGGTTTTGTGTGACAGGCAATGCTGCATGGAAGGCCCTGTTAGGACAGGAAGAGGAGTCAGTGCAGAAGCTCTGCACAGAAATCCAGCTCCGCCACATAGCCACGTAAAAAGAACCTCCTGGGAGAGCACACAAGCCAAATCTAGTTACCAGAAGAGACTCTCCAAACGCACTGGGACTCTTTGTGCTGAACCTGTTCAAAATGCTCAACTACTACGTACAATCTTAATCAGGAATTCGGACTCAGATTTGACCACCGTTAGATAAAAAGGAGGTCCTGTACTTAGGGTACTGATATTCCAATGGAATAAACAACGTGATGAAAAGTAAATCTTAAATTCAAACTTTTCAGTGGTCACTCACACCTATAGGATGAAATCTAACCTTCTTGCAGGTGGGCCTGCCCTTGGCCCTATCTCCCATCACGTGCATCCTCACACTCCACAAGAGCAAATTATTTGGAGGTTACCCCCTCCCAGTGAAGACACCCCAAATGCCGTTTCACACCTCTGTGTTTTAGTACATACCAGTCTCTATTCTGGGAACTTTCTGACCTGGTAATATCTGTGTAGGATTTGGGAGAATGAATTTTTCCCAGGCTTTATCTTCATCTTGATTCCACCTCTATCCCCTCGTTGATTCTATACATTATGCACACTTCCATGGCACTGACCACACCTACCCCCTCTCCATGCCTCAACGATGAGCTCCCTGAGAAGAGGGCTGGCACAGAGTTAAGTGCTCAGTAAGGAAAGGAAACAGTTTCTCTAAGATCTCTTTTTCTCTAAGAACACTTTTTCTTTATCTTGCTTGGAGTCTTCAATGAGAGATCAAAGCTGGCTTCTCATTATTTCTCTAAAGCAACAACAAGGAATAAGTTCCTTAGTCAAAGTCTCAGTAAATCCTTCCAGAGGAAATCCAAAGTTGTCAATGTTTCAGATGAGCATGAGATAAGAATATCAGTTCTAAGATACATGTAAGATAAATGAAGGATAATATTCTTCAAGAATCTATTGATTCTACCTCAAGCTAGTGAAAAGGGGATAGACATGTAAAAGCCTGTGTCCCTCCTCCCTGATAACTGGGGCTTTGGGTATATTGTTCGTTGCTGTTAGAATTCAAACACTAAAACACAGCACCCACAGTATTGCAGGCCCTATAAGAGAAAACACTTGTATAGTTTGAGGGGGTTGTGCGTTTGCTAATTTTACTGTCAACCAGCAGGTGTCATCAGAGACAAGAACATCTACTGCGGCTGCCTTCTCAGAGATGACCACCCAAAATCCTGCTGCAGCTGGAATTCTTGCTGCTTTCTAAGGTCCCATCCTTCTGTAGAAGCTTCAACTGTAAGCCAATATCCACGCGGTTCCAAAGTTTATTACACAGGAAAGTCACGTGGAGAGCAGGGATTGTTAAAATGCAGATTTCTGAGCCTGAGCTGCAGAGATTCTGATTCAGTATGTATGGAGTAGGGCCTTGGATAAAAAAATTCCAGTTTGAGTACCTGGGTGGCTTAGTTGGTTAGGTGTCTGGCTTCGGCTCAGGTTATGATATCCTGGTTTATGAGTTCGAGCCCCGCATTGGGATCTGCACATCAGATCCTCTGTCTCCCTCTCTCTCTGCTCCTCCCCCAATTGCGCTCTCTCTTTCACAAATAAGCACAACCTTATTATCCTCCCCAAACCCTCCATTGGGATGCACTTTGAGAAATACTAATTTGCACCCACAGAGACTGTACGACATCATTTCATAGCCTTGACTCAGAGACAGTCAGGCTAGAAATAGATTCATTTGTTCATTCATTTACCAGACATCCACTGAGCCCATACAAGCTTGCCAGTCACCGCCGGCTACCTTCACAAAGCCAGGCTGCTCATGCTCAGGCCTGAGGTCACCACTGAGGGACCACTTAGAGAATCCAGCAAAGACTCAAACTACCCTTTCTTATATTCACCCTATCAAAGAACCTGGTTGACATCGTGAGAGGAAAAAGGTCCTCGTTTCCTATAAAGAACACTCCCATGTTTACAGAAATTCTGCCAATAAATAGACCCCTAATGGTGAGTTTACAGGACACAAACATATAGTCAAAAAAGGAATCTTGTTACCAAGATCCATTCTTTAAAACACCAACAACAATAACACATTCATGATTTTAAAACAAAGACAAAAATAATAAATCCATTAGTATCTGAAAATCCAAATGCTGTTGAGTATACGTTTCACTGTCGTATTCACTTTGCAAATCCAAGATAAATAAAAACCCTGGTAGTAAAAGAGTAGGATAAATTGCATTACTACAAATAAACCATAAACTAAATTCCATTAGAAACTTAACATTGGCATGATATGGTT
Source organism: Leopardus geoffroyi (assembly GCF_018350155.1). Lineage (NCBI taxonomy): Eukaryota > Metazoa > Chordata > Mammalia > Carnivora > Felidae > Leopardus > Leopardus geoffroyi. The sequence goes on along the minus strand of NC_059342.1, from coordinate 66,995,022 downwards.
GCCCAGGAGGGTTGAAGGAGAGTGCTTTCTTAGAAACTAATGAAAATTGTGTATTCCAAAGCAGTCTACAGCTGAAACACACAATCTGTTCAGTGACCAACACTTACTTTTTTTTTTTTTTTAACTAACTTTCTGACTTTAGAAAAGTTTTTGTTCTAGAATGGACTTTAAAGGTCATTGCACCCAACTTTTCTCTCCACCCTCAATACTGCTTTACCACATTGCAGCTGCAAAAGTGCCTCCCAGCCTCTGCATGCGTTCCTCTGAGGGATCGCTTCCTTCCCTGGAGCTCAGTCCATCCTGTGACTGTTCCAGTTTTTAGGAATGTCTTCCTCACATGCTGACTGATAGGCAGGAAAAGCCAGGGACTCCACAAGAAAGCCTTCCCTGACCCCTCAAAGTTAGCATGGTGCCTGGGGTAGGGCTGCATGGGAAAGAAACCTATTACTGTGGCCTAAACAAGGAAAGCATTCATTTTTCATATGTAACAGGAGGCCCAGAAGACAACAAGCCCAAGTGAAAAGCTGTGCAATGATGTCCTCCAGGAAGTAGGCTCCTTGTATCTTTCTGCTCTACCCTCTTTCCCACGTGGTGCTAGCTCAGGCTTGTAAGATTACTGCTGCTTCTGCAGGCATTACATCTGCGTTCCAGACAGGCAGAAGAAGGGGAAAACCAGGAGGACGAACGGCACTTATATTGAAAGGGCAAAACTTTCTTGGAACTCCCCCTTTTATCTTACCTTACATCTCATTGGCAAAAACTATGTCACATGACCACCTCAAACTTCAGTATGGGAAGGTGGGTATTTTAGTTGGGCACTTTGTTGACCAGAACATCTGGGTTAAACTCATGAAGAAGAAGGGCAGAATAGATATTGGGTAGGACAATTAGCAGTCACTGCCTGAGCTTGATAGTTAAATGGTGATTAACATATTAACTGGCTGATAAAAATCTGTCTTTCTAACCATTAGAACCCTTCAGGGGCTTGGGACGAGATTATAGAAACTCTTCTTTCACTGTAACATCCCTTCAGGTAATTGAACACTGTGACCATTTCTTTTCACTTTCCCCGCCCCCAAGATGTCTCTTTTCCACGTAGCTGTCTTTTCCAGGTTTGTCTTTAAAAACATTCCCATTTGTTCATATTCCAGGTGTGGATTGACCTATAAAAATCAATGCAGAGTCATTGCCTTCTTCCTGCTGTACACCATGCTATTAACAGAGCCCCAAATCCCTTGAACTAAAACATCCCACTGTCAATTTATACAGAGCCTGCCTTGAACTCCGAGGCTTGTGGGGAAGAGGTGGGGGGGGGCAATGGGGACACACATCACTGAATACATACCCTGTGAAAGGCATTCTGCCGTCTTCTTTACAAGGCATTCCATTCAGAAGACCCCAAGGCCATATCAATCTCATTCAGGCCATTGCAAGGCTGGTTTTATGGACTCCAGGAAGCACTTTACATTATCATTGTTAAACTTCATGCTGCCAGATTTAGTCTATTGCTCCTGAGCTCTGGTTGTTACCTGAGGAACTATACAGCTAGCATTTTTAGCTCTAACTCACCTTAAAATTTTGTCTATCTTTAGTATTAATTAGGATTATGTTCAGCTGTAATGGAAAACAACAACCACCACCAAATAACAATTGCTGACGTAAGACAAGTTTATTCCAGAAGTCTGGAGGTCGTCAGGCCAGAATTGACACAGTATGCCAAAATATCAGGGATGCAGGCACCTTTTACCTTCTTACCCCATCATGAAGTTCTACCAGTTTCAAGGTTACTGAATCATCCAGGAGGGCTGCTGAACTTCCAGCCATCATGTCTGAATTCCAGCCAGCAGGGAAGAGGAAATCAAGGAAGGGGCAATAGCCCTTCCTTTTAGACATCTCCTGGTAGTTACATGTCACTTCCGCTTATATCCCATTGGCCAGGACCAAGTCACATAGTCATAACTTAGCTGCAAGGGGGGCTGGGAAATGTAGTTCTGTTCAGAATGGTTATATGTCCATCTAAAAATCAAGTAAATGTCACCATCAAAGACTGACAAAAAAGAATATGAGGAGACAACTTAGAGTCTTGACCACTCCTCCCATTTGTTTCTTTGTTTGTTTTAAGTAACAGAGTAACATGCCCAACCTGGGGCTCCAACTCACAATCCCAAGATCAAGAGTCACAGGCTCTACCAAGTGAGCGAGCTAGGTACCCCTCTTTCCATTTCTTCATCCACATCAGTGGGAAAAATATTAAACTGTCCAAGTCTAGGACAGAAGACCAACAATAAGAGTTACTATTCACTGAACATTCACTATGTGCCAGGAACTTCTCTATGCATTTTACATGTAATAATCTAATGACAAAAACTTTACGTTGGGCATTATTACTCTACTACATAGGTAGAAAACAACAACGACAACAACAACAAAAACAACAACAACAGAGGCCTAGAGAGGCTGAAGCCCAAGTTCATATAGCTTATAAGGCATACAGGTGTGCTTGAATTGGAGCTCTTGCTTCTAATTAATCACTGCAATGCATTGCCTTAGGGCAATGTGTGAAAAATATAAACTTCTATCTTATTTCAGCAACTGTTATTTTTGGGGTTTTTGTTACTCACATCTGGCATCTTCCTCCTCTACTGGAGCCCTCCCTTGGGTTGAAATTAATTAGCAAGCCTTAGGCTTGGTCTTTCAATTAATGACTATTCCACCCGTATTTCTTCTCAGGTCAGCTTAGCTCCTAAGAGCCTTGTCCTTTGTAATTTGGATAAACAGGACAGGCTCCCAGAACCAGGCTTACACTGAAGACAAATGGGAGATATGACCCAAATGCAGGGAGCAGGCGTGGCAGTCCAGCAACACATCATGGCAGTACAGAGTGCTTTCATGTGGCTTTGGAGTAAGAAAAACCTCAGGTTGAATCCTGGATCTGCCGTTTGCCATCAGAAAAACTCCTTAATCTCTTTGCCTCCCGATTTCCTCAGATAAGACCCACCTTGCACATACACATGCATGCACAAGGACACGTCTCCAAACCATACAGCACAGAGTCTGGTACCTGGCAGGTACTCCCTTGCTTTAGGACTTTGATGAAAACCAGTGAAACTCCAACGCACGGTTGGAGCTGTAGGCATCCTTGAAGGAGAAAGAAATGTGAAAGATTAAAGGTTGAAAAGATAGTGAGGAAAATAAATTGTTACACTTTTTTTAGAAAAAACTCTTTTTTGACTTCTGGGAATTTATCCAAAGGAACAAATACAACTGAAGGAAAAACATAGATGCTAGATTTTCAGAACTGTCTCTGAAGAGCTAAAACCTAAAAGCCACTACATGCCCGTGTTGGGGAAGGAAGAACTTAGCGTACTGGGCACAGCTGCTCAGTGGAACTGTGGGTAGGCATTTGAAAGGACAGGACTGAGCCCTTGTGGCAGCATGACAACACATTTAGGATCAGGATTTATCATAAGTGAAAAAAGGAAGACAGCCATAGTACATATGGTTGCAACTTTGTATATATAACTATAACTATATGTATACGCACATGTTCATTCTTGTGTAGAACTAGGAAGAATGTGCCTAAAATAAAAATAGAACTGCCACAAGGATGTGGGCAAAGGGGTGGAATATTTTCAGTGTTTTAGTATTGTATTTTCAATAAATCAACAACAAAAAAAAAACATTCCATAGTGCCATCAGTTGGAAAGTCAGTTTTCTGTAATTTCAATAAAAGCTAGCACATTGAGTACTTCTAATGCCCAGGTCTTGGTTTCTAAATACCAATTTCCATTAAAAGGAACCAGGATTCCTTTAAGACATTATTGATTACAGAGCTGAGATAGGGCAAGCACAACATAAGCCTGGAATAGCTGGGTTGTGTCAGTAAACAAGGAAATACTCAAAAGGCTCATAGAGACCAGTCAAAAGTGTATAGGAGCCAGTATATGTGCTCTTATTGGCCAAATGTGAGATAATTTGGGCATAAAGATAATGATGATAGAAAAAATATCCATAATTCAGTGAATAAATAAGTGGGAGAGAAAATAAAGTTCTTCCTCATAGTAGAATACCAACTAATAAATGTAGAAGGAATGAGGGTATTGGAAAATCACCATTAGGCAAAAACCACAGTAGTAGTTGTTTCCGAGAAGAATCATGAATAGATGCTAAAGCCAGTTGGGTAAAAAGTTGATGAAAAACATAATCTTTACATAGTCTCAATATATCTCCCCACAAGATACTTAGTAATTACAAAGGGAGAAATAGAAAACTTACAGTGAAGGGACCAGGAAGATCACGTTAACCAAATGATCAAAGCTAACATCACCAATAATAGACAAACAGATAATCATGTGCCTCCTGATATGAGGCACTGAGAAGAACACAGTATGATTTCTGTGATATACATGCCAAAAGTGCATAACCTAATCATGAAGAAACTTAAACCCAAACTGAAGGACATTCTATAAAGTAAATGGCCCGACTCTTAAAAAATGTCAAGGTCATAAGTGACAAAGAAAGACTGAGGAATTGTTCTGAATTAAAGGACATTAAAGACATGTGAAACCAAATGCAATGTGTGATCCTAGACTGAACTCTTGACCAGAATGTTTTTTTTTTTTTCCCATAGAGGACATTCATAGGACAACTGTAAAATTTAAATAAAGTCTGTAGAACACACACACACACACACACACACACACACACAGAGAGTCAGAGACATAGAGACAGACAAATAGAAACACAGAGAGCAAGAGGGACAAAAAATGATAAAACAAATATGATAAAATGCTAATGTTTTAGAATTCTGAGTGTGAGGTATGTAAGAATTCTTTGTACTATTCTTCCAACTTTTCTGTATGCCTAAAATTATTTCAAAATAAAGTTAAAAAATAATATCTACCAGTGTCATTAGCTTTTTTCTCTCTATTGTGGTAAAATACACTTAACAGAAAAATGTACCATTTTAATAATTTTAAATTTTTTTTGAGAGAGACAGAGAGAGAAAGGGAGGGAAGGTCAGAGAGAGGGAGACACAGAATCTGAAGCAGGCTCCAGGCTTTGAGCTGTCAGCACAGAGCCCGACACAGGGTTCAAACCCACAAACTGCGAAATCATGACCTGAGCCTAAGTCGAATGCTTAACCGACTGAGCCACCCAGGAGCCCCCATTTTAATAATTTTAAAGTGCACAGTTCAATAGCATTTGTACATTCAGAAAGTTGTGCAGTCATCACCACTATATAATATACTCCAGAACATTTTCATCATCCTAAAAGGAAACTTCATACCCACTAAGCAGCAACCCCTCTTTTCTCCCTTCTCCTAGTCCTTGAAAAACACTAACCTACTCCCTGTCTCCATGAATTTGCCTATTCTAGATATTTTAGACAGACGTAATCATACACTTTATGGTCTTTGGTGTTTGGCTTCTTTCCCTTAGCATAATGTTTTCAACGTTCATCTGTGATGTAGCATGCATCAGTACCTAACTCCTTTTTATGGCTAGATGATGTTCTATTGTATGGGTATACTGCATTTTATTTATCCATTCATCAATTGATGGCTATTGGATTGTCTCCACCTTTCAGTTATTGTGAATAGTGCTATTATGAACATTTGTGTACAAATTTTTGCTCCAATTTCTGTTTTTAATTATTTTGGGCATATATTTAGGAGTGGAGTTGCTGGGTCATATGGTTATTGTATGCTTGAGAATGTACTGAGAAACTGCCAAATTGTTTTCCATAGTGTCTGCATCATTTTGCATTCCCACCAGCAACATATGAGGGTTCCGATTTCTGCACATTCTAATCCATGCTTGTTATTATCTGTTTAATATTGTCATCCAGTGGATGTGAAGCGGTATCTCATTGTGGTTTTGATTTGCACTTCTCCAAAATATTTAAATGCTGAGCATCTTTTCATGTGCTTTATGGCCATTAAAAAAAATCTTATTTAGAGAAATGTCTATTCAAGGGCATTGCTCATTTTTAAATTGGGTTATCTTTTTATTGTTGAGTAGTAAGAGCTCTTTACATATTCTGGATACTAGATCCACATCAGGTATATGATTTGGAAATATTTTCTCCAATTACGTGGGTTGCCTTTGCATACTTTTAAAAATAGTGTCCATTCATGCCAAAAGTTTTTAATTTTGATGAAGTCCAGTTTATCTATTTTTCCTCTGTTGCTTGTGTTTTGGTGTCATATCCAAAAAAACATTGCCAGATCCAAGGGCATGACAATTTATCCCTATGCTTTCTTATAAGGGATTTATAGTTTTAGCTTTTAAAAAAAAATGTTTAATTTGAGAGAGAGGGAGAGAGAGAGAGAGAGAGAGAGAGAGAGAGAGAGAGAGAGAGAGAATGTGTGTGAGCTGGGGACAGGGACAGAGAAAGAGAGAGAGAGAGAGAGAGAGAGAGAGAGAGAGAGAATCCGTGCTGAGCATGGAGCCTAACACAGGGCTTGATCTCACAACCCTGAGATCATGACCTGAGCCTAAATCAATAATTGGATGCTCAACTGACTGAGCCACCCCTACAGTCTTAGCTCTTATATTGAGTCTTTGACTGACTGAGTTAAATTTTTATATATGATGTGAGGTAAGTGTCCAATTTCTTTTTCTTTTCCATATGGAGATACTGAATTGTGTAAGCATCATTTGAAAAATGATAAGGAAATGATAAATTTCCTCATTGAGTAATCTTGGCAATTTTACTGAAAAAAAAAAACAGTTGAAATACACACATGCTTTTATTTTTATATTTTTAACCCTTTTCCATTGATTTCTATTTCTATCCATGTGTCAGTACCACACTGTTTTGGTTACCATAACTTTGCAGTAAATTTTGAAATCAGGAAGTGGTAGTTCTCCAACTTTATTCTTTTTCAAGATTGTTTTGGCAATATGAAGTCCCTTGTAAAACTCCATATGAGTTTTTGAATCACCATTTCTATTTCTACAAAAAAAGACCATTGGGATTTTGATAAGTATTGCATTGAATCTGTCAACCACTTTGGGTAGTACTATCATCCTAACAATATTAACTCTTCCAGGGGTCCCTGCTTGGCTCAGTCAGCAGAGCATGCAACTCTTGATCTCAGGGTTGTGAGTTCAAGACCCACATTGGGCATTGAGCTTACTTAAAAAAAAATTAACTCTTCCAATCCGTGAATATAGATGTCTTCCCATTTACTTATGTCTTCTTTTAATTTCTTTCAATGGTATTTTGTAGCTTTTAATGTAAACATCTTGCACCACCTTAGTTAAATTTATTTTACTTTCTTCTTTTTGATGCTAAAGGGAATGGGATTATTTTCTTCATTTCCTTTTTATATTGTTCATTGCTACTACACAGAAATAAAACTGATTTTTATGTGATCTTGTAACCCACAACAATGTTTAATTTGTTTAAATCTAATTGTGTGTGTGTGTGTGTGTGTGTGTGTGAAGTCATTATAATTTTCTCTACATAAATTCATGTCCTCTGAAAAGAGAGATAATTTTACTTCCTACTTTCTAATCTGGGTGCCTTGTATTCCTTTTATATCTTTCCTTCCTGAATTGCCCTGGGTAGAACCTTCAGTACAATGTTGAATAGAAATGGCAAGAATAAGCATGCTTGTCTTGTTATTGATCTTAGAGGGGAAACTTCGAGTCTTTCACCACTGAATATGACAGTAGCTGTGTGGTTTTCATAAATAAGTTCCCCCGCTACTACCACAGTGATTTCCCCCCCAAATGCACAAATCATCAAGTATTCTAGCTTAAAATCATTCAGTGAGTCACCATTTTCTTCAGCATAAAATCAAATCCTTTAGCATGGCCCACAGGACCCTCAAGGTCTGACCTCGGTTGAGTTCTCCAGTTTCATGTCTCCATACCCATTCTCTGTACAGATTCACAGACACGTCATTTCTTCATACGTGTTGTTCTCTCGCTTCTTTACCTTATCACATCCTATCTCCCTGCCCCTCCCACCTTCAGGGAGTCTCCGTGCTGCTCCTGAGCTAACTCCATTAGAGTGTCTGGCACACTGTATTACAATCATCTGCTTATCCCTTGTCTTCTTAAACAGACTGTGAGACTTTGGAAGGAAAGACTGGATCTCTCATTTCTGCATCCTTGGCTAATATAGGACTTGATAAATGTCTTTGGGATAAACGAAGACTCCTTTCTGTTTTTTTTTAATACGTAAGAATGTGTCTTGTAAGTCCTAATAGAGGAAGATCTGGGTAAGGATGAAGTAATACATTCAGTTAAAGAATCAGGAAGTTATAAACTGGGACTTTATCAGCTCAACACCTCAAATCCCAATTTGAGAGCCATATGCAGATTATTTTGCTTTCATAGTAACTTGAAGAATGTGTACACTAACTTCCATCAAATAACAAAATTCTACTAATTTTGGTGTTTTCCTTTCTTTTCAGGTTGCCAGGAAGCTCAAAATATTTACTACCTTGCTATGTTGTGACAATTAGTCCTAGAGTCTAGCATATTTGTTTCTTCTTGCTTATGCCTTTGTTTTTCTGTTTTTAATCTTATTGTATATATGCATTTTTGGCAAAAGTAGAGAATAAATATGTAAATATACAAATACATCAAAAATAGTGCATTATTTCTTATTAGCATAGAAGTGCACGGATGATTAAGGTGACAATTAGTAGAACAGAGTTACAGCCATTAAGACAAAGTTTGTCTGCAGTTACTGAAGCTGCATAGTCATTGTTAGGTCAGGGTCTCTTAACCAGCAATTAGGTAGATTTCATTCATCAGGCAGTGAAAAAAATAAATATTTTTGTTGGCAAAGAGAAGTATTTTCAGGCCCTCAAACTCTTTTCCAACTGACTCCTTCTTAACAGTACAGACATTTTGCATCAGACAGCATTGAGAAGAAAAGGTAAATATTTCTGAATTCAATTAATCAGAGTCAGAGCCTCTAATTGGCTCTAATGGATGAACTTGACCATCAGGTGCAAGCTCCTATCTTTAAATGCAGAGGCGACCTGCACCACCCTGAGTATAGGCTTCCATGATTTCTTTTTCCTCCCGCCCAGATCTAGTTGGTCACCAGGCCTGTTAGATTTCTCCCTGGAATATTCCTCTTCCCCTCTTACTCTCTCCCAGGTCTCCCTCCTCCTGTCCCAGGCTCCTGATAAATCTTGGTTCGGGTCTGAATGCACATGCAAGACTCCTGTATCCTCTCCAGGGTCACCTCTTGCTGCACATCCACATATTCTTGGTTCAGAACATGCTGGACAACTGGCATTTTCTCATGTTGCTGTACGATTACTGATGTTATTCCTCTGACTAGAATCTTCTCCTTTCCCTCCACCTCCCCTCCCATCATCTGGCTAATTCCTGCTCATCCTTTAAGGCTCGGTTCAGGTAGCTTCTCCCAATGACCCCATACTTCCCTGTGTGCTCCCAGAGCACCCTGTTCTCATCTTAATCCTCACTGCTGTCTATCCCCCTCATTAGGCTGTTAGCTACTTAAGGTAGGGAGTGAGTGAATATTTACCACCAAGTTCCCGCATTATAAATCTTGCTGACCAGAGGAGGTCTCAGGAAATGCTTGCTGAATTAAAGTGGACACACTTAGCGCATTGCTGTAGACATGCTGAGTAAATGCATCTGAAATGGGCCTCACTTACATTTTCCACAAAAATTTTCCTCACCAACTCTCATCAGACCGTGTTTTCTTTTCTTCCTTTTTTTTTTTTTTAATTTTTTTTTCAACGTTTATTTATTTTTGGGACAGAGAGAGACAGAGCATGAACGGGGGAGGGGCAGAGAGAGAGGGAGACACAGAATCGGAAACAGGCTCCAGGCTCTGAGCCATCAGCCCAGAGCCCGACGCGGGGCTCGAACTCACGGGCCGCGAGATCGTGACCTGGCTGAAGTCGGACGCTTAACCAACTGCGCCACCCAGGCGCCCCCTTCCTTTTTTTTTTTTTTTAACCTAATCCTTCTAAATTTAGTAAGTCCTTCTCACTCCTTCCCCTGATCTTTCCCTCATTTAATTAAAAAAAAAATCCTTAATCCATTTGTATTTGACTTAGATTCGCTGTCATTCAGAAAGCCAATTGTTCTAAACACCATTTATTGAGTGAATTCTTTCTTTCCTTATTCATTTGAGGTATATCCTTAGCTTTTATTAAGTTCTTATAAATAATATGTTTTGGGAACTATTCTTCTACTCCATTAGATCTATTACCATATGGGTTTAGTTACTGTCATTTTATTTCACTTACCTAGCTATTTGCTTTTGAATGTGACTACATTTTTTTCATATTAAGAAACTCTAGAGGAATATTTTAAACATAGAGATAAGCAAAGAAAAAATTAAATTATTCATAATCCCATAACAAAGAGATAACCATAATTATGATTTTGATGTAAAAAGGGTGGTTTTCCTAGCTGCCTTCCTCTTCACCATGACATTCTCCGATACTCTAGAATGTACTGGTTGATATCATAGCTGGCTGAATGTTCCCAGGGGCTTGCGTACTCTGTTCTCAACATCAGTGAACTATTCATGGTAAGAGTCAGGTGTGTTTATTCCAACATGTTATGCCAGGTGCAATGGGTTATTTTAATGGTATGCTTACTTATGTAATATACATTGATAAAAACTATGGGGGCCCCTGGGTCACTCAGTCGGTTAAGCATCCAACTCTTGGTTTCGGCTCAGGTCATGATCTCAGAGTTTGTGGATTTGAGCCCTGCGTCTGGCTTTGCGCTGACAGTGCAGGCCCTGCTTGGGATTCTCTCTTTCCCTCTCTCTCTCTGCCCCTCCCTGCCTCTCTCTCTCTCTCAAAATAAATAAAACTTTTAAAAATTAAAAAAAAAATGAGTATGAAAAGAGTAATTTCTATGAAAACTAAGTTGAATGCCTTGGAAAGACTATAAAGATACTAAAATTATTACTCTCAACTGTGTGAAAACTATAAAGAATAGAAATTATAAAACTCTGGGAGTGCATACTCAGCTGACTTCATAAGCATGTCTAAATTCCTAATCCACTTTTGAAAATCCATGATTTCACTTTATTAAAGTTTTGGGTGGTTATATTATTGGTGCGGTTAAATGCAAAAAAAAAAAAAAAGACAACAGACAACTTCAGAGGAGTCAGTCATAAAAAAGAACTATACCTATGTCAAAAGATTGGCCAATGAACGTTTACTTGAATTTAAACATTTTTTTCTTTCTTTCTTTTTTTTTTTTTTAATTTTTTTTTTTTCAACGTTTATTTATTTTTGGGACAGAGAGTGACAGAGCATGAACGGGGGAGGGGCAGAGAGAGAGGGAGACACAGAATCGGAAACAGGCTCCAGCCTCTGAGCCATCAGCCCAGAGCCTGACGCGGGGCTCGAACTCACGGACCACGAGATCGTGACCTGGCTGAAGCCGGACGCTTAACCGACTGCGCCACCCAGGCGCCCCAACATTTTTTTCTTTAATAATGATTCTCCTTGACCACATTTTTCAATTAACTGATTAACTACCAGTGCTTATGGAATTGCTTCAGAGAGCACCTACCATACCTTCAGTCATTTAAAAATATATAAGAATATGGATTTTATATAAATGAGATCAGGCTGTAAATACTGCTTTATCCCCCCTTTCATTGGCTATACTGTAGACGTTATTCCAAGTCATTAAATATTACTCATTTTTAATACCTGCCTAGTCCCTCCTATTAAAGTTCTATTCAACTCTTCCTTTTTTTTTAGACATGTAAAACCATGTACCTTTCTTGATTTCCTCTTTGCAGGACTGAGAGAACATTTGGAGGTCAATCTTATGCTCATCCTTGGGTTTCTTAAACAGCGAATCTCTTTTTCTCAATTTTCATTCACATTTTTAATTTTGGCGTTAAATTGTTTTATTTTGTTGTAAGCTGTGATAATCCTTCCTGGCAGGTGGAGAGTAGATCAAACACAAACCCCTAATATCCTGCCTCCAAATGTAAGGTTATATGATGAGTATGGATGACTAAAAGCCCTTTTGTTTTGCCTTGAAGGCAATTACTTACTGTGGCCTCTCTAGTCTGACGTACCTGGCCAGGGAGTTATAACTACCTAGAAAGCTTTAAGACTATCATTGAAAATGCTGATAAGCCCATGAAATGGTCTAATAGCTTAGCTTTGCGTTTTCTGAAATCCTAAATTTCACCTAGGTGCATCTTCTAAAGTTATTTTTCTCAGGATGTGAACAGTAAATGCATACTATGAAACAAAAGGCACAAAGCACTTCTTACTTTCACTGCTACTTGCCCCACCTAAAAAAAATAATGTGTGAAGAGGCACTGATTAGTTTCACAGCACTTGATAGGAGATCTAAGGCCAAAGAGCCTTACAGGACACTGGCTTCTTTTTCAATTTTTCAACACCTGTAAGAGCTTTGAGCTATACAGCTATTTGAAGCTCAAATTTTAATCATAACTTACATATTAATGTAATAACTTACATAACTTACATCTGAAGTGTGTAAGTAGTATGCTTCCTGAAAGAAATCCTGTAGGTGTTTTTTTTTTTAACTTTCTAAAATTTGAGGTTGAATACAAAGTATATTTCCATAGTCAAACAGAAAAAATTTCTGGGTACCTTTTAGGAGACGTGAGGCTTTTTGCATCTCTTTAATCTCTAGGTGGTCTATAGAACAAGAAATTATGTAAACTTACATCAGAAAGACCCAAGATATGAATGAACAGTCCAGACTCATTAATATTCTTCAGTATCTCAAGTACCTCCGTTGTTTGAGGATGCCTCATAAATGTTCTAGAGCAACAACTTTTGGCAAGACGGTATAGATCAACAGCTGGGCTATGATCTGGGCATAATTCGCATTTGCTCATGAAAAGCAGTCTGTACAGAAGCCTCTCAAAAAAAGGCCAACATTGTGAAACAAACTAGGAGAGGTTTATTGCTATTGAAAACGGTCTTCTTCCACTTATGAAGATCCCTTCCTTAGTCCCCAGTATCAATCAAAACATGGTTAATGGGGTGCCTGTGTAGCTCAGTCGGTTAAGCGTCCGATTCTTGATCTTAGCCCAGCTCTTGATCTCAGGGTCGTGAATTCAAGCTCAGCACTGGGCTCTGTGCTGGGCTTGAAGCCTTGTTAAAAATAAATAAATAAAATAAAATATTAGTTGTTGTTTTTTTTTTAATTTTTTTTTTCAACGTTTATTTATTTTGGGGATAGAGAGAGACAGAGCATGAACGGGGGAGGGGCAGAGAGAGAGGGAGACACAGAATCGGAAACAGGCTCCAGGCTCCAGGCTCTGAGCCATCAGCTCAGAGCCTGACGAGGGGCTTGAACTCACGGACCACGAGATCGTGACCTGGCTGAAGTCGGACGCTTAACCGACTGCGCCACCCAGGCGCCCCTAAAATATTAGTTTTAAATGAGCTTGACTTTTTCCAAACTTTCATGGGGCACAGCATAAATTACAGCACACCAGAGTTTCGCAAACCCACTAACTTAGCACAGATCCAGGTTTCAATTCGTGGGCAGGGCACCGTACCAGGTGCGTGTGTTTTCTCTGGTAAATGTTATCCAACAGGCTTTTTTCTACTCTACCTAATGACTTAATTCAGCTGCAATGGCAGCCCAGACTCAAGCCCCACCGGGCAGTGGATGAACTTTGTACTTCTTTAGTTTGTAGTACATTTATATTTTGTACTTCAAGGATCCTAGGACATGCTGCAAGTTGCTAGAAAGGAAGAGCTTGGAAATTCTGGGGCACCCTTGCAGCATAAGGACCTAATCTGAAGCCAAGATGTTGCCCATGATCACTTTCTATTGAAGAGTAGAATATGCCACCCCAAAACAGGGCGGTAGGATTTCAAAACATGCTACCCCCAAATGCCACTTTGGTATATTGATCATTTTGAGCTACATGTAGGTACCCGAAAAAGAGTAGATGCAGGGAGAGGCTTTCTCTGAACTCTCCTTATCTGCCTAAAGACAGATCCTCCAAAGGACTGTCGTCAAGTCTCTTCTTGGGAGGTTGATTAACCAGGGAGAACTGACTCTTATCACAGGAGACAAAAAGTTGACACCACACCCAGGCAAACTTTCTCACAAACTATTTCACCTCCCCCTCTATTCTTCTAAGGGCCCACGCATCTTTCCTAAAAATCATCTCCTGTTCCCCAGGAGGCTTACCTCACCCCTTGTCTTTCTCTGGTAAGATGGTATTTAAGCTTGAATTCTAAGCCACCTCAGGGAGTTACTCAATTTTCCCTGGGTATCTCCCATGTATACATGAGGTACACATGTTAGTAAATTTCTGCGTGTTTTTCTCATTAATCTGTCTTCTATTAAGGAGGTCTTAGCTAAGAACTCAGAAGGGGGGGGGGAATTATTTTCCTCCCTTACACTACTATTAATCACCATCCTGGTCATGGGAAAGTGTTCCAACACAGTACACAATGACATTCTTTCCTATAAAATTTTATTTATTACATAAAAAATTCTATACATTTGTTAGACTAAAATACAGTTTTCATTATAATTCTGGCAACTGAGTCAGTACACAGAGAAAACTTAGCATTAGATCAGCACTTTTTTCTATTTCATATTTCTGCACAAGAAAAACATTTCAAAGCTCCATTTCATATCGGCTCATTGTACTCTGAAGCCAGCTGGAATTTCATCCAATTCAGAGCTCTTGGAAGTTAATTTCCCAGCAAGATTTGATAACTCCAGAAAGTTAATTGCTTAATATACATATTTTTAAAGTCCTCTGAGAGCATCATGCTCTGTCTGTAAAGTCTGCACTGTGTCAATAATGACAGTCACAAATAGTTGGGCTACCACCGTGTCTGTGGGGCATGTTCAAGCACCTACATGTTTGTTTCCCCACCTGAATACAGTGTAATGACACTGTGATAAGAAAAAGCTCAAAATAACACTAAGGTAAAGGATCCTGAACTACGGAATTCATGGAAGGCTGAACTGTGATCCTACAGTTCATAATGGACAGACAGGACATGGTACAAAAATTCATTCTGACACTATGGATTAGGATGCAATGGCAAAAGAAAAAGACAAAGACAAAAAAGGCATCAAGTTGAGAAATATGCGGCACCACAACATACTTCTCATGCTGTATCACACAGCAGTGAGAAATAGGGACACACTGATGCGTGTTTTGTATTCCTATCACCCCATACGTTGGGCTGGGCCTGACACGATGTGAAGGCTCAAAGCCTGAGAGGTCTATAGCAGGTCCCTATTGCACTGACTTGTCTTAAAGCTTGGCTGCCTGTTCTAGGGGCTCTATTCTAAACTCCAGAAGTTTGGACAGGTTGTGCCAGCAAGTACTTAGAGTTGGGCCTTTGGTCTTCAGAAGATATGCATTTGTCTTTGGTTGTTTTTCCAGAGCCCCTGTCATTTTGTTAGGAGCCTTCCACACTTTTCTCCCCACCTTTCTGGTTTGTTAGTTGTAAAGTTTTTCCTCTTATAATCAAATCAGCTAACAACCCACTGAACTTACCTCATGGGGTTACAAGACCTATTTAAAGTGCATTCAGTGGTCAAGAATATTCTGAGACAGTATAATTGAAACTTCTTTCTATTACAGAGCTCCCGGTACCCTTTTGTAAAAGGGAAGAAGTCAGAAAACCTCAACACCACCACATAACCTTGTAGTAAGCACTAAGTCAACACAGAAGAAAGGTAAATTTCCCCATGCCAAGTCTCTGAAAATCAAATCTAGCAAAAACCAAGAGGAGCCAAAAAGAACTTCCAAGTACAGACTACTGGAGCCCAGAGGACGGGGACAACTTACTAGTCTCTGTCTCAGATCATCAGCCCCCAAAAGCTGTCCTGTTACTGTCTCATTCCTGTGAGGTATCTAATACCATTTAGGAATCCTGGCCTGATGATCAACATGGTAAATAAAGAGAGTGCTCACATTTTCTAGTGGCAGGTGGCATGGTCCGTGGGCTGCTGGCTGTAGCTTCATCTCAGTTCTGTGCCCATTTAGTCAAGTCTTCTGTTCCATGCCTACTTTTTACTCACACGGAATGATTTAACACAAATTCCTGAAAAAAATAACTAACTCAAACTACATTTCTATCTGACAGGATGGGTGAATCAGATTCAGAGGTGAAGATCAGAACATTCTAAGTCATACACATCTACAACAAAAGGAATATCAAATGTAGATACTTACACTGGACTCAGGCCCTTTTTCACCCGATATGGGAATTTCCACCCATGGTCTCTCCATTTGCTACTGTAGAAGGTTCATTAAAGCTCTTCTGGATGTGTGGGGTGGGGTAGGGAGCTGACTTTTCTCCTTTCTTCTCCAGCCAGTTATGAGATTTCCACTGCTTTCTTCAGCTTGAAAAGGTAGGTAATGGTTTGATGTCTGACTATAAATCATGACTCACTGGAATCAAACCTTAAAAGAACTTCAAACTCCTTTAAGGATTTCTGCGTGCTTTTTTAAGGGCCCTGAGGGCCCTCCATGTAGACGCAGCACCCCTACCTAACAGTATGGAGCAGATGTGAAGAAATCCACGTGCTTCCCTAAAGAAGCAAGACAGGGTGGGTGTGGGGAGTGAAGGCACAGTCTCATTGGAAGAGTGGTCAAAAGCTGCTCTAGTGGGCGACTGGAAAACACTCAAGGCAAGAAACACTTCCCCGATTTAAGTGGGGAGGAAAACAACTTCTGAATTCCCTCCTCCCCATCCCCATCATCTGCTTCTCCAACTTTCCACTAAAACTTTGCCAACAATGAGCTAAAATGAGTTTGCTAATTTATCATCATCTTCAACTGTTCTTGGTCATGATGACTGATATATTTTTAGACAGTGATCTACCGATAACACTTGTCGTATCTGAGCAACAATAAAAAGAATCAATCGATAATTTGTAGATGGCTAATTATAAGGGTTCCTTCCATATTCACTGTCTGGATTTTCTCATCCATGGCAAATAATGTGGTAGTTTGCCAAAATCCATCCCCAACACACACACCATCACACCTCCAAGAAAAGAAATCTCACTGTCTTGAAGATTCAGTGTCGACCATTTTGTTACTTTTCACATTAGTGCAGTTTCTATTTCCAAAACTGGTACTAAATGAAAAGTCTTAAGTTACACAAATAATTCCAGGTCAGAAGTTGGTAGGTGCCATCTTAAAAGTATTTTTAGTGGAGTCCTAATCACTACTTTATTTCAAAACATGTTATCAAACCAACTTTAGAGCAGCCTTTGATTTGTGTGCACGAGGCCCTAAGGGGATGGTGGGGTGGAGGCTGGCAGTTTGAGGGCCCTGAAATTCGATTACCATTTTAAATGTTCATAAATGTGCTATGTGCCTTTGAGAGAAAGACAGTCCATTGCTTTCATAAGTTTCTCAAAGGGGCCCACAGTCCTCTCACAAGATTAAGAACCTGCTTATGAATATCAAATATTAAATTCAGGTCTTAGCAAATACAAGTCAAAATTTCCTGAAACATTTGGGAATTACAATGCTTTCCTATTCAGCTAGGTCTTGACTAGACCTTGAGTAACCTAAAAGCGTTATTATTCTCAATGCCCTGGCCTGGAGTATTTTTTTCCTCAGGAAATCATTTTAGTTGTAAAACTGAGTATCAAAATGGAATAAAATAGCCTAATATTTTGGTTCCTAGTAATTTCATATCTTTTCCACAAATTTACTAATGAATTCCTTTAGAAAATATCAAACTTAAATGTTGCCCATGTAATTTACAAAAGTGATAATTGTTCATGCAATATTGAAACTGAAACATAAGTTTGACTTTTTTTATCCATATAAAAATCATGAAGATGGGAAGGACGAAAAGCTACTGTAGTATCTCCCTAGAAAGGTTTTCCACAGAAATTCTCAAATTTAAAAACTCTGCATTGAAGCTTTCTATAAGAAAGACACTTTAAAAGATCTGAATCTTGGATTAAAATTTTCCTCTTAAAACTTGTAGAGTAAGAATTTGGCTCACATTTATGAAGTTTGAATGGGGGAAAGTGTGCTATTTTAAATTGACAAGTGTATGCAACATGTTTAGTTTTTTGTTTGTTAAGTTTGTTAGCTCTAGATTTTTCTCTTGGCACACTCAAGGGTCCTGGTTTCAAAATCTGGGCTATGTGCCACTAATCAAAGATGAGCTAATTTCAAAAGTGGCCACTGTATGTGAACAGTACCTACCCTTCAAAAGGGCTAATATGCATCCTTAGTACACAAAGATGCATGAATATGCATTTAAAGCAAAAGGAATTCTATGCTGTGAATTTATAATATGCAAATCTCTGCCTTATGTGCATTTACTTTTGAACTTGCAATTTTCTAATATATATTCACGGACCACATCTTAACTCTAGGCAAGCTGTTATAGTGCACTCCTATCTGTCAGACGAAATGTATGAAAAGAATACAGAAATTAACTGTGGCAGGTGCATTGATAAGCCTCCAGACTCTGGGAAATTTTTTTTTTTAAGTAGCAATAAAAAAAGCAATAGAGAACTTATCGAAAGGTGAAAGCTTAAAGTATTTTCTGAAGGAAACTTCTCATAGGCTACCTTAAGGCTACTGGAAACTCCAGAAATTCAAATGAGAAGGTTACTGACCAAAGATAAACTAAAATGTTCAAGTCACCATAATTGGCAGCTCCATTTTTGGAATGGACCCCATTATTTCTATTTTGCAGTGGGGTGGCCTGGGGGACACCCTTGAAACGGCCTTTATTAGCTAGTGCTGGTGCATGGTGCAAATGGTTGAAGCTTTGGAGACACTGATATGGCCTGATATTTGGTGCCTGCAGTTCTGGTGGGAGAAGCACTACTCTCATGTAAAGCAACAGCTCAGGACCAGGATAAAGGAAGGGGTCATCTCCTCACTACGCCTACTGGGATGAAATCCTGAAACTGCCCTGGAAAGACAAGGAGCCTTGGCAGATACCAAGATCAATGGTATTGGGAATCAGCAACTTAATGTTCTTTGCTAAAAAAAAAAAAAAAAAGAAAAAAGAAAAAAGAAAAAATATCTAAGAGTAAGGGAGCATCTCTACAAAGGAACTTATTTCCAGCATAATTTAAAAATAAGATTCAATGAGTGCCTCTTCCCCAACCAATATGGAAAAAGTTTGGGTACCAACACACAGTTAAGCCACTTAAACTGCAGTAACGTAGGACTTAATCGTGCTATAGGATAGGATAAAAGCTCTAATCCTAAACATTAAGCACTGCATTAAATGGTTTAAAGGAACAACCTGCTCTGAGCTCTGCTCATCCATGCAAGGATTATGTAATCTCAACGCCCTAGCTAAATTCCTAATGTTTACCTAACGCACTGGTTAAGCCTCCAGTAGAACATAGGTCTCTTGGACTTACACCGAAATGTAACCTTCTCCCTTCCATACTACATTATAGCAGCACTTACTATTGAGGCGGGAGCCTAGAAAGTCTAAATCATGTACCAGAGGCTTTTTCTGATGGCAGAGCCCACAGTGATACTCCGGCCACCACGATCACCATTTACAATAGAGGACCCTAACTAGAACTCTGGAGATGTAAGTACTGAACACAATTTTGAAGATCCATCACAGAAAAAGACAAAAACCACAACACAGAGTCGATGGCTTATAAAATTATTCAGGTAACCACATATCACAGATAATTTTTGTTCTTCATCTATTCTTCTCACTTGGGCAGAAGATGGAGGCAGTGAGCGAGTAGCAATAAGGCGGCCCATAGCTAGCTGAAGAATGACTCACAATGAATGAAAGAGGCAGCAGGAATATCCAAACATAACCTCAAAACATTTAAATATTGCTAAAAAGCCTCTGTGAGGCTTTATAAAATGTATCAAGGAATGAAGCTCATATGAGAGTGATATTCTATATATTAAACATCTCTCTGTGTGTGCCTGTGGTAATATATATGCACCTATGCATATATCTACTTAGACAGCACACAGATTCACTCAGGGAAAACAGCCTGGCAATTAATTCGGAACTCAAATGACATGGTTACACATAGATCATAATTTCTAAACACAATGTTAGTAAAACGAAATTTATTTGTAAAACAGGACCTGTTATATAAAATGGCACACAATCAAGTTATACAAAAATACAAAATTTCTTTCTGATTACAGTTCTAGTTGCAAATGATAATTAGAAAGCATTCCTGGTGGCTTCCAAATAGCTGAGATTGCGAGCAAATGGAACAGGGAGCAGCAAGAGTCCATGATGCTGGGATGTCCAAGTGAGTAGAACCTAATTTCCAAATTCAAGACTTCCATCAGGTCACTTTGGAGGGACATCTCCTAGAATAGCTAGCTCCTAGAATGTCTTCTGTTTTGATACTCATCTTCCAAACTTTTTCCAATCCTAAATTTAGTTCCCAATGTTTCTTAATGTCCAAAATCTGTGTGGCTATGAAACAGAAGGTATTCTGAATTTCCTTACATGATTTGCTCTCTCATCTATTTGGAAAATTGTTAGTTACATAATTATATTTATTCCATTTCAAATGATATAAAAGAGTACAATGATACCGTTTGGCGTTTGGCGATGTTAGATGTTAACTTCTGGAGAATTATTGTTTCAAAATAGCTAGTCTCACAATGTTGGTTTCCCAGGTCTTGCCAAGATATGAGCTCTTAACTGTGTGTGTGTGTGTGGTTTTTTGTTTGTTTTTTTTAAAAATCCAGACTCTTATTGCAAATATTCTGAAAAATCAGAAATATTACATGAGCTTTGAAAAGAAACCAAGGCATTTAGCAAATTTTAGCCTAGCTAGAGTAAAGAACACGGATACTTAAAAAAAAAAAAATACAATTTACCTTTTGCAGCAATTTAAAGGTCTAACCCTTTGAAAGGAAGCACATTAGCAAACAGCTGCTTATTAAGCCCTAGTGACATTAATTGTATGCATTTCCATCATACCGGTCTAATTCACTGTCTAATTCTGGTAGGAGGCAATGCTTTCTTTCAAAAGATTCTTCTTCCATGGAATGATAAAATGCTGAGGCTTTTTTTTTTTTTTTTTTGTACAGAGCCTGTATTTAGTGCAATAAGTTTAAAAAATTTGCTCTGAAATATTTACTTTACATTAACAAAAATAGCCTTTTTTAAAAAAATTGTAACAAAAAGGAGTTATCGCATAAACAGATCATGAATTATTCTTAGCAAATTACACTTTTTTTTTCTTAAAGCATTCACCATTACAATAAGCAGAACAATGGAATATTAGCCATTCATATCTGGTAAGCTTTAGGAATTAAAAAAAAGAAAAACAACAAAGAAACAAAAAAAACCCAAACCCATCCCCAAACAAAAAGAATGTTCGACTCTTAGGATCAAAACATAACCAATTCTTCAGTTAAACATTGTAGAATCTGGATACTGAATGAATTGCCAAGGAGAGGAGCACCTGCCAGTATGTTTTCAGATTTCATAGCATTTGAATAAAATGGCCATTTAGCCCTAAGCCACTGAAGTTCCTTAGAAGCAGAAGCCCAAGCACTGGAATCTGCAAGGCTTTTGTGTTCCAAGTTTCCCTTCCTTCTTTATTCCTCCCAGCATTACTTAATCTGCAAATCAATATACAGAAACTTAATGGCTAAACTCGCTGGGTGCCCCAGCTTCCCTTCAAATCAGGCACACAAATGTGTGGAGGATGCTACTAAAGTAAAAAATGAAAGAAAAGACAAACTATAAGAACAAAGTTTGCATAAGAAAGATTATCTACCCTTTTCTTTTTAACCTACTCTCTTATAGAAGCTTAGGGTAAACTACAAATACCTGAGGAGTTGGTTACTTTTTAATGTTGGCTGACAAATGCATGAGCGATTATGAAAATTCCCATATTGAGTCCACTTGTATGTTTCTAAAAGTAAAATGACATGGCTTCTTTGATTGGGGAAAACTGATTGGAGTAACTCCTTATTTATCTGAAAGCATATGCCTAGTCTCGTCCCACTAGGACTTATGCATCAGTAAAATAAGATCTTGATTTTATGCACACATCGGGGAAATCACCCCTGAATAAACTTTAGACAGAGAATTCGGTACAATAATTTTATCTCATTTAAATAACTAAAGTTAAAATCTCCTCTAAGTTATTAAAAATGTTAATCAGATATGAATCTTAACATTTCCATTAAGACAATTACAATTGAAAACATTAAATGACGGCAGTTGCCTTGTAAAAGCCACCCGTATGAAAGGAGTACATGTTTGACAAAAATAAGCATAAAAAAGGTATTAAATCCCTGTTCCTTTTCTCTGATTTTGGCTGATTATGTGTGTGTGTGTATATACATATACATATATATACACACATACATATACATATATACACACACCCACACACACAAATACATAGTTATGTGTATATATTGTTTTGGAATGTCAATGGGTTCCATAACGGTCGGCTAGGTTCAAGCAGAACTTGCTCCCGAAGCCTAGAAAACAAAGTCATACAGAGTATAATCTTAGACAATTACCATTAAAAGGAGGTCATGAATGATGTTACAAATACACAGATGGTCACAAGCGGCAACAAAGCAAAATGGACTGAGAGCCCTTTGCGCGAACCTATATTCCAGGGGCCGCAATTCCTATGAATGTTGAAAGTCAGGGGCACCTGGGTGGCTCAGTCGGTTAAGCGACTACAGCTCATGATCTCACAGCTCTGAGTTCCAGCTCCTGTTAGGCTCTGTGCTGACAGCTAGGAGCCTGGAGCCTACTTTGGATTCTGTGTCTTTCTCTCCCTCTGCCCTTTCCCTGCTCACACTCTGTCTCAAAAGTAAGTAAACATTAAAAAAACAAAAATTTAAAGAAAGTCACATTTCCTTCTGGATAATCTCTGAGATATGCAGAGAATACATCTCTGGCCTATGTTGTTACAGTGTTCAGGTTTTTTTTTTTTTTCCTTTTCCTCTATAAATTCTTTCCTGTTGAAGCAGATGGCCGGAAGTTCTCTTTCTTAAACTTCTATAACATTGCATTTGGTAAATCTTTCTAAAATCATTTTCAAAGATTTATAGGACGACCTCACAGACCTTCAGAGTGTCCTGAACTAGTGAGGCTCTTTCTCAAAAAAAAAAAAAAAAAAAAAAAAAAGTCCAAGAGGAAAACTGGAAGTACTTATGTTTAATTCAATGATCCCTCGTCAAAAGGGAAATTTAAAACCTCATTTTCCTGAACATTAATTCTCTAGGCTAAAAGTAAACCCTAAATTAAAATATCCCATTAAGAAAGAAGATAAACAAGTGAACTTAACAGCAGATTGTATAGATACGGCTAAATAGGTATGGCGCTTTTACAGAACTTTTATCTAAGGGAATAACATGTGAATTAAATCAGGCAAAGACAAGTTAGCAATCCTGATTTCTACCAAACCCCAAGTTTTAACGAGGAATCTCTCACAGAATTATTTAGGGACACATCCAAGATGCATAGTGGTAGCAGGGTCAACTCTTACCATGCTAATGCAAAAGAGAGATCAGAATCAGAGGTACTGATGTACTTAAAATATTTAACTACTCTGTAAGCAACATCTCAACTTTTCTCCCGGGAAGTTTTTAAACTGCATAAAAAAATACCATTCTTAGGGACCAAATGCTATAATGTCCAAAACACCAGAAGCACAATGCACATAGAAGATATATTTGGAAACATAGTGGAGGGTTTTGCCGTTAATCTGCAAGCAATGAGCTGATGAGCAACATAAAACAAAAGCAAAAAATGAATGAAGATTTTAAAGCAGTGTTTCAGTTAAGGGGCATTAATTTAAAACTGAAAGCAATATTAGGGGGAAAAAATCTTCCTAAATTTTTGGCTTCTGGTAGAATGCCACATAACCTGGGGATTTCTCCTTGTATCATTACCTACAAATTAGAGGTTTAGGTAAGAGTCAGCATACTTGTATTCTCGTCTTCCACACTGTATCCTTCACTAAAGGATAATGCAGAAATATGTACCAATTCATGGTCAAACAAGCCAGTCAAGACCTCCAAATATTTCTCCCTTTTTAAAAATTATTATGACTGACAAATAATTTAATAGAAGTGTCAACCAGTGGAAAGACAAAAAAGGGGGGCAAAGGTAGTTTACATTTTAAAGATTTTGTATTTTACCTTTTTAAGGTTTACACTGGGAGCCAGTTACT
The DNA here is from genome assembly GCF_018350155.1 of Leopardus geoffroyi. NCBI lineage: Eukaryota > Metazoa > Chordata > Mammalia > Carnivora > Felidae > Leopardus > Leopardus geoffroyi. The sequence continues at coordinate 66,970,863 of NC_059342.1, read as the reverse complement.
GAACACGTATGACAAACAAACAGTGGCAAGAAGGAAGCCTTCCTCATTTAACCATGCCACCAGAGGGTCGGCAGAATCTTCACTACCGTCCCCCTTGGCCAGGGTCAAGTAGGAGGTATACAGAAAGGGGGAGTAGAGAAGGCAAGAAGCCAGACTAGGGGGATTGCTGATGGTGCCCCTTGCCCACTCAACGGAATTCTGGCTGGTGCACACTTAAAACTAAGAGTTCTACATCCTTTGACTTACGATTAGAGTGATCTGTACCTTGGGAAATAAACATTGAAGTTTTGACTCTGACAATCATTAATGCTATTAACAGCAACACCAAAATAGGCCCTGGAGGGGGTTATGGAGGAGAGAATTTATATCTAAACATTCTGCTGAGGTTTTAATTTAGGTTGAATATGCAATTATTTTGCATATAAATATGGCCTCCCCACCACCCAACCTCAAACAAACCCATTTCCTTTACTCTTATATACTTAAACGTGCTTGTTTTATGCAAGTTGGAAACCTATGAAATCAACCACTTATTAAACTTTATAGTTTAGTAAGAAAGAGGAGTCTTCATCTCACACTTTGGGACATCACGTGCAATCAGAAGGCACATTATTTAAAATTAGCTGTTTCAGGACGTAGGCAGTTATATAATATTTTTAAATAACATGCTGTTTAATAACAATACATTTGCAAAATAAGCAGTAATTACACAAAGATATGTGAGGGTTATCTGTCATTATGCAGAGGTGAGAGTATCTGTGGCAAAAGCAACTCAGGATTCTCTTACACTGATTAAGTTGCCTTTTTTTCCCAAATGAAAGTAGAGTACTTAGAATATACATACATATCACTGACCAGAGATCATTGACCTTTCTCACAATTAAGCTGAGGTTAGAGAAGACCAGGTTGTTTTACTGAGTGGGAATGTGAGTGTTGATGGAGTAATCTTGTTTGCTACTGAAAAACAGCTTAAGAAACAAAGAAAGTACAATCCAGGCAACAGAAGAAAAAGTCAGCAAAGGGTAAAAGACGGCAACAGAAACAAACCAATATTAAAAAAGTGGGGAATGTGAATTTTAGCAAGTTGAAAGGAATTGCTAGTATCACCTTCCAAAATGATAAAAATCAAACTGTCAGTTCAAGTGTACAACCAAATGTTCATTCCACTGAAAACCAAACATGTACAGCTAAAATTTAAAAGAAAAAAAAACCCCAAAACCAGAAATGGCTATTTTACTTTAGGGACAAAAATTAGCCCCTGCTTCGTGATAAGCCCTGAGACAGATGTTGTTCCTTTCAGCTTACTTTTACAGAAGGCGGTCTCAGTTGTGACAAGAATTCTGCCATCCAAGTGATGGGTAAACACACAAACAGAAAGAGCAGCACATCCTGTGTGATACAGACAACAAAAGCTTCTCCTGAAGAAGTGCAGTCAGTGAAAACAGAGAGAGAGAGGAAGTGAAAGTGAAATTCTTGGAGGGCGGTCACCTCCTCATCTCCACCTACCATCGGCTTTAGCTCTCTGGCATCGGCAACGCCTCCCTTACCAGCTTCTTTCATTGCTTTTCTACTGTTTTCCACAAACTCCTGCAAAATATGGACCAGATTGCATAAATTCTTAGGTCCTTTCAGATTTTGGTTGGCGATGAATTCTAAGGAACACTGACATTTTTAATTCAATATCAGTACACGGATGGCCTAAAACCAGAGCAGTGAATAATATTTAGTATCACTACACAACAGCTGCTAAATCTGTGCACATGGGCTGCAACTTGTGATATCTTTAGGACATCTTTTTTCCATCCATTTATTGTGACAATCTCACTTAAGCTCAAAGAGAGAATGTTACTTCTATCTGGAAGAGAAAATCCCTAATGCTTTCTTAAAAGACTTTTCTCATACTTAGATTATTGTTCTATTTGTTGTCTGACTTTTTCCATATCAAGGTTAAACAGAAAAACAAGAGCGTTTTATTCCATAAGCCCTCTCTTTAAACTAGCCCTAGCAGGTAAAAGAAAGCATTGATTCTACTAAGCGCAGAATACTGTTTTTACCCAACCATAAATAAGCTACTTTAAAAAAATGTCTATCTGGCTTTGAAATTACTCCATAAAGCAGGAAGATGGGAAGTAACAACCAGAACCTGTGGTCAAAAGTACTTAAAATGGGATTATGCCCCAAAGAAATGTTTCTATCATGTCCAAGTTTATGGAGCACTTCTCCATTAAATATCCTCATCATTCTTACTGAAAAAACCAAAAGAAGAAAAAAGTATTTTTTGTTACTCTGCTCTGGATCAAGGGTTTAAGACACAAAAAACAAATTCTCCCTCTTCTTTTTTTTAAGGTTTTTAAAATTTATTTATTTATTTATTTATTCATTCATTCTTTCATTCATTCATTTAGGTAATCTCTACACCCAACATGGGTCTCAAACTTACAACCCCAAAATCAAGAGTCGCCTGCTCTATCAACTGGGCCAGACAGGTGTCGCCAAATTCTTTTTCTAAATGTCTTAATCAGAAGGGAGATGGAATGCTCACAAGTCAAATTCCATTATGAAAACAACTAGTTAGAAATATAATTTAGACATTATGAAAATGTCCAAAATTTAGTTGATGGTGTTTTCAGTGAAAGAGATAATCAGTACCCAATACGTCCATTAAATCATTTGAAATTTCTGCAATTGAAAAAAAAATCTATCTTATTTATTAACACATTTATTTTATATTTAACTAGATAAACCAGGCTCCTGGAAGAGGACTTGTTATCTCAAGGTCTAAAGTTTACCCTTCAATATTACCTACTCTTCAGATAGGAATATTTCACAGCTTAATGGCAAAGTACTATTATTAAGAAGCATCCTTATTTTGGGAGCATTTGACATTGATAATAATATTTGAAACATTTTAATAGTTTCTAAAGTTTTAAAATTTTTAATTGAGATTCTAATACAGGGAAGCTGCAGAGGCTAGATAACTAAAGAATCGGAATATAATATCTGTGTAAAAGTTCAGATCTTGACTAATGGAAAACAGTATATAATCTATCAGTCCTGAGTCTGTTAATCTGTATTCATTACAAAACACTTTCAGTTTGGCCTGGCATACTTAGGATAATGACTTCCAATGGGGCTGACAGCAATACTATTTGGAAAGGTGGTAGACGGAAAAATATAGGCAGGTGCTACCACCGGGGAAATAAAGACTTTTTGTCTTTGAGCTCCACTTCAAGAAAGGGCACTTAGAACATCAGTGGTCCAATGTTTCAATTCAAGGACTAAAATTCAGGTTGTAAAAAGTCAATTTTAATCCATCTAATTGCAGAGAGGGAGGGAGCAGTATGAAATAATGTGAACTCAGGACTATTAATGGGTATTGCTCTAGCTAGGTGTATATATATGGTCTCATCCATGCCAAGAGGACTTTCCTTCTTCTCTGATTTCCCCAAGACTAACCTCATTCGTGAGCCCTACAGGTTTGATTCTAAATTACTCAGTTGCATATAACAGGAATTAAACATGGAGAACGTTTTGCAAAATATTTTTACTAGTATGTTTACCTCTAAAGCAGTAGAGGGCGTTTGAAATACTTACCATCAGCACTTTATCCATATAGAATTCTCTGCCAGGGCTCCCATCATTGTATTTTGTATCAATGGCAAAACACAAGAATAATACATCCACTACCATTTCGTAAATGGACAGGAAGCAATGAGCGACTAGGAAAGCAAAGAGGCAGACGATGATCAGAGGCAGCACCCATACTGTGTAATCTTGCTGGTAGTTGAGCAGCATAATCCCAGCCAAACCCGTGCTGCAGACTATCAGCACCTGAAGCAGAGAGAACAAAGAACACATTTAATATCCTACCATAGAAAACCACTATTTCTTCATCATTTGCAGACTTCAAATTCCCTTTAATATTTATAAACGCTGGCTGCATACATTCATTCTACTGCAAGCTACAAAGGATAATTCATATATACCCATACACACACATATACATGTATATCACATAAATAAAAAATAATCTTTTAAACACTTCTGGTTTACATGAAAAATAGTCATGTTTCCAAATGTTATGCTTGTTCCTTAAAACTTCATGTATTTAAGCACCTGTGGCAATTTTTAAGACAAATGTATGCATGCATATTTTATTTAAAAAAAAATTTTAATGCTTATTTAGTTTTTGAGAGAGACAGAGAGAGAGGGAGAATGAGGGAGGGGCAGAGAGAGAGGGAGATACAGAATCTGAAGCAGGCTCCAGGCTCTGAGTTATCAGCACAGAGCCCTACGCAGGGCTCGAACTCACGGACCGTGAGAGATCATGACCTGAGGCGAAGTCGGACGCTCAACTGACTGAGCCACCCAGGCGCCCCTATGCATGCATATTTTAGAAAATTGCACTATTGCACTCAGAATAAAATTATTGACAGTCCAGGGTATTGTACTTTTATATATATGAAATAGTATTATATAAATAAATCATTAAAAGCTATTCATTAATATTTATAGTAGCATTATAAATGTTTCATCAATACTTAGCCGCATAATTTCATCTTATGGGTGACTTAAAATTTGACCATTCTCCTACAGTTGGAGACTTATATTGTTTTCTGATATAAATAATGCTGCAACAAACATCTCTAAGAGTTTTTTCTTTGTTTTGTATTTTTTCACAGAGAACATGTGGTAAATTTAATATGAGTCGCCATGTAGTTTAGATTTGGATTACCTGTGAAGAAAGAGGTTGCCACAAATATCCATCATAGAAGAATATAAGAAACAGTGAAATTGCTTATTGTCAAGAACCACCTACTCTGGTCCCTCCCGTGCAGCACTTGAAATTTCTTGTGGTTCTTTTAATACGTTTAGTTCAGCTTTTCAATCCCTAGGAATGGTTTATGGCAAACATTATCACCTTCATTTTATAGACTGGGAAACATATTCAGAGATGCTAGCCAACTTGCCAAGGTCACAGAGTAGAAGGGCAGATATCACCCAAATAATGCTCTTATGATGCCAAATCCAGCCCTCTTTCAAGGTAAGAACTCAGCAAATACTTGGATATTGATATAAAGCAGTAATGGGTTATACTGAATCCTAAATACACTTGTGCTCAACCCTACACCTGGCCTAACATACAACATGAAATAACAAAGGAAAAGAAAGTCTTCTAGAACCACAGCAGCCTTTTCTGGTCTAGTGCTGAGAAGGAGCAGACTATAAATTGACCTGTAAATTTTCAGATGATTTTAGGGAGCAAATCTGGGTCTGCCCAAAATTTAGATGACCCTCCACCATTTTTTGTGGCAAACACTCAGGAATTCTCTCTTACAGTCATTTACTTTCTGGGGTGACTTCTACAGATAGCTAATTATATCCATTTTCTTTCACTCTCTTTGGTTTTTAGTATGAGTTGTTTCTTACATCTTCTTCAAATTTTTGACATCCGTCCTACAGAAGGACTGAGGTTCTTTATGCTCACTCTAAACCACTAAAAGTTAAGCCACATTTGAAATGTTAAGGTCAATTACAGGGAAAAGGTGCAGCTCCGACAAACTAGGTGTTGAGACAAAATCTGTTGAAGTGGAAGGTTGGATACTGTCACATTAGAAACAACTTTAAGGGCCACCTGGGTGACTCAGTTGGTTAAGCGGCTGACTTGGCTTAGGTCATGATCTCATGGTTTGAAAGTCTGAGTCCTGCATTGGGCTCTCTGCTGTCATCACAGGCTTCATCGGTTCCTCTGTGCCCCCCACCCCAACTTACTCTGCCCCTCCCCCACTCGCACTCTCAAAACAAACAAATAAACAAACAAGTAAGAAACAACTTCAAGAATTAATGATATTTAGCCCAAAAGCCAAGGGAATGTAATAATGTAATAATTACTCCCAAATATAATGAAAGGGTGTCAAGCAGAGGATATGTTAAAGGTTCTCAAACTGCAGAAGGGCTAGGTATCACTTGGGGAGTTTGTGAATAATACAGATTCCAGGGCCCTACCCCCAGAGTCCAATTGGTTAGAGCTAAGATGAAGCCCAGCAATATTCATTTAAAAGGTTCCTTGGGTGGGGGCAGCTGGGTGGCTCCGTTGGTTAAGCATCCAACTCTCTGATTTCAGCTCAGGTCATGATCACAGCTTGTGAGTTTGTGAGATGGAGCCCCAAACTGGGCTCTGCGCTGACAGTGGGGAGCCTGCTTGGTATTCTCTCTCTTCCCCTCTCTCTCTGCCCCTCCCCTGTTCATGTGTGTGTACATGTACACATATACACTCTCTCTCAAAATAAATAAACTTTAAAAAATAAAATAAGATAAAATAAATAAAATAAAATAAAATAAAATAAAATAAAATAAAATAAAATAAAATAAAATTTGCCTCAGGTGATTCTGATAAAGTCTACAAGAAGTACTGGCTTAGATCAGTGATCTCCGTGGTGGGGTACACATACCCAAGGGAGAATTTAAGAGCACCTGGGACTTCAAATTATATTTCTCATTTATCTTAATTTCCTTTTATACTATGCTTTACCATGTATATATTAGTAAAAGCTGTACATGTATCATTAATAAATGTAAATATATTAGGAAGTGTGCTCAAAAATTTTTTCTAATAGGATGCATGATTTTAAACATTTCAACACTCCTGTTCTATAGGACACGTTTTTGGTGACACCATAGAAGAGATTCATACACAGGGTAGGATGGGAGAAGCAGAAAGGAAAGGGTGCTAGTTTTAGAATCAGAAAGATGTAGATTTGAATCACAGAGTTAATACTTCTTAGTTTTGTGACTCCAAGCAAGTTCATGTAACCTTTCTGAATCTGTTTTTCCACCTTTAAAAGAGACATAAAAATACATACATCCCATTGTTAAAATAAGCATTCTGAAAGCATTTAACACAGTGCTTAGCAATCTTTGTTTGTTTCTTTCATTTCCACCATAAATCTTGCATTTGCGATGCCCTTTCCACATGGAGCTCATGTTTTAAAAGATTTTGTCAGTAAAATAGCACCTACAAGTAATAATTCATATTATCATTTTTATTAATCAACACCAAATAAACTACCAATAATTAATGTTAGAAAAAGTATTAGCAAATGAGATAAAATAATTTCACACAGAAGTGAAGAGCTTCAGATTTTGGATAGTTTTATTGGGCAAATATGCAATATCTATGAGACCTGAAAATGTTGAAATAGTTTGTAAATCTCTGTTCTTACCTGTGAAGACCCAATAGGCCAGTGGTCACAGATCACAAGCCACTAAACTAGGGGAGATAAGATCCCTCCTAAATCTAATTTACCATTCCATGAAACCACTGGGGTTCCACAGAAATGGAATCCATGGAATTGTCTTCTGTTTTCTTTTAAATTCAGGGTTTTTAAAATTAAATTTTATATTTTGAGACAATTTTGAATTCATATTTCATTGTAAGAAATAACACAGAATGATTTCATGTACCTTTTACCCAGTTCCCTTCAACAGTAACACCTTGTCAAACTAGAGTACAATATCACAACCCCAGTACTGACATTGATACAGACAAGGTACAGAACATCTCCATCATAACAAGGATCTCTCACTTTAGCCTTTTATAATTTCCCCTATGCCTCCCTGCAACCCCAGCCCTAACTGGGTGACCATAAATCTGTTCCCAATTTCCATAATGTTATCATTTTAAGAATGTTGATAAATGGTTCAAGCCCCATTTTGGAAGTAGAGCTTACTTAATTAAAAAAAAGAAAAGGTATGTAAGAGAAAATAATTTGGGGTACCTCCTGGCTCACTTAGACCATATGACTTTTAACCTCAGGGCCATGAGTTCAAGCCTCACGTTGGGTGTAGAGCTTACTTCATTGAAAAAAAAAAAAGTATAAGAATGTTACATAAATGGAATCATACAGTATTTAATTTTCTGGGATTAATGTTTTCACTCAGCAATATTCCCTCATGATTTATCCAAGTTGCTGCGTGTTATCCATAGTTTGTTCCTGACACCATCTTTTATAATGCTTATTCTGATCTACCTATGTGAACTATCTGATCAGGGACCATTTCTGCATACTAGCAGCTACTTTTAATTGCAGTGAAATAAATTCTTTTTAAAAGATTTACTGTATTCTGTGATCAGAACTACAGTCTTAAAAAAGAAAACTAAAGAATGTTTATCTTAGTATGTTGGAAACTAAAATACTTTTTTCCCCTCTTATTTTTTTCTTTTTTGGATATCTCAATTTAAAAACAGTTATCTTGGGGTACCCAGGTGGCTCAGTTGGTTTAAGTGTCCGACTCTTGATTTCGGCTTGGGTCATGATCTCTCTGTTCGTGAGTTCAAGCCCTGCATCAGGCTCTGCGCTGAGAGCATGGAGACTGTTTGGGATTCTCTCTCTGCCCCTCCCCAACTCACATTGTCTCTCTCTCTCTTTGTCTCAAAATAAATAAATAAACTTTAAAAAATAAATCAATCAGGGGCGCCTGGGTGGCGCAGTCGGTTAAGCGTCTGACTTCACCAGGTCACGATCTCGCGGTCCGGGAGTTCGAGCCCCGCGTCAGGCTCTGGGCTGATGGCTCAGAGCCTGGAGCCTGTTTCCGGTTCTGTGTCTCCCTCTCTCTCTGCCCCTCCCCCGTTCATGCTCTGTCTCTCTCTGTCCCAAAAATAAATGTTGAAAAAAAAAAATTAAAAAAAAAATCAATCAAATAAAAAAAGTCTATCTATGTTTTAAAAGTAATTTTCTTACAGTGTTGTAAGTTTTGTATTATTCAAACTTTCATGTTTCTGGTAAGCAATTTGGTAATGTACATCCAGAAACCTATTAGGTACTCTGACTCATTGATTCCACTTCCAGGATTCTGGCCTCAGGAAATAAGGATTGACACAGGCAAGGGTTTGCATACAATGGCTTCACTGTATCACACTTTATATTAGTAGAATGAGAACAGTTTAACTATAAAAAGAAAATTAGAGGTTTGGTTAAAGAAATGATGATACAATTGTATAACCATGTTTAAAACATTTTTAATAAAATAGTAAATGCTCATGACATAATATGAAGTGAAAAGAGAGATAGAGGAACCTGGCTGGCTTAGCCGGTAGAGCATGCGACTCTTGATCTTAGGGTCATGAGTTCAAGTCCCATGTTGGGCATGGAGACTACTTAATTAAAAACAACAAAAGTTAAAAAAAAAAAGAAAAGAAAAGAGATATAAAAATTGCCTTTTTTACCACATTGTTTTCTGTTATTCCGATAGATGGCTTCTATTTATTTATTTATTTATTTATTTATTTATTTATTTATTTATTTATTTATTTTTGAGAGAGAGAGGGCACAAGCGAACGAGGCATAGAGAGAGAGAGAGAGAGAGAAGTGGGGCTCACCCAGGGCTCATGTTTTACCCAAAGCAGGGCTTGACTCACCCAATGCGGGGCTCGAACTCACAAACTGTGAGATCATGACCTGAGCCAAAGTCAGATGCTTAACCGACTGCGCCACCCAGGCGCCCCCATATGTTTTTATTTTAAGTTGCTTCACATCCTTCTTAGTAGCAATTTGGTAATGTACATCCAGAATTACAAGTATGTAAAACATAAAATAGACAATAGACAAAAAATCTGAAGCCTTCCTAAGTCAGTCATATAGCACATAAATAATAGCAATGGTTGATAGCAATAGTTGATAACAGTGTTACTGTTATCAACACTATACTCCTTGACACAGATTAACTTATTACATCCTTACTATAAAACATTTCCTCTTATTGTAAAAACATGACAATAATAAATCCAACAGTCATAATGTAAGTTTAATTACAAATTTCCAAAAGAACTATGTGTACAGTTTTATCATTCTTTTTAGATGACAGTTGCCTGAGAACTTAACACCACACTGTGCTTGCTTTCCATGCCTCTCGACACCAAATATTTTTTCCTTTTCAAAAACACTTTCAACACACAGTGGCTGGAGTAACCTAAGTGTTTGGTAGTAACAGAATGTTTAGGAATAGCATCTGATGGGGGCGCCTGGGTGGCTCAGCCAGTTAAACATCTGCCCCTTGATTTCGGCTCAGGTCATGATCTCATGGTCATGAGATCAAGCTCCATGCCGGGCTCTGCACTGAGCGTGGAGTCTGCTTGGGATTCTCTCTCTACCTCTCTCTCTCTCTCTCTGCCCCTCTCCCCTGCTCGCTCTCTTTCTCCTTCTCTCAAAATACATACATACATACATAACAATAACGAAAAAATAGCATTTGATGAAATACTGACAATAATGATAATGAATAATTATGAGGATTATCAAAGCAATATGAAAAATGTATATGATATAATGTGAAGGAAGAAGGACAGAACAAACTGGTATGTAGGCTATAATTATTATACCATAGAAATATAAACCTATTAAGAAAAACACTGGGAGGGCATATATAAAAATGATATTATTAGATTATAGTGATGTCAGCTCAGCTCAATTTTTCAAATTTTCTGAGCATTTTATGGTTTGAAATACAGATACAAAGAAATCCAATTATATTGCTATTTATTATTCTGCAGATTTTAATAGTATAGAAAAAATACCTTTTTTCAGATGCTTTAAGGATAGGTTAAGTCTCATTCCCTCACAGCTGTTTTATTTATTTATTTTTTATTTTTTTTTCAATATATGAAGTTTATTGTCAAATTGGTTTCCATACAATATCCAGTGCTCATCCCAGAAGGTGCCCTCCTCAATACCCATCACCCACCCTCCCTCCCTCTCACCCCCTACCAACCCTCAGTTTGTTCTCAGTTTTTAAGAGTCTCTTATGCTTTGGCTCTCTCCCACTCTAACCTCTTTTTTTTTTTCCTTCCCCTCCCCCATGGGTTTCTGTTAACTTTCTCAGGATCCACATAAGAGTGAAACCATATGGTATCTGTCTTTCTCTGTATGGCTTATTTCACTTAGCATCACACTCTCCAGTTCCATCCACATTGCTATAAAAGGCCATATTTCATTCTTTCTCATTGCCACGTAGTATTCCATTGTGTATATGAACCACAATTTCTTTATCCATTCATCAGTTGATGGACATTTAGGCTCTTTCCATAATTTGGCTATTGTTGAGAGTGCTGCTATAAACATTGGGGTACAAGTGCCCCTATGCATCGGTACTCCTGTATCCCTTGGGTAAATTCCTAGCAGTGCTATTGCTGGGTCATAGGGTAGGTCTATTTTTAATTTTTTGAGGAACCTCCACACTGTTTTCCAGAGTGGCTGCACCAATTTGCATTCCCACCAACAGTGCAAGAGGGTTCCTGTTTCTCCACATCCTCTCCAGCATCTATAGTCTCCTGATTTGTTCATTTTGGCCACTCTGACTGGCGCCTCACAGCTGTTTTAAAGGAGTTTATACGTAGTAACAATGACAGCTAACATTCACTGAGAATTTACAATGTATCAAGCACCATGTAGGTACACTACATGTATTAACCAGTTTAATCCTTACAACCCTAAGAGTTTGGCTCTATTATAATCCCAGTTTCATAGATGAACAAACTGAGGCACAGAATGGCTATGTAGGCTGCCTCAGGTCACACAGCTAGTAACTGACAGAGCTAGGATTTAAATCCAGGCAGTCAGGCTCCAGATATAGTACCCCTAACCACTAAGCAGGCTGTTTCTGAATTCTTTACAGACCGAATTATGTAAGGAGGAACATGTGCAAATTACTGAACTGTTGTACCTCAGTTTCCCCATCTGTAAAGTGAGGATAATATAACTTCCTTTACAAATTTATTGTTAGGATTAAATGAATACCATACATGTAAAGAACTTAGAACAGTGCCTGATGCATATTAAGGGCTTTGTAAGTGCTTCCTTTATATTACATATTTTACTTAATAGTTTTTTGATGAGCTAGACATTTTTCAAATGAAAGAATATATATATATATATATAAAACTTCACTGTATGTCCCAGATAACATATTTGGTCTTACCTTGCCTAGGAATAACATGAAATCCCCCACCGTGTTGATCGCAGCCACTCGTAAAGCATTCTCCACAAGAATGACAAAGGCGTCCTTGGCGGAGGTGCAGAAGTTGGTGCTGTTGATAGCTGTGGCTGTGTATGCATTCTGGACAAGGCAAAAAACAATATTTTCATTAATAAATGTGATTTTACCTCGTTAAGATATAAACCAAATACAGTGAACACACGGCTTATTCAAATAGTCCACAGTTAAACCCATGGCTTTGGTGAGGTACAGGTTAAGATTAAGTGCAAGGAAATACAAGACATTAAAAAAAAAAAAAAAAAAAAGCCTGATATGGTAAAAAGAGCTTTTGGTTGGCTTAGTTTTAGTCCTTTTTAAAACACTGACATTTATTAACACACACACAGATTTTTCTAACATCCATTAACTTCTTCCCTGTCTTAGTAAATCAAACATAATTTAACCTTTCCTGGATGTCTCAGGTTCATCACTATGAATATCAGTGATGCATTATTACCATTTTAGTGATGCTTTAAAAGCTACACAAATATGTAAAGGCATAAGGATGCTGTGCTGTTTTATCCGGAACATCTGCCATCTCCTCTTTGGTGTTTCCTTTCATGCTGTCACTTCTCACAGCTCTTGTGGTAGACAGCCGTTTGTTGCTCCCTCCTTCCTGGGAGCAGGACCCTGAATCCCCTTTGAGAAAACAGTCCTTCCCCATTCTCTTAGAGTCTGAGTCAGGGACACTACCTGTAGCTCTGGGGGCAGGCCTTGATCGATGTGAGCCAATCAGCATGTTCTACCCACCTTCTCAACGGTTGGTTCAGGAACTGGTACATAAACTCATAGAGCCAATGAAAGTAAAAGATGTTCCCTGGGGCTTCTGGGAAAAAGAACTTTCCTTTCTCTTCCATGGAACTCCTGACAAAGCAGCTCTCTGATTTTCCTGGATAGCGAGATGTGAGGGCTGCGAGGGCTGTTTTGCCAACACGATGGGAAGAACCCAAAACTGCTGGGGGTCACAATGTGTAACGGAGGGTGAGGCTAACATCATGGAGGTCAGAGCAGAGAGAAACCCATTACTAGTACTTGGTGACAGCTGTCACATGATGTCTGCATGATTAGGAACTAGCCAGATTGCTGGACTTTTCAGCCAGAGAAGTGAATACGTTGCTAAATATCTCTCCCCTCTCCTCCCACTCTCTCTCCCCCCTTTTCTTTGTCTCTCCTTTTAGGCCAGACTGAGCTAGCTACCTTTCTGTCCCTTGTAGTACTGAGTCCCAGCTGACACACTTTTATTCCATTATACCTGCTTCTGCTCTGTGTCCTCTCTGACCCGCAGTCACAGACTCTGATTCCCCCCCCCCCCTTTTTACACTGCATTCTAGAAGATGGCTGGCATTTTCTGGGAAATGTGAATAAGTACTATAACATCAAATACATCTGAATCTTAGGAAGGGAAAGTTTATAGACTTTGTGGCTAAAACAGCTATAGTCCTGAGGAATTTTTGGTCTAGTGCCAACTTAAATTGTTGGAAAACTGCTACACACAAAGGGCTTACTTTACACTGTGTTGTCTATAAAGCTGTTTTTTTTTTTTAGCTTAAATATAGTCGACACATGATGTTTCAGCTATACAATATAGTGATTCCATAACTATAATTCATGCTATACTCACCACCAGTTAGCTACCTTTTGTCACCATATACTATTACAATACCATTGACTATTTTCCCTATGCTGTGACTTTCATCTCCAGGACTTACTCATTCCATAACTAGAAGCCACCCCACTTTAAACACTGAACTTGGGAGAGACAACCTTTAATTTCTGAATGTTCCTACCGTATGCTTGTTAGTTAATAGGAACCTGGTATGAAGATGAAGTTTGAGTCACAAAAATTTAATTTGCCATTGTACCATTAAATTTGTTGATTAAAAATGCAGACTATTTCAGGGCCAAGGAATGAAGACTGTACTGAGTGGGACACACTACATTTTCAGCAATGGAGCAGCAGGAAATAATGATGCTCTTTTAAAAACACAATTATGATTTTAATATACATAATTCCATCAAACAAATTGGGGTAATTTATTATCAGAATATAGTACATTATGTTTGCAGTTCTTTTTATCTCAAAAGCTAATATAGAGAGTATTTTAAAGAAATGATACTGTTAAATTATTCTGGTAGCATTCGTTTCTGCCTTGCGCTCATATATGGTCATCTTATCATTTAAAAGACAGCAGGCACCAAAGAGTTAACTATCTAACTGCAGTGGTCCACATTTCTCCACCTTCTGTAAAGCTTCTTTTGAAACACTCTGCCAAATGCCTCAATGACCTCAAAATAAACTATACTTTTGATCTTATGTAACAATAACTCTGTTGAAAAATGATGGAGAACTTCCCAGGCCCGATTTATTCTCAAAGAACCAAGACTGACCACTTCTCTACATACACACACACACACACACACACACACACACACACACACACAGAAAACCATTCAAATGTATTCTAAAGTAGAGAGGTTGGCAAATCTGACCTGCTGCCTACTTTTGTAAAAAGCAGTGTTAATGGAACACAGCAATGCTCATTTGTTTACGTGTTGTTTAGCACAGATGTTTTCACGCTGTAATGGCAGAACTGAGCAATTGTGACAGAGTCTGTATGGCCACAAAGCCAAAAATATTTACTACCTGGTCCTTTATAAGAAAGCTTTGCCGTCCCTTGTTCTAGAGTATTGCCCAGGATCAATATCAACCTTGTTCACGGTCTATGGAACCCATCTTCTTATCCCTTTTGAAATACGAACCCCAGTTTCTCATTTCTAGTCTTTTAGTACCTTTTTCTACATACCTTTCACTATAATTCTTCAGTTCAATGACTGACAAATGTCTATAGTGATCTGAGACACAACATCCCATAAGGAAAATACCTTATTTTCCCTTATTCTGAGACATGATTAAGAGACTAATGAACCAGTTACTTAATAACAAGTTTTCAGGGGAAAATACCCTGCCATATTAACTATATATTGATTATGAGATGCTTCGTGAAATCAAAAAAAAAAAAAAAAAAGAAGGCATATAATGTCTAGAATCAGGGATATTGGAAAACCCATTTAAATCATGTAGGTACTGTCTTAAAACTTACCTCCTCAATGAGGACCGACAACTCACTCTTAATTATGTTATTTTACCCTTCCCAGTTTGAACATGACCTTCTTTGAAAGGGACAGAAGCAAGAGAGGATCCACATACTTCCAATCTGTCCTTTGTTATCATCAGACCAGCTGACTCAGAGAGGACCTAACACCTCCAAGCCCAACCATAAAAGCTGTTTTGCTGCCATCATTCATTTTCAGAAGAAATTATTATTCCTCCTTTCTCACTTCTTCTCTCCCCACCTGGCCTCACACGTCCCATCTACGTTGAGAGCAGTTTATTTTTTTGTGGACATAGAAGGAGGCAGCAGTAATTTCTTTTCTCTACTCCTGCGTTCCAACGTTGGATATGCTCACAGAAATTTAGCCTTCTTGGCAACATTCCTACAGATCTGTGCAACTCCTTTGTAGTCAACCTAACCAAAAAAAGTTAAGTGGATATTTTATAAGCTCTTTCTTCCACTCCCGGGGCAGGAAGATGAGCTGCATGTGACATGCAAAGGTCAAGGTGACCTCTTCAAGGAGAAAATTGTGCTACAGATCACAGCAGGGCAATGAAATCTTCTTCCACTTCTTTACATCCTAGTCTGAAAGGATTCACACAAAGGTTCTCAAGAAATTCTGAGTTCTTTGTGGCTTTCCCTATTAGTGTTCTCTGAACTTTCTGCTCAACTACTTGAGATTTTTTAAGCCCGCCTACCTCTTCTCTGACAGCCCTCCTGATCTTGAGCTAAACTGCCCACAGAGAACCATCAATGATTAACATTTAGCCAGTGCCCAACATCTGCTCAGGCAGGATATAGGCTTAAGACTATTTAATTCCTAGAAACAACATAAAAGGTGATCACCACCCAGGAAGATTTTTAAAAGGATGACAGTTAGCACAAGTGGTCCCTGGTAAGATTTTTGTGTGACAGGATGAGGTGAAAAAGTCCTGTGGAAGAAAATGTTAGGATTGAAGGTCACCGTGTGGGTAACCCAGGCCTGCTTGGCCACATGTCCCAGAACATAGCTTCTACATTGTCACACCTTTCCTTTCTTAATATGTGGACCTTGAGATTCTCTTTAAATTTAAAGTCTTTATATAATAACTCACTTAATAGTGGCAAGCTAGATAACAATGGTAGGAAAAAGGGAACAGGTATGTGAAACTCTATGTGTGGATTATAAATTAAATAAGGGAAAAAGTAATTAAAATGATCCCTTTGTTATTTTGAACAAGGAATGGAGGGGGCACAAAGTCCAATCTATACCATAGATTTCATTTAGTTTGGTTCTAAATACTTAAGAGTTTTTAAGGAAATAAGAGTTAAAGTATGCAAATCTTACATTGATTGCCTTTAAAACTATCACTTGTGTTAGTTTATAGCAGGAAACATAAAAGTTTGAGATGTTTGCATATTCTCTGTAATAATCTATACTTTAGTCTTCCTTATGTACATAAAACAGGTATGTATTTATATGGGAAACAGGGGGATATCATGGCAAGAATGAGGCAAATTTAGATTTGAAACCTTCATCCACCTCTAGGCCATATGCTCTGCCACAAGATGCTAGTCTCAACTTTCTCATCTATAAGACAGAGGAAATGAGCCTTCCTTAGAGTGGGGAGAAAGCAATAATATATATTAAGTGCTTAGTAAAGTATCAGGTGGTAGGTGCTCAAAAAATATTCTTTGCAACTCCCACTCATACTACGTAGAGAAGAGCTTTATAGTCTTACAAGCTTGGTGGCCAGAGAGCAGATACTTTCCAGTATTAAATGCTCTATCTCCAAGGATGTCGAAGTAAAGCAAGGCCTGAGTAATCCAATGCCCACAAGAAGCAGACTCTAGTTGTAACAGTCTCTCTACCTAAAGTAAATTCTGTTAGATGAGATATGCAATCACCTTCACTGTCACATTAACACAAGCACCTGCAGAAACAAAGAACAGTTCACAGTTCACTCTGTTGATGTGCAAAGCTCCAGCACCTATGCTATAAATAATTAATGGCTTATTTTGAAAATCTAAAGCTCTTTTTTGAAGCCAGCTGTATTTTCCATGCAGTTTGGCAGTGGAGCATGGCTTTGGATTACAGGATTTCATACTGTGCTGCAAAATGACTCTGGCCTACTCTGCCTCCATATCAACACTCTTTTCTACTGCTATCCTCCCAATTCTCTAAAGCACTGTGACAAACTGGCAGCCCATGGACAAATGACACTGTGTGGCCCAAAGACCTTATTTGCCCTGGCCCACTCACTTATCTTTTTTTAATATATATATATTATACATATTACATAATATATGTACATAATATATATACATTATACATGTATATATTATACATATATATACATGTATGTATACATATTTTAATAGCAGGACATAAAATGCAAACATCCAGAATTCTGGCTTCTCTTGAAAAATTGGAAGAGTTAGAAACTGTCTATAAATCTTCACGTTGGCAAGTGTACAAGAGCTAAGAAGTGACAGTCCTTTTTGAATAGAATATGAACTCCCCATTTTACCAGTCTCCGCCACTCTCTATTGCCTTAGACCCTGTCTACTGCACTCATTTCCATGAGTCACGTGATACACCTCAACTGGCCCAGACAGTTTGTGTTGTCCAGCTCTGCTCAAGGCTTTTGACTTCAAGTTGTATGCTGATCTCAGGAGCAACAGCAAAAGAGAGGATAGGAGGAAAACAATGCAAATGGGCATTAACTAATTGTTAAGCATTGCCAAATGGTTAGACAAAACAGATCTCTAAATGGGAGCCACTGCCAATAAAGTGTGAGCCACAGTGCCTGTAAGTGCTCAGTAAATACTGGCTGGCATTATAATTAGTATTAGTATTTCACTGTATCTTATTGAACACTACAAAGATAATTTCAGAAGATAAACAGGTGATTAGACAAGAAATTTTTGAAAAATTAGAATGAGAGGGATTTGTATTATAACACATCTGAGGTATACAACGAAGCTATAGTAACTAAATATTGGCATACTGATAAAAGCATAGGCAGATCAATGGTACAGAAAAGAAAGTCCTGAGACATACTCAAGCATGATAGGTAAGAATTTAATACATGATCAAATTGACATTTCACAGCAGAAGGAAGAACAGGTTAATCATTAACTGGTTCTGGGATAACTGATTAAATCCCAAAACTAAAAAAGTAGGGCACCTGGCTGGCTCAGTTGGTAGAGCATGTGTGACTCTTGACAATAGGGTTGCAGCATCATGAGTTCAAGACCCACGTTGGACATGGAGCCTCCTTATCAAAAAAAAAAAAAAAAAGAGTAAACTTCTAAAAAACTATAGAGAAGAGCACTAGAATAATTATTTGATCTTGAGGTGGGGAAAATCTTTCTAAGCATCAAAGTCAAGTGCAAAACCATAAAAAAAAAGTTTGAAAGACCCGACAAGAGAAAAATAAAAACCACTGCATATTAAAAAAAGTAAAAGAAACCAACCCTGAACATCTAGAACTTATTCTATACTATATAGAACTATTCTATACTACAGAACAGTTGGCATTACAGAGGACTTGCTGTGTCAGGTGCGTACTCAGAGTATGGGAGATACCATCTTTCTGTATCCTCATGGTAATGGGCACTACAGATACTATTATTACTACCATTTTACAATTGAGGTTTATACACTGATAAAACAGTCTGTAAGTAAAGTCTGATAAGCCATTACCATGCTGCAGTGAAAAATTAGAAACTTTTTCTGAAAGCTAATGGTAAATATTTCAGTAAAAGTAACTGTTATGTTAGCGTGGTGAGATCATGGGTGATGTTTTGTTTTGTCTTGGTTTTACAAGCTCCTCGGTGTTTTACATTACATTTATTTTTAGAGAAAATAGATACATCTTTAGAACAACCTCTTGTTTTATCTTGGCCAGAGCTCTCTTATCTTAGAGTAAAAACCCTGGGAGTTCTTTATAAAACAATAAAATGAGGGGAGCAGGGGAGAGCGATAACACTAAGTGAGGACCAAGAGCCAGGCACTGTAAGAGTTGATTTATCTGCATTATATTTCATCCTTACCTAAAACCTATGAGGATAGGTGTATTTTTCTCCACTCACTGAAGAAAGAAGCCGAGACTCCCAAGGTTTCACTGAGCTTGCCAAACAGTTACATTGTTAGGATTGAAACACACCTTTAATATCTGGGCTCTCTCCACTGAATATCCTCCTAATTATCCACTGTGCCTTCTCCAACAAGGCTATATAGTGTGGACTCAATACTATGTGTATGGAACTTCATTTTCTGAAAGCAGTGATAAGTAGCAGAGACAAAAGGGATGGTGTGAACCGCCTGATATCTCAGTGCCAGCTCTGGCTTGATCTCTAGCAAAGCACTAATCTCATAACTGCCAAATGTACAGGGCAGCACTGAGAAGAATGCCCCTTCAAACACCAGCAGATCAGACTCTTAGACCCTGCTGGTTTTTCAAATTTCAGAAAAGTCCCTAGATCTCATCTATTCAGTACTGCCATGATTCCTATCATCTTGAATACTTCAAACAGATGGGTGCCCACCCAGCTCTGAAACATTCCACAGCAACAAGGGTTTAAAAAAATTCCACTGGCAACCAATACCTATGCTTAACCTGTCATGGGAGGAAGTGTTCTAATGTCTTCAATATGTTGACCTCATTTAGAGTGAAATTCCTGTGAAAACAGGAGACATGAAGCACCCTGGGTAATCAGTCCTCATATCAGAGCATTTCATATTCCCAAACAGAACTAAGTATTAGTTCAGAATCACTCTCCCTAAACCTTCACTCACTTATTTATTCCTCTTTTAGTGCTTCTCTTGAATCTTCAAACATCAGACCTACCTAAAGAAGATTAAAAATGCACAAAAACTGGGATGCCTGGGTGGCTCAGTTGGTTAGGCATCTGACTTCGCCTCAGGTCATGATCTCGTGGTTCACAACTTCGAGCCCTGCACTGGGCTCTGGGCTGACAGTTCAGAGCCTGGAGCCTGCTTCAGATTCTATCTCCCTCTCTCTCTCTGCCCCTCCCCTGCTCTCTCTCTCACACACACACACATACACACACTCTCTCTCAAAAATA
The DNA here is from genome assembly GCF_018350155.1 of Leopardus geoffroyi. Lineage (NCBI taxonomy): Eukaryota > Metazoa > Chordata > Mammalia > Carnivora > Felidae > Leopardus > Leopardus geoffroyi. Next base: position 66,950,647 of record NC_059342.1, on the reverse strand, counting down.
TAAATAAATAAGTAAATAAATAAATCACAAAAACCTGTGCAAGAAAGACCAACTTGAAGTTCAGGTATGTTTCAGGACTGTAGGTACTAAATTGCTAACTAATGTTTAGCTTGGGATTAGCTGAAAACTTTGGAATTTTTCACCTGGTTACTGAACATCTTAACATCATGTGATGTGTTCTCTTCCTTCAACATAACTGCACACCTCTTTTTTGAGATGCTTTCTTCTGGCTTTATATCAACCAATTAGTCTTTTAAAATCTGAATATTTATTCACTGATTAACAATTCATTCAGAAAACATTTAAAGACCACCTATTGTGTACCAGGCACTGTGATAGTTTCTGGAGAGACAAAAATAGGATCTCTGCCTTTAAGGAGCTAAAGGTCTGAAGGTGGAGATAAAGAGGTAAACAGACAATTTTCATGTTGATGTTCTTAGTGTTTTTGCAGAGGTATGAACCAGCACTACGAAAGTTCAGCAGAGGGGCTGGGGTACTGAGGGGAGACTTCGTGGAGGTAATGCTCAGGCAGAATCATTAAGGATCAGTAGGAGTTATTCAAGTGTTGGAAGGAAGTCACTCCAGGCAGGTTTAGGAAATTGGGAGAGCAAAAGTTGCCTGTGGAAAGCTGGTAGAAACTGATAATAGAGAGCTGGGTTCAGCATCTCTCTCTGTGGATAAGCGATTTAGTGATGGGTACACAATGTAATGATGATTATTTTTATGCATCCATCAACTTTTTGATAAGGGTGACTTGGTCCCAAACCAAATTTTAAAGAACGTTAATTTTTCAGATTTCTATGGCTGTTACTGATTATTTTAATAATGACCTTCCAAACACTTTCCATCCACACAGTATTATTATCTACAAGAACTTCTTTTACTAATGAAATGTCATGCCAGTTGTTTCATATTAACCATAGAGCTGCAATAAAGCAAACTCTAGGCAAGCTCAACACCATGGCCAACAGGACTACCATCTTTTGACTGTCCTTGAGTGAATGGAAAGTGCAATGCTACTCTTCAATCACTGAGGGGTCAATGGTAAGAAGTCCATTTGTATCCTTGCTCTATTAGATGAGGGCACTGGTACATCACAACTGATTTTTAAGGAATGGAGAGAAGTGGTTAAAAAAAAAAGGAAGATGAAGGAAACATGGGTAGAGTGCTTCATAGCAAGTCCCGGGTGCCCAGACACAGAACGACAGAGGACCAACCTGCTCCCTAAGAAATGTTAACCCATAATACCAATTCCTTCACTTAACCTGAGAAATGATAGCTCTTCCTCTGATAATATCTCCTAGGCCAGGATCATAGTCCTCAAGCAGTTGGACTCCCAAAAAAGTACCAGGATAGGGAGGACACGAGCTTTGAACAATAGTAGACAGCAACAAAAAATGAGTTTAAGTGTCATAATGTCTTTCCACTAAAGCTTTCAACAGCATTCATTCATTCATTCATTCATTCATTCATTTTTTAAAAGTAGGCTCCATGCCCAATGTGGAACTTGAACTCACAATTCCGAGGCTGAGAGTCACACACTCTATTGACCAAGCCAGCCGGGCGCCTCTCAAACAACATTTAAAAGAATTAAAGAAACATGGCTAGAGTAGACAGATTCTTAGGGAAAATCAAAGATGAAAGGATGTAAATTAAGGTATAAGAGATAAATGTTCTTCCAGAAAGATGAACCCTAATAATATTTTATCCTCATGTTACAATTAATTAATAACGAGCCTTGCTAAGAACATATGTTACTTTTAAAAATAGGAATATGGGGTGCCTGGGTGGCTTAGTCAGTTAAGCATCCGACTCTTGATTTTTGGCTCAGGTCATAATTCCAGGCTCTCTACTGAGTGTGGAGCCTACTTAAGATTCTCTCTCCCTCTGCCCCTCCCCTGCTTACATGCATGTGTGCACACTCTCTCAAATCAATCAATCTACCAATCAATAAATAAAAGAATATGATAGAAATAGATATACCTGATCAAGGAACAATGTACAACACCATGAGAAATATATAACATCTTTCAGTTAAGCTCAATTTTTTTTTTTAATTTTTTTTTTTAAACATTTATTTATTTTTGAGACAGAGAGAGACAGAGCATGAATGGGGGAGGGGCAGAGAGAGAGGGAGACACAGAATTGGAAGCAGGCTCCAGGCTCTGGGCCACCAGCCCAGAGCCCGACGCGGGGTTCGAACTCACGGACCGTGAGATTGTGACCTGAGCTGAAGTCGGACGCTTAACCGACTGAGCCACCCAGGCGCCCCACGCTCAATTATTTTATCTTGGAAGAACAAATGATCAACCTATCTTTGAAAGTGAATGTTCAATTTATTTTTAAAATACTTTACCTGATTTAAATAATTTAGGCACTTTTCAAGACACCAAAGGCAACAAATGCAAGATTTCAGCACACATCGAGCACAAGCATTCTCCTGGAAAGGACAAAAAATTGAAATAATTAAAAACCAACATACAGAATATTCTAAATGTTAGAAAAATAAATAAAGTAAAAAAAAATCACAATCTATGTTTCAAGACCTCCATACCCACCTACTCTCTTTTCCCTCAAAATGTAATGGTTAAATTATTTTTAATCAATTTAATTTGACACATATTTAGTACCTATTGCATGTAAGATAGAGTATGATACATGAGATCAGCAAGGAACTTATACTATAGTGGAAGAAAAAAAAGCTAAACATAAAAAAAGGTCAGAATCAGAATATGCGATTGATACTATGAGTGGAGAACAGAGAGAGATGACATCATCTGGGAGAAGGAAGAATCAAGGAAGGTTTCTAGGAAGAGGTGGCATATCATCTAACCCATGTGGAAATGCATGTTATCTTCACAGCCAGGGATAGGGAAGAGGTTCCAGGGAGGAAGGTGTGAATCAACACAGAGGGCGAGAAGCACAGGACATTTTGGGAAACCAGGGATATGATGGATTTTGCCAGAGCACAACGTAAGCAAGAGTGTGGGACAAGGCAGAAGGACTGGATTCTACTTTGCAAGGATTATGAAGAAAACATTCACAACTATGAACTGAACATGGTTGGGAGCTTTACTACACGCAGAGCTGAGGTCTAGAATGTGACCACAGTTAAGTCCAGAAAAAATTTTCTCCTTACCTTTCCTTTGAGCTGACTGTGAATGTACATAAGGATCATTCGTGGAATTTTGACTAATGTGATAATGAAAGATCCTTTTGCCACAGTACCAAGGTGATAACGAATAAGGCGATTCACTGATGCTAAAATAGGTGTAAATGGCAGATTCCTTTTATCCCTTTTTGAAAGATAACCAAAAAGACAATTAAAACAAAGGCTAAGTGCAGGAATGGTTTAGAGCCCAATGCAGTGAAAACAGTTCATTTAAGAAAAGTCCAGGTTTATGACAAAATGGCAAAGTAACATGTAACTAATACAAATGCTATAGATGTACCAGATAAAATTAATGTTTCATTTCCTATGATAGTTTCATGTGGTTCTTATGCTCTAAGACTTTAAATAAAATGATACTGTGCTTTGAAAGCTTTTACTAGTAAATATTTATGGAGTTAAATGTACAATCAAAAAATGAAACTTAAAAAAGATGTACAATAGAGACCTGGTATCTCACTATAATAGAAAATTGTAAGGCCTACAAGCTTATATTCAGCTCTTAAGTTAGGAAAGAGAGTCACAATACTTGTTCTGATCCAAACAAATTAAAAAGGCTTATTGTCCTTTGATGGACCTTTATATAATGCCAAAGTACATAAGACACTGTAAGATTTATTCTCCGGCTAAATAGAATTGAAGTTCTATCATGACCTGCTGTTCTGATTAATTTTTTGAGAAACTTACAGAGCAGTAGAAAGATTAAAATCACTGCCTCCCATTTTACTACCCACCAGAATCATCAGCTCTAACATTTTGTCATATTTGCTTCCAATTACTTTTTATTTCATTTTATTTTTTTTAATTTTAACTTGTTTTATTTTTTATTTCTTTAAATTTACATCCAAATTAGTTAGCATATAATGCAACAATGATTTCAGGAGTAGATTCCTTAGTGCCCCTTACCCATTTAGCCCATCCCCCCTCCCACAACCCCTCCTGTAACCCTCGGTTTGTTCTCCATATTTATGAGTCTCTTATGTTTTGTCCCCCTCCTTGTTTTTATATTATTTTTATTTCCCTTCCCTTATGTTCATCTGTTTTGTCTCTTAAAGTCCTCATATGAGTGAAGTCATAGGATTTTTGTCTTTCTCTGACTAATTTCACTTAGCCTTATACCCTCCAGTTCCATCCATGTAGTTGCACATGGCAAGATTTCATTCTTTTTGATTGCTGAGTAATACTCCATTGTGTGTGTGTGTGTGTGTGTGTGTGTGTGTGTGTGTGTATACACACACCCCACATCTTCTTTATCCATTCATCCATCGATGGACATTGGGGCTCTTTCCATACTTTGGCTATTGTTGATAGTGCTGCTATAAACATGGGGGTGCATGTGTCCCTTGGAAACAGCACACCTGTATCCCATGGATAAATGCCTAGTAGTGCAATTGCTGGGTCGTAGGGTAGTACGACTTTTTAGTTTTTTGAGGAAGCTCCATACTGTTTTCCAGAGTGGCTGCACCAGCTTGCATTCCCAATATTCACTTCCAATTATTTTTTAAAGAAATGAAACTGTTTACCAGCTTCCGTTCCATTTCCTTCAAGCACAATCACTTAGATGATCTTAAGTTTTCCGACAAGTATCAATGCTCACCTGGTAAAATAGTAGGTTACCACAGCTCCTGCCACAGTCATCTGCTGACACGCTAGAATAAATTCACTGATCCAAATCAGGCCCACCACATGGTACCACCACATATACTGCAGAGGCCCAGAAACTCTGAACTCCACAAAGCCTTGGTCATTCTGAACAGCACTGCCTAGGAAAATATCCAGGAAGGAAAGAAGAAGCACATAAAGTACAAACCAAGAAATATGGCTATTGAATATAAGAGATGAAACTAATTTCCAAAAATAGGCCCCTTCCCCCAAACCACAAACTTTATGATCACAGTGCTCTTTAATTAACAGACAAAATTACTTATCACTTGAAAAGTTGTGAAGCCAGACATTGTACAATTAAGCATTTTGTTTTCCCCAAAGGCATCATATAGTTTTTAAAAGGTGTTCTATTTGAATATAGTTCCATCACATCAGTTAATTTAGGCATGAATTTTCAAACTTCAATTTTTTTTGGAGCTATTTTATTACTCTTCCAATAATTATAGACCTAAGTTATTTGCAAAATACAGAAATTAATATTCAATTGGTAAATGCATGCTGAATGGCCAGAGAAGTTACATACAAACTTACTACCCTTACACCACTCCTCACAATTAATTCCATTTAAGTGTAAACTTTGATATATTTTTTATATGAAATTTATTGTCAAATTGGTTTCCATACAACACCCAGTGCTCATCCCAACAGGTGTCCTCCTCAATGCCCATCACTCACTTTCCCCTCCCTTCCACCCCCCATCAACCCTCAGTTTGTTCTCAGTATTTAAGAGTCTCTTATGGTTTGCCTCCTTCCCTCTCTGTAACTTTTGTCCCCCTCCCCCTCCCCCATGATCTTCTGTTATGTTTCTCAGGATCCACATAAGAGTGAAAACATATGGTATCTGTCTTTCTCTCATATTAAGAGTGGCTCCAACAAGTCTGAGAGTCTAACTCTGAACAGTATCATCACCAGGAATTCTACCTAGGCTCAGATCTTTTCCAAACTAGAGAATCCCAAGGAAGCAAGTTGATTTGGGCCATAATGGGAGTTTAAGGCAGTTCCAGAGAGCTCTGCATTCATTTGTTCATCTTAGAATCAATCCAAAAGTCTGAATCAGTACTGGAGTTTACTTCAAAGCCATGAACTGGTTTAGATCTACTTTGCTAGGATGATCTAAAAATCATGAATAAGGAATGGGTTGTTGAAGAGCCATAACCACGCTGGTTCTGAGGGCTGTTAGACCTTGGTCAATAAATGTCTTAAGAATTATAGCTGATGTTTTAAAATATTTTAATGCAAATCAAATTCATCACTATGGGAAAGAAGCAACATAGCTTCTTACCAGCGGTGCCAAGAAAAAGAAGTGTCATGATCCAGTATGCCCAAAATAAGACAAGAGCAAAGAAAGTCCAAAAGGGTTGGAAGACTAGTAGCGGCAAGTGAATGAAGACCTTGCCAGCCACGTGGAACAAGGCGATGGTGAGAGCGACACGTTTGCGCATAACCAGCATTATCAGGAACAAGAGAACCTGTACGGAAAGAATGCAGAGAAAGGTCCCAGTTATCGCTATAAGCAGTAAAAACAGAAACTGAAACAGGGTGGAAATTCCTTCATTTCAAATCAGGGAAGGATTATTCTCTGAATCCCAATAATACTTTATCCGTCTTGCAGCACTTAGCATCCTCAACTGAATACTGAAAATGTTCTTAAAGCAAACACAAAAGGATTTCTCAATGTATTAATAAGTCTTTCGAGTTCTTCTACCTTTCCTTTTCTACTCATTATGAATCAAAATATGTTGTTTGTCCATCAAGATGAGGCTTTTAATTTATTTGAATACAAACATGCTTGTCACTATGAAAATAGGGGAGAAGACCATATGCCATGACTACAAAAGCACAGGAGGTATTTGTACCTCATTTCCTTTATCAGACCAAGAGCTCCTAGGGGCACCTGAGTGGCTCAGTCGGTTAAGCATCTGACTTGGCTCAGGTCATGATCCCACACTTCGTGGGTTTGAGCCTCGCATCAGCTATCTGCTATCAGCAAACGGACCCGGCTTGGGATCCTCTGCCCCCCTGCTCTCTGACCCTCCCCAACTCATGCAGGCATGTGCTATCTCTCAAAAATAAACATAAGAGGGGTGCCTGGGTGGCTCAGTTGGTTGTGTCCGACTTTGGCTCAGGTCATGATCTCATGGTTCATGAGTTCGAGCTCCATGTCTGGCTCTGTGCTGACAGCTTAGAGCTTGGAGCCTGTTTTGGATTCTGTGTCTCCCCATCTCTCTGCCCCTTCCCTGCTCATACTCTCTCTCCTCTCTCTCTCTCAAAAACAAAGAAAAATCGCACTGTCTCTCTCTCTCTAAAATAAAAATTAAAAAAATAAATAAATAAACATAAGAAAAAAAAGAGCACCTACAGAGCACAGTCCATGTTGCATTTACCTCCTGCCCACCCTCATCATGGTCTGAGTGAGAGCAGGTGAACTGTACTTAAAAAAAAAAAACAAAATTGTACTGTGGGACGCCTGGGTGGCTCAGTCAGTTAAGCATCCGACTTCGGCTCAGGTCATGATCTCACGGTTCATGAGTTCGAGCCCCGCATCAGGCTCTGTGCTGACAGCTCAGAGCCTGGAGCCTGCTTCAGATGCTGTGTCTTCCTCTCTCTTTGCTCCTCCCCTGCTCACGCTCTGTCTCTCTCTTTCTCTCTCTCTCTCTCTCAAAAATAAACATTAAAAAAAACTATACTTAAAAATGATTAGTAAATATTTATATAATAATAATAAACAAATACCTTTTGGCACCAATGGTTTTATGGTGGCTTCATTTTTTACTTCTAAAGCTCAACTAAAAGCTTGGGATTGGTCCAAGAAGTGGTCTGAGATTGTGTTCCTTTTTTTTTTTTTCAGAGAGGAGAAGGAGACAGACCAAAGATATAAATACATATTATTTAACCACATGTTCATTAGTAATTTACTGTATAGTGCCCAGGCAGCAAAGATCACTTTTATTTGGAATAATGTTGTTAAAAGTTTAAAAAGGAAAAAAAAAGTTTAAAGGGAAAACATGGGAAGATAATTAGCAAACAGGTAAATGAAACGATATGTATATTTCTTAACATACTTTAGTAAAGAAACCCATTTTTTTAAAAAGGAATTGTATTATGAAAATAATATGTTCTTCCTAACAAATGATAATGTGAATATTCTAAGTGAAAATCCTCTCTCAACAAGTGGGCAGTACAGAATAAAACGTTCCATTAGGAAAGCCTTCTGAAAACTCTTTAGTGTTCCATACCATGGGGCAGTTTTTATCTAAGGGAGATCGGGGTTAGGCATGCAATAGCCAAAGGTGAGTTTCTGCTTCATTAATGATCCCTGTGAATAAAAACACAAACCTAGAAGATAGCTGGCCCAAGTCCATACTCACTGTGAACACTGTGGCTGAAATGGCATAGATGAGGAGAGCCCGAAGATTGTCTTCAGCTATCTGAAGCTGTTCAGGAATAACTGTTTCTTTGGGAGACTTTCTTTGCTTTGCATACAGCCACCATAGTACACCTGTGCCACCTGGGTTCAAAAAACAATTGTTTTGGAAATAACTAGCACAAGAAAATGTGTTAACATTAATCTTCACTTTCCTGGACCCTTCCTACATAACACCGGGGGACTAACATGGCAACAATCCATTTGGCTGGGAGGTGTGTGGCTGTAACTTTTTGCAGGCATAAGGGGAGCTCCATTTACTCCATTTTTATCATGCACACTAGGTTACTAAGACATCTTTCAGTGTATCAAATAAACATCCTTCAACTGTATCTATTATTGGCTCGGAAGCTCAGAGAGAGCCTACAAAGACAGGCACCCCGAGAGGAACTGATCATAAAGAGACTCAGCACCTGTTGAGAGCTGGGGAGTTTGTACGAAGCAAGTAAGGGTCACAGAAATCAGCAATGAAGCTGAGGAAGGCAAAGATCTTTTCTATTGGGCCATCACAGAACCCCCCCTGCCTCGTGCTGAAACAGTTATGCAGTTGATTCAGTATCAATGAGCAAATGAAGATCAAAGAACTGGTTCCCACCAAAAGTGGGAAAAAGATAGGAAATCTTTGATAGCTTAATAGAAGTGTGTGCCAGAGATGGGAGTTGTTCTCCTCATCACTGGTTCAGAGTCCAAGAACTAGACAGAAGAGGGGGGCAACCCGCCTCCACAGAAGAGGGTTGCATCAGACACCTTCATTCCGAGTGCCCAGAGCCATCTACCCATCTAGGTACTGGGGACAGAGCTGTGAACAAAACCCAGTCCCCACCCTTGTCCTCCATGGAGCTTATACAGTAATAAGGAAACAAACAAACAAACAAATAAGGAAGTAAGTAAAAATAAAGAATATGAAGTCTAAGAAAAAAAAGTCACGTTTTAATAGGGATAGAAAGTGCTGGGGTTGGGAAAGCATTGTGAGAAGATGAGTAAGCAAGGTCTCAGTGGTGAGATGATATCTGAGCAAAAGAATTAAAGACAGGGAGAAAACAATCTATAAAACTATCTAAGGAAAGGGGTGCCTGGGTGGATTAGTCGGTTGAGCCTCTGACTTTGGCTCTGGCTATGATCTTACGGTTCGTGAGTTTGAGCCCTACATCAGACTCTATGCTGACAGTGCAGAGCCTGCTTCAGATCCTCTGTCTCCCCACCCCCACCTCTCTCTCAAAAAGAAATAAAAACATTAAAAAAAAACAAACACAAACAACATCTAAGGAAAGGATGTTCCAGGCAAGAGGTCATAGCAAATTCTAAGATGCTGATATGGGACCATGCCTGGCAGGAGAGAAAGGAGGAGGGCCACTGTGGCTACAGCAACTAGCAAGGGGCAGAGCAGGAAGAGCTGTGGGCTGGGGGGCACCGGGCACCAGATCATACTGCCAGGCTTTGTAGGCCACGGTAAGGAAATGAAAGATTCAGAGTAAAGATATGTATGTGTGGGCAGACGAGATAAACGTCTGGGAGAAGACAAATAGGGCTGAGATCTGTGCAAATCAATGTGACCTCCACCTGCGCTCAAGTAAACACTGAATAGTGTCAAAGGGAAATTCCAACTCTACCTGGTGGCAAATAGCAAGCGAGAATTATTTTCTACTGAAGATGAGTAAACAAACTTCAACAACCACCAGTCTATGAAAAACATTTGAAAAAGGGAAATATTTCCATTTTGAAATCTTAAAGAAAATTGTAGCAGCCTCAAAAAAATGGAATAAAATATGTTCTCTGAAAACAGGAGTAAAAAGTGAGGAGAGGAAAGGCAAACAGAAATGAGAAAGAAAAACAGAAAACAGAATGAGCTAATAATGAAGACATCAAGGAGGATACTGTCCACAACAGCCGCAGCAGACATCATTCATTAAACATGTAAATCTGTGTCGGGGAGGCACCTGGGTGGCTCAGTCGGTTAAGCACCCAACTCTTGATTTCCACTCAAGTCATGATCTCGAGGTTTTTGAGTTTGAGCCCCATGTCAGGAGCTGCACTAACAGCATGGAGCCTGCTTACGATTCTCTCTCTCTCTCTCTCTCTCTCTCTCTTCCTCTCTCCTTCTCTCTCTCTCTCAAAATAAATACACTTAAAAATAAATAAGTAAATAAATAAATAAATTTGTGTCAGGAACCGTACAACAGATGTGACCAAAGTGAATCACTATGATACTATTAAGTAGGTAATACAAGTCCTATCTTATACATAATAAATACAATCGAAATTCAGGAAACTTAAGTGACATGCCAAATGTCATATGCCAAGTAAGTGGCAGAACTGGAATTCAAATCTACTTTTATTATAAAAAATTCTCCATATATTATAAACTGAATGTTTGTGTCCCCATAAAACTCATATATGGACATCCCAATCCTTAATGTGATCGTTGGTATTTGGAGTGTTTGGAGGATGATGAGGTCATGAGAGTGGAGCCCTCATGAATGGGATTAGCGCCCTTATAAAGCAGACCTCAGAGAGCTCCTCCCTGCTTGCACCACATGAGAACATAGCAAGATGATGGCTGGATACAGGAAGCCAGCCCTCGCCAGATACCGAACCTGCACATGCCTGGATCTGGCCTTCCTAGCCTCCAGAACTGTAAGAAGTAAATGTTCCCTGTTGATAAGGCATCCAGTCAACGGTACTTTGTAATAGCAGCCCAAAGTGACTAAGACACCATCACTAGAACTGGATACAAAGGTCACAAGTAGAAATGAAAAGAAATATGGCTGGGAGAAGGAAGAACCGGAATAATAGAAAGAAGTAGTCAAGTACAGAACCAGCAGTGAGGAAAACTAAATCAGCAATATGGAAGATACGCTCGAAGAACACTTCCTGAATACAAGGAAAATGTTATCAGGATTAAAATGATAATTTAGAAGATGATAGCAAAAGAATGAACAATGGTCCTAAGAAGAAAACCACTAGAACAGAAACAATAATCAAATACAGAAATAAGAAAACTTACTTCTGTGTTGGAAAATATCTGCCCCCCCAAAAAAGAGATCATAGGCAAACTTAAAGATTCAGAACTAGATAGAAATTTTAAATTATAAGAATGAGTTAAGGGGTGTCTGGGTGGCTTAGTCGGTCAAGCGTCTGATTCTTGATTTCAGCTCAGAAATAAAATTAGACTGGTCTCCAAAAAGTAAAGTACAAACACTGGGAATGTGTTGCACCTCAAGAATTTTACATGCAACAGATTCAATATTCACATGTAAGGCAAAAATAATCTTAGATAATCAAGAGTTGAGAAAATATACGACCCACAATTGCTTCGTGAATAAGTTACTTGAATTCAGATTCTCGTCAAAACAAAGATGAACCAAAATTAAGAACTCAAGAATGAAGTTTTACAAAAATAGTTCTCACTAAAACTAGGACAGAAGAATGTAATAAACTTAAATGTAATTATGAAACATTTCAAGGCAAAGCAAAAATTCTTTAAAAAGGGTACAATGTATTAAATAATATTTTAATTTTAAAATAACCTGATTGCAAAAACACAGATTATTTGGTAACAGTTATAAAGTGGGACAGGTTGGAAAGAAAGAAGTTTATGTTGAATTTAAATGAGGTGGAGGAAAACTCAACACATACTCCTTCATTTCAGCCTTTAAAAATTACAGAATTAAAATTTATTTAATTTTTTAATGTTTATTTTTGAGAGAGAGTGTATGAGCAGGAGAGGGGCAGAGAGAGAGGGAAACACAGAATCCAAAGCAGGCTCCAGGCTCTGAGCTGCCAGCACAGAGCCTGATGCGGGACTCAAACTCACAAACTGTGAGATCATGACCTAAGCCGAGATCAGACACTTAATTGACTGAGCCATCCAGGCACCCCTAAAAATTATAGAATTTTAAAATTTTATAGGATAGAATTCTATAGAATGAGCCATTCAAAAATTATAGGATTCTAGATTAAAGAATATTTTCTGAAAATGTATAGGTTATCAACTGTAGAAGTAAAAAATAAAATATATGTTGGGGTGCCCAGGTGGCTCAGTTGGTTAAGCGTTTGACTATTGACTTCGGCTCAGTATCTCATGGTTCATGAGTCAAGTCCGACATCAGGCTCTGCTCTGGTAGTGCACAGCCTGCTTGAGATTCTCTCTCCCTCTCTCTTTGCCCTTTGCAACCCCCTTCAAAGTAAATAAATAAACATTAAAAAAAAATTACTAAAAAATACACACACACACACACACACACACACACACACACACGGCATATATATATGCCATCCAAAGCAAGGGTGACAATAACCAAAGAAAGCACAATCCATATTGTAAAGATAGGGAAAACAACATAAAAAAGCACAGACTTAAGGAAAACATAAAAGAGATGACATCAGTAAGACCAAACATAGCAGACAGGATCATAAGTGTAATGGGGACAAACTCCCCTAATAAAAAAGTTTCACAATGAGTTAAAGTATTTCATTTTAAAAAGCAGTGAAAAAAAGTATTAAAAAAAATATATATGTACATGTATATATATATCTGTATTATATATATATTCTGAATACAAAAAAATATATATATGTACATGTATATATATATCTGTATTATATATATGTATTCTGAATACATTATATATATATATATATATATATATATATATATATATATATATGTATATATGTATTCTGAATTTCAAGTTGCTAATAGTGGTCAACAGAAGGGAAGTAGGGTTCCTGAAAATTTTAAAAGCAAAAGTAAATTCTCTTTAAAGAAAAGAGGTGGTATGTGAAAATAAAACTTTTTTCTTTTTTTATATTTCTATTTTCTGCCATCGAAGTAGTTAGATACCATGAGTAGGTGTCACATTTATGATTGGGAGGGGGGAGAAATTATTATTTTCAAAAAAGACAATAAACACACAAATCCCATAAGGTTTCATTAGAAATAGTAAAACAGGGGCGCCTGGGTGGCTCAGTTGGTTGGGCATCCAACTTTGGCTCAGGTCATGATCTCGTGGTTCATGAGTTTGGGCCCCACGTCCGGCTCTGTGCTGACATGTCAGAGCCTGGAGCCTGCTTGGGATTCTGTGTCTCCCTCTCTCTCTGCCCCTCCCCTGCTCATGTTCTGTCTTTCTCTTTTAAAAATAAATAAACATTAAAAATTAAAAAAATAGTAAAACAAAAACATTAACCAAAATAGAATGCCAATAGAAAAATGAGTAATGAAATTTTACACACATAAAATTATCCTCCCAGAAATATTTTAACCAGAAAGAATTTCAACACCTTAGAATGGTAGATTCAGGCCTTTAAAAAGTCCAAGATAAAAGCAAAGGGGTCCCTTCCTCTGCCAGGCAGGGAACACTGAAACAATCAAGTGAAAATTAAAGAACAAGAAGCAGAACAGAGCCTCAATTGCTTTTTTTTTCCTCTTGGGCTCTTCTCCCCAAACTGACACTGACAGAAAAATGTGAGCCCCCTTTTATTCCAAATATGCCAATGACTCTGCCATTTTATTCCATTTAGTGATCTCACAGTGAATTAACTTCAGTGTAATCCACTCACCAGTCTTTTTATAGTTTATAAATGAATTCACAAGGCTTACAAAAGGAAAATTATTTAAAGTAATCAAAATGGTTCTGCACTGAGGGACTGTTAAGAGCAAACTTCACTCTCAATTCTAATTACTAAAAAACAAAGGAAGAAGCAGCTTACCAAGTGAACCCAGTATGACCAAAATTGTTAAGATCCACACAAGTACTCTTGATATATACCTGATTATCACCATCAAAATCATGGAGAGAACTGCAGGGAAGATAGAGAACATGTAGAATATTATTTTAAAACACTGGAAAACACAAAGAGAAACTCTTTCAATTGTTTTCTCCTAGGAATATAATACGTTGCTATTGACCAGTTCAAGACCCCAGTTTAGGGAAGAAGGGTAACTAGCTACTTTTGCATTTCTGGTACTCGAGCCTACGTGCACCACTTGAATTGTGTCACTTGGAAACTACAGGCACCTAACTGTGGGTTTATAAATGACAGAAAAGAAAACATGCAAATGCACATGGTGACTCAAAAACAGCACAGAACTGTTGTGGATTCACCACGGGAAGACATTGGAACTCACATGCAAACATACATGCTAACACACAAAGTGTAGAGAATGATGTGTCATGTTGGTGATGAGAAAAATTACCACACATAGACAGAGATCAGTTAAACTAGCTACACTTCCATGTGTAATCCTCACATTTCAAGACCAACTTCTCTAACAGTTGGTCAATGAGCTAGACAGTATTTTATCTTTTTCTGGTCATTTCTCTTGTAAAACTCCAAGAGATGCTCTGATCCTACAGAATAATATTCTGAAGCCTACGGAGGCCCAAATTCCTCTGACCTTAATTTTCAACTGGTGTCAGGGGTCCTGACTGGTTGAGAGACTCTTCAAAGAAAAGCAAAGCTTAGTTTGAGTTATTTAGCCAAATGCCTCTACCCATCCCAAGCTAAATTCCAACATGCTAAAATCTGGAGTGAAAATCTTAAAAAAGAAACTGGGAAGATTTGACCTTTGCATGGGGAAATTCATTTCTGAAATCATAATTTGTTCATCTTTAATCATCTAAAGGCCCATTTCACAAATAAATTCTTAAAGATTTTAAGCCTCAAGAGAACCATTCTAATAAAAACTGGAATCCCAATGACTTAACATTATTATCACCAGTTTTAAGGTGTTTCCCCCCCATCCCCCCCGCCTTGGTCAAAGTATTCAACTATTTCAGAAACCAAATAATTTTTTCATAAAGCCAGACTAGTAGTCAAGATTTTTCGGGCCATTTGCAAAGCCAAATAAATGGTTGGGATCTGTGACTGGGTAACATTATTAAGGTACTCACTTTTGCAATAAATGTACAGGAACCAAAAACAGATGGGAGCGTTTCAAATATCACAGAAATAGCTTTTCATATGGACAGCATTATTTCAACTGAGTCAAGTACTACCTAAGCAAAAAGAAAATACTCTCTAATGACAAGACGGAAATACAGCTAGTCTTCTCAAAGACTATAATTGTTGTTAACAGGTATAAGGTATAACTCATTTCACATATATAATGAGATAGTTGCTTGGTTCCTACCACAGTTTACTCCTCCCAACTAGAAAGATCTATAGATTCTGATATGGCTACATATAGTTCTAGGATAATGTAGGGAGTTGAAATAACATTTACCTAATTATATTATCTATTGACAAGAAAACTCAATGGCTAACAAGTGGAGATTTCCTAATTTTTCCAGCAATACAGTGACATCATGAACTGTAGCAATGAAAAAAAAAAACATATTTCAAAAGTAATCTATCAGAAATCTATGTTCTTTGATGGAAATGTGTAAGAGAATATGTGGCCTCCTTTCATAAGCCTTTGGAATCATAACTGAAAACAAAGGGGTGTTGATTCATTAAGAGAAGCCTCCTCCTATCATATTAAAGGTTATTAGAGACAGTAACCAAAGTCTGGGAAAACACCAGTTTTCTCCAATGATAGAAAAAGAAAGGAAATTAGTTTCAGATATATAAATATATATATATATGTATGTATATATATATATATATATATATATGTATGTATGTATATATTTATAACTATATATAATCTGAAACAGTTATTTTGGCTATGGGAAGTTAAACATTTTACAGGTATCCCCACTGTATTCATATTTTGGTTAAAAGACAGAACAGTCTTCTACTGCAGTACTATGCAATAGCTAATAATGAGAAAAACAATTACCTAGTGATAACAAGCAAAGTCCCAATATAATTTCTTTGCTGGTCATTACTCCACTAATCAGCCTGTGTAAGACACTATTGTCACTGACAAAGGTGATCAGGGCCTCTGCAAACTTGGCATAGCAGGAAATGTTCACAGGAGCACAGCGATGGAAGAATGGAATAGGTGCACTGGTGACACAAGAAAAAAAAATCAGAAAAAAAATTACTCCTACTTAATATAAATGCCACATCAAACACACAAATGAAAGGTGATTATGACTGCAATACACTCCACCCTCTACACATCATATGGGCGCTAAGAGCCGTGAGCTTAATGCTATGAAGATGACTGTCATGGGCAGGGATGCGAATCTTGCCACAGGCCTTATCAAAGAGGGTGGAGTGCATGTTCCAAAGAAGACATTACCCTCCCCTTCTGAAAAGAAACACACACACATATACACACACATACGCACATACAGAACTACCAAAAGCAAAACCAAACACTTAAACTCCTCAGCCTGCACATCTATCAGTCAAGGGGCAGATGACAAAACTTAAGGAACATATACTTCATTGGGCTGAAAATGATTTTTTGCCATAAGCTATTTAAAAATAGAAAACACACATGCTTTTGCTTGAAATGTGCCACCATTAATAGAATGTTTCCTCTATCAGAACAGCATACAGAACCTTGCATTAAAAAAGGTGTTCGGGGCACAAGCTTAATAATCCTCATATAAATTAATCATGCCAAGACATCAACATACAGCATAATGTGCAGCTAATTAAAACAATAACCATGGATACTAATGTATGGAAACACGAGGTTAATAGTACAAGGGGAAAAAAACAAAAATTTGTATCTAAAGTGATGGTTGTATCTCTGTACAAAAGATATATACATAAAAATGAGAACAGAAAAAATATAAATAAATGAAAAATCTCTGATTCGTTAAGGTCATGGGATTCTGAGCTGTTTTCTTTCTATATATAATTTTTATTATAAGATTATTTGTGTCCAAAAAAAAAAAAAGAGGTAATCCGTTATTATCAGGTTTACACTGACCACAACTCTTTTTGTGAAGGAACATAGTTATGTGTGAACAATGACATAAGTAAGTCTGGTTTGTTAGAACATATTCTACTTTAGCCTTGGAAAGTATGGTATACATCTGATCAATGAGAGATTCTAAAAAAGCTCTATGAACATGCCCTCAGTTGTGATTTGAATGAATTCTGAGAGAGTCCATATGCCTGTCCATACACAAATACACACTTCTGTGTGCACTAAAATTTAGCTATCACTAACATAAATCTCATATTTTCAGAATTATTTGTGGAAATATCAGTCATAGCTCTAATATAACACCGTTGGCTGGAATGATATAAGTATGCTCTCATTTTTGGTTGGCACTGTATTTTGTATCAAATTAGTGGAGAAGAGTCTATGATTGGGCACCAAATTCCAAAGTTTCTGATCTCAGCAAGCAATTTTGTATGACCTGAAGCAAGACAC
The DNA here is from genome assembly GCF_018350155.1 of Leopardus geoffroyi. Classification (NCBI taxonomy): domain Eukaryota; kingdom Metazoa; phylum Chordata; class Mammalia; order Carnivora; family Felidae; genus Leopardus; species Leopardus geoffroyi. The sequence continues at coordinate 66,933,106 of NC_059342.1, read as the reverse complement.
TATCTTTGTTTTTCCTTCCTCAAAAAACAACAAAAATATTTTTCAAATAAAAATAAACATGTACTATGTATTGATTTTCCTGAAATGCTGGTAAATGAGCATCACTGGGAGTAAGAATAGGCAACATCTTCCATGCTGTTGAACTTCATGGACAATAAAATAATTATAAAGGTCTAGTCTTACCTTAGTTATGCTTCAGCAAAATGTATCCCCCCAAAATGATGTGACACTATGATAGAAATGTTCACTTAAAAAAGAAGTGACTCTTGTGACTTGTGGGTGTATTTGTGTATACCTCTAAAATGGTGTTGGTGAAAGTTAATGTCCAAGATTCAATATTTTGTCAGAAATTGCAGAAAGTCAGAGCATTCTTAGTAGGGCTTAAATTACAGGCATGCAAGTCATTGTTTTTGACCAAATTTGTTTCGCTAATGATATAAAAAGCTATTAAATTACAGAATACCTTTAAGTGAAATGGATTTCATCAGAAATATTACAGGAAAGAATCAAAAGAATTAACCATAAGTTCATAGTCAATGGAGGCTAATGTGGGACACATTAGCTTCATTGTGACCTATGACTGTTTTTCTTCCTGATGCTATCTAGATAATGTCCCTGACACTTTGATATCCCTGTCTGAGGACTTCTAACCATATTTTTAACTGAAGCCTTGTTCTCTATCCTTTGAAACCAAAGTCCTCTCTGTTCCATGGTTACCTATATCTTCATCTGCTTTACTTATCACCCTATCATTTCTGATATAGCCTCTGTTTAACTCACTTGCCTCCAACCTTGAACATAAAATGTATCTCCCTTAGGGATACTGATGTCATTTTCTCATTTTCAACATCCACCAATTTTCTTGGCCCTGCTGTTTCTTTTTTCCTGTCATATAACCACAAGTGTACCTTACCCTCTGTCCAGAAGCAGCTCCACCTGTATCTCCCATATACTAACAGGATTTTAATATAGTTTTATACTCAAAGAGACATACACGACATTTCTAAAAGAGAGCAGAGCCTGTTATAACAGAAAGAAAACTGGCCTTGACTTCAAAAGCCCTGGGTGATCCTCCTAACATTACATAGCTTCAGGTCACTCCATCTCTCTTTCTCAGTTTCTCCATCCGTTAGCTGAAAGGGTAGGAGTAAGACCTCTCTGAGTCTTTGATGATGATGATGATGATGATGATGTTGATGATGATAACTGTGATAGATCCCAGCCATAAGTCAGTAATTCTAAATTAATAGGAGCAGATGCCCAGTAGTGTTTGTGTTTTTCTGCTTTTCAGACTTATAATGAGGATCGATGGTTTGAAAAGGAAAGGATTATACTCTTAAAATTCGAATCTTTCATTCCTATTTAAGAGGAAATGCTGAGCACTCTTACCCTCTCAAGTCATTTTTATACTATCCATAAACACTTGGCTAATTGGAAAGAGTGATTTTACAAGTCTCCTTCAAAGGATTGAAGCAAAGTAACAACGGGTCCCTTACCTTATAATTTAATCTATGTTGGTTTAAAGAAAAACCTGACGGCTCTACATTTGAAGGTATAAAACTAGTACAGGCAGATTACATTGTCTGGCTGATGGTCAAAATGGTCAAGCGGTAAGGAATATCAGAAATAGAAGGCAAATAAAAGAGAAGGCAATGTTTGGTTACAATTAAAAAATCAAAGTTAAATACTTAGTTAAAAAAATTTTTTTAATGTTTACTTATTTTTGAGAAAGATAGAGACCGAGTGCAAGCGAGGGAGGGGCAGAGAGAGAGGGAGACACAGAATCCGAAGTGGGCTCCAGGCTCCGAGCTGTCAGCACAGAGCCCGACGCGGGGCTTGAACTCAGGAACGGTGAGATCATGACCTGAGCTGAAGTCGGACGCTCAACCGACTGAGCCACCCAGGCGCCCCTAAATATTTAGTTTCAAAGAAAAAGCACTACACTCCCTTGTCTTCATTTTCTCTACTGTTTCCCAAACAAAAACAACTTAATCAGCCATGAGTTTTTAATACTCAGATGATTTTCTTGTTAAAAAATCTAAGTAATCATGGCATTGAAATGGTTTGTCTTTTATTTTACCATTTAAATCCTATGTGATACAATGAATTTGAGTTAGCTGATTTCATATACCTCTCAGAAAGTAATACTTCTATGAGATCTTTTCTACTTTAGTATCTAACCTAAATGACACACCCTGTGCTTCTTAATTAAGAGGACAGCATAAAGAATTCTATTTATAGTAAGTTCCTCTATCTCTTGAAGCCCACAGAATATTGAATCTTTAAGAAGTCAATGTAGTCCTGTTAGGAACTGATGCTGTTTCACATTATTGAAACATCAGTCAACAAGAACAAAATGAATTTATAATGAGTCTTTTAAAGATTTTTAAAAATTAGCCACTCAGAGGAAAATTGTATCTTACCTTGGCAAACATACTGTCCATTTGCCTTAAGTCCAGACTATCATAGCTAATGAGCTCCCTCAAAATATGATGACAAACAATGTATTATCTCTTGTCCATAGGCCTTCAGAAGTGAAGACAGGAGTTTGCATCTCCATTATCTTAAAATCTCAGGTTATAAATAAGCAATTACACATGATTTCTAAGGAAAAGTTTTATTTAAGAAAGAGTAACAATAAAGGATTCTGGCAATAGCTCTATAGCACAGAAAACACAGCAAATAAATAAAGACTATAATGGCAATACTCATTGGTTTTTCATACATTTCATTTTATTTATTTTCTCACTTTCATTCTTGTACTCTTTTTAAAAAATTTTTTTTAATTTTTTTTAAGTAGGCTCCATGCCCAATGTGGGGCTTGAACTCATAACCCTGAGATCAAGAATCGCATGCTCTACTGACTGAGCCAGCCAGGCTCCCCCACCTTTTTTTTTTTTTTTTTTTTTTTTTTTTAACCAACTGGTGTAGGACTTTGTCTTGGGGAAGACGGCAGAGTAGGAGGGCCCTAAGCTCACCTTATACCATGGATACAACTAGATAACGCTCACATCAGGGTAAAACTAACTGTGGTATAGACTTCACAAGATCTTAGATTAAATTTATGATTCCCAACGATTAGTTTTGTGGCTTTGCACAACTTATTTAACTGATCTTCTATTTCCTCATCTATAAATTAGGAACAATATCCTTATAGGCTTTTGTAAGGACTAAATAAGACAATATATATGAGAAACTTAATATGGTGGCTATAGCACACAGCAGATGATTTATAAATGCTAATTAATGTTGAATTCTTCATTTTAAAATATGTACAGATAACACTTTTTTTCTTGGCTATTGGTTTCTCATTTCCATATCATGCTATTAATTCTCCAACACCTAATATCCTTACTGGCATCCAGAAGTATCCAATAAATGGTGAATAAACTGAATTTATGTAATCTGTTTCTACCACTGCAATTTTCTCTAGCTATACCTAAACCTTTAAGCATTTTAAGCATAAGGGCTAGCTTGTCTCCCTACTGCTACCATGCTTGGCATGTCATCAACAGAGAGTTATGAATTTGGATAAAATATGGCCCTTTCCAGGCATTTGCTTTTAAAATTGGAAAGCTCATTAGGAATAGTAACCATTTGGCAATTATGTGGTGTTAGTGTTTTATTGCAAATTAGTTTACAATGGCTTTTATCTAAGAAACAGGCATTGCTTTCAGTTGCAGAGGGTCCCTGGGGACCCAGGAAGGTTGGGGCAAAAGGGGAGGCTCTAGAGATTGACAGAAATACTTACTCCTTAAGCCAGATGTCAAGCACAATAATGGATGCTTAAAGGGGCACCTGGGTGGCTCGGTCGTTAGCATCTGACTTGGGCTCAGGTCATGATTTCGTGGTTTGTGGGTTCCAGCCCTGAGTTGGGCCCTGTACTGAGTTCAGAGCCTGGAGCCTGCTTCAGATTCTGTGTCTCCCTCTCTGCCCCTTCTATGCTCATGCTCTGTCTCTGTCTCTCAATAATAAATAAACGCTAATTTTTTTTTTTTTAAATAATGGATGCTTAAAACATATTGCCTATTTAATTCTTGCAACAATTCCATGACAGAGGTGTTAACATTCCCATTTTACATAAGAGAAAACTTGGTTCACAGAGAGGTTAAGAGACTTGCTTGAGCTGGCAAAGAGAAACTGGTAACACAGAATTCACCCCCAGGCCTATCTGGACTTAAGGTTTAGCTCTTTCTGTCCCACTAGGGCACTCCTCAGAGGACCACAAAATAGATAGGAACCATGCTGAGGGACACTTGCCTCAGCACAGGTTTGCCTAGTGCTAGTCTTTTAGTGTATACAAAAAAGTCACCAAAACAGTCCCTATTTTTTTTTTTTTTTTTTAAGACAGAGTTTCTTAAGGACAGAGACTAGATCTTACTTATCTTTGGAGATTTGGTATCTACTACTAAGTGTGGAACATGGTATTGCCCCAAGTTTTTTATTAGAACAAATTCTTTGTTTTTTGATCCTTATACTTTGCTTGTCATATGCTAAATGATGATATTTACAAGGTCCTAATCTGACTTCCTTCTATCAACTGTTACTTTGCTTTTACTTTCCAACAGGCTGAGTTCAAATTAAAGTGGTAAGATACTTTTAGACTGTGAGGTACTAAGATTAGTGAAACATGGGGATATATAAATAAGTATAAACAGTATACAGTCAGGTTTCTGATGGCATAGGGTCATCATTGCTTCTTGGATTACTGAGACATTAGTAGATGACCTTGTGAGAAGCCCAGTCTGTCCATGTCTAAAACCCAAGCCCCTAATACTATGTTTCATCTTCAAAGTGAATGTCCTTAGGACACCTTATGTGAGATACGTGAGTTATATACAGCCAAGAATGGAACACCTGAGATAGATACCCAGGAACAGGCAGTCCTCAACATGGTAGAGTCAGAGGTCATTGGTGCAGGAGGATTTACCTGACCCCACCCATATTACACAGGGGCATCCTCACATCAAGGCTTTCAGGTAATCCTTTCATAACATGTTTACGCCTTAAAATGTGACTCTACACTCAAAGTATGCATTTAAAACAGGCTTTTAGCAGTTGAGTCGATAAGAGGACAGAGCCTTTCTTGTTTTTACATTGATAAATTTTCTCCAGTGACTCTATTCAAAGGACCTCCTTTTCTTTACTGTCACAGCCTCCCTAATAGTCTCAATGTTCATGAATGGAGTCTCTTTACCAATTGGTCTAAGCCCATAATTTATAGGCCCTACTTACTATCTTTTTAAAACAGTTCCTTTATTTTTATTTCCATAGGCTTTACATTTTAATTTCAATAGCAACGTGACAAGACTAAAAGAGCTGGAAATCAACTAAAGTGATATTATTCCATTGTCTACTTTTTCAACAGAAAATTGCAAATTTCACTCAAGTTAATAAAGCACAAGTTACACCCATAAGCAAGCCAAAGGAAAGCAGACATAAGATGGGTCTCAAAATGTTAACCTGTAGCTTGCTGTCATATACTAAGATATAATAAAAATGGTCTCAATTCAGTATTCCTAGTGAAGTTGACGCATGTCATACATGGTTAGTGATACACACTTAAGGTTCTCAAGATCAGACATGTTCCAAATCCTACGCCCCTAATTCTGAGGATATATTGTACAATGCTTGCAAATTTGTTTCCTTGTTAAAAGAAAATCTGTAATTTTAAATCTGGCTTTATTTATAACTACTGTGAGATCCTTCCAAATAAAGAATATTTCTTGTCTCTTCTGTGCATCCATGATATGCAGTAGGTACTTAATAATAAATATTTGTTGAATAAGACCTTGGATAAGATATGGCAAACAGCGTGTTATTATAGAGAATGTACCTAAAAGATGTAGCCTGAAATAAAGGATGGAGAATAATCTGGCATATTTTTTAAATTTACAAAGTAAATTAAAAAATAATCCCACTAAGTATTACTGGAATCAACTTCAGAGAATCTTTGGAGACTGTGAGACTTGGCTTCTAATTTCACTGCAGATTTTGTAATGATTCAGCAGTTCTCCACACTTAAAATGTATGGCATTAAAAAAAAAAAAGTGAGCCCCCCCCAAAGAAATTTAAGATATCTGAGAATGAGAAAAGTTGTTTGTCTCTGTGCGTGTTTTAAGATATGAAACACATGTTGTCATTTCTACTACTACTTTTTAAGTCTTGTTGTAAAAATAAGTACTGGTCATAAGCAACAGGTATCATCAAGTGACTTTTCTCTCAGAATAATACATACAGTTTAAAATCTACCTACAAAAACAAAAGTCACAAGTTAACAAAATACAATAAAAGTTACCTCGCTGGAACTGGTAGTTTGGGGCAAAGAACAGAAGCTTTTGAAGATGTAGTATATTCAGAAGGCTTTAGGTTGTAGCTACACAGTGCTGAGCCTGTTGAAAGAAAAGCTGTATGTTAGCTGGCAGAACAGAGCCTAAATAAATTCTCCCATGGATTCACTGTAATTTCATTCTGTATGTTAATATCAACTCAACATATACAACTTTAAAACACTAGAATTAATAAGAATCTGACTTGGTCTTTAGCATCAGTCCTCAATCATTTAAAACTAATTTCTCTCTGGCAATTTATGTACAAAGTTTAATAATACTCAGCATAATAATAACAGTAAGTACTAGAACTACCTTTCTTGAGTGTCTGCCATATATGTGGCTATATATATATATATATATATATATATATATATATATATTTTTTTTTTTTTTTTTTTTTTTTTTTTTTTTTCTTAAAGAGTCAACTTTTAATTATAACTAACCAAACCATGTCCAGGGACATCTCCAAACAACCAAACAACAGAAACATGACAAAATTCTCCTGTTGAAGAAGCCAAGTATCTTGGCCCACCCCAGCATTTCTGAGGGTCAGGCCAAGAGCAGCCCACTTCCAGGGCTGGTTCTATACCCATGCAAGTTTATCATCCCTGCAGAAGGATTGGAGATGGACCCCTCTTTCCAACACACTGGGGACTCAGAAAGTCACTAGGTGGAGGGGCTCTCCTCTCGCCCCATACATATGTTAATTATGTGTTTACTTTAACTTGATTAAGCAGGGGCTATTACACCACCTTTACAGAGGACGAAATAGAGGCTAAAAGATAAGATATATAACTTGCCCAAGATGACCCAGCTACTAGGAAGGACAGCTGGAATCGAACCCTAGGTGTCTCTGACTACAAACCCCGCCTCAACTACACATGACGTCCCTTTTTCCTATGCTTCCCATTACTAAGTATGTAAAAGGACTGCATACAGCACATATGTTTTCAGACAATACGTTACTTTTTCCTTATTTTAAAGGCAGTAAGTAGTAACTGTAAATAAACTGAACAAATTGATCAAAGAATTCTCAGCTTTCAGAGAGTTTAAAACAAGCTCAAATTCAATCCTAGGTTGGTTATGCAAACAGCCATCTATTTCTTGGTCTGTGTGGCTAATACAAATCTAAATAATATGTAAAAGTCGGATGCAGTCCAGCCAATCTTTGATAAGTATTATTTTACTGACCTGCTGATTTTGTAATACAGCAACGAGAATACTGTCAGGTTCATTGTAACGATAAATACCATCAACTGAGAAGACCTAGGCTCTAGTCCTAATCTTGCTAAGGACCTACTGCACTCTATCATGTAAACTGTTTATATTTTGTTAATTGCAATTCCTACCAGATTACTAATTTGGCCAAATATTTTATTATTAAATATAAATAGAATAGCTTTGTGTTTATATTATAGCAACAATGAAGTTTCACATGGTACCACCCTGGAAAAAGTTTAAAATAAAATGTGAGAAAAACAGACACATAGACCAATGGAATAGAATAGAAACCCCAGAACTAGACCCACAAACGTATGGTCAACTCATCTTTGACAAAGCAGGAAAGAACATCCAATGGAAAAAAGACAGCCTCTTTAACAAATGGTGCTGGGAGAACTGGACAGCAACATGCAGAAGGTTGAAACTAGACCACTTTCTCACACCATTCACAAAAATAAACTCAAAATGGATAAAGGACCTGAATGTGAGACAGGAAACCATCAAAACCTTAGAGGAGAAAGCAGGAAAAGACCTCTCTGACCTCAGCCGTAGCAATCTCTTACTCGACACATCCCCAAAGGCAAGGGAATTAAAAGCAAAAGTGAATTACTGGGACCTTATGAAGATAAAAAGCTTCTGCACAGCAAAGGAAACAACCAACAAAACTAAAAGGCAACCAACGGAATGGGAAAAGATATTTGCAAATGACATATCGGACAAAGGGCTAGTATCCAGAATCTATAAAGAGCTCACCAAACTCCACAACCGAAAAACAAATAACCCAGTGAAGAAATGGGCAGAAAACATGAATAGACACTTCTCTAAAGAAGACATCCGGATGGCCAACAGGCACATGAAAAGATGTTCAGCGTCGCTCCTTATCAGGGAAATACAAATCAAAACCACACTCAGGTATCACCTCACGCCAGTCAGAGTGGCCAAAATGAACAAATCAGGAGACTATAGATGCTGGCGAGGATGTGGAGAAACGGGAACCCTCTTGCACTGTTGGTGGGAATGCAAATTGGTGCAGCCGCTCTGGAAAACAGTGTGGAGGTTCCTCAGAAAATTAAAAATAGACCTACCCTATGACCCAGCAATAGCACTGCTGGGAATTTACCCAAGGGATACAGGAGTACTGATGCATAGGGGCACTTGTACCCCAATGTTCATAGCAGCACTCTCAACAATAGCCAAATTATGGAAAGAGCCGAAATGTCCATCAACTGATGAATGGATAAAGAAATTGTGGTTTATATACACAATGGAATACTACGTGGCAATGAGAAAAAATGAAATATGGCCTTTTGTAGCAACGTGGATGGAACTGGAGAGTGTGATGCTAAGTGAAATAAGCCATACAGAGAAAGACAGATACCATATGGTTTCACTCTTATGTGGACCCTGAGAAACGTAACAGGAACCCGTGGGGAGGGGGAGGAAAAAAGGAAAAAAAAAAAGAGGTTAGAGTGGGAGAGAGCCAAAGCATAAGAGACTGTTAAAAACTGAGAACAAACTGAGGGTTGATGGGGGGTGGGAGGGAGGAGAGGGTGGGTGATGGGTATTGAGGAGGGCACCCTTTGGGATGAGCACTGGGTGTTTTATGGAAACCAATTTGGACAATAAATTTCATATATTATAAAAAAGAAAAAAAAAAATAAAAAAAAAATAAAAAAAAATAAAATCTGTGCATTTTAACTTCCTTATGTATAAAATAAAGAATTGTAATTTAAAAAAAAAAATAAAAAAAAATAAAATGTGAGGTGAAAATGGCAGGTTTTAACATTGAACTAATTATAGAAATATCATGTGAGGATGTAAGAAAGAGCTAGAAGAGACTACAGAAAAAAGATTTGCTGGGATAACAAACAAACTTGAGAGTGGTTTTATTTCATTTATACCTTATCCTGTCAACCAAAAGAATTTTTAAAAAGCCACAAACCTGCATTTAATTCAGTAATGCTGCCCCCAAACCAGCAATAAACCTGCCAGGTATTTAAATATGTCAGCTGTAGGGGCGCCTGGATGGCTCAATCGGTTAAGATCTGACTCAGGTCATGATCTCCCGATTTGTGAGTTCAAGCCGTGTTGGGCTCCCTGCTGACATGCTGACAGCTAGGAGCCTGAAGTCTACTTCGGATCCTGTGTCTCCCTCTTTCTCTGCCCTTCCCTCACTCACCCTCTGTCTCTCTCTCTCTCAAAAACAAACAAACATTAAAAAAAAAAGTTAAAAAAAATATGTGGGCTATATATATCATACGTCATAAAACCATGTAGCATCTATTTTATATAAAGATAATTCAAGTAATTGGACAATGTAAGATCTTTTTAAAGAGACACTTGAAAGTTACATGGCACTTAAGTTTCTTCAGCTTCTTAAGACAGACTCACTAGGAAATTAAGTTTTTGAAACTGTTTTTGAACATTCTTTACCATTTTAATGACTTATTGTTAAGTTAAATTTGCATGTTATTTGTCATGTTAAATATGCATGAATATTAAATATCTAACTCTTCTAAAATTAGTCTTTCATGTTTGAAGATAATGCCACTAGATTCCTTTACAGCAGTTTTAGAGAAAACATGGCAGCGGTGAAAAGCAAACATTTTAGATTAATCCTGAAATATCCGGGAGTCCTACCATAGGATTGCTCATGAAAAAAAAACAGCCACTGTGCCAATAACCGCAGAGCACCCAATGTGATCATCAACTTCCTGATCTGAATGGTCAACTTCTTTCTTTCAGAGTCCAAGATGGAATCGATTTACACAATATGAAAGGCCCTAACTAAAGCACGGTGTCAGTGCTGTCAAACACACTGCTTCTGCTGAACTCAGTGAACATAATCTCCGTCCCCACCCTTTCTTCATTTAAAAAAGGAGGTCAGCAGGTGCAACAGAGTTCAATTTTATAAATACTTTCCCAGGATAATGCTCAATGAAAGGATAATAGCCTTATCTCTGATGGTATTCTGGGACACAGGCCAGTTACTAAATAGATCCTGTACTAAATAGATTAAAAGAAAAAGATCTTTACAATGTGTTAGTAGTAACAATCAGAAGAAACTTTATAATGCTTCCTGCTCAAAAGGTTGATGGACAGAGAAGCCTCAATGAAGAACATTAAAATAACCCAGTAATGGCAAACATGTTACAATTGTTTTTCTTTTCATGTTTGTTAGCTAATGCATTTTCAGTGAACACTTTTTAAGGTGTTTTTGGTTTTTTTTTTTTTTTTAAGTGAAGGTATAAACAATATTTAGCACAAAGAGGTTTGGTCAGAAACTGTAAGACAAAGTTTTTCTTCTAATGCAAAAGGCAGGGAAAACCATACTTGAGTAATGAAGTCTAAAACCAAAAACAAAAGCTTATCTAAACCACACCAGAGACAATCCATGCAATTCAGCCAGTGTTATTCAAAATGAGTGATCTTAGGACGCCAACTTGGGTATGTAAACATTTATCTTGGTAAATAGTTGCTATAGTCCCCAGAATGTTTAACTACTATAATTTTTCAAGTGCCTTATAATATTCAATTATTTATTCTTTAGCTCAACATCACTTATAAGAACTCCCTTAAGAGGGATGTTTCCATCACCATGCTCCAAACACTACAGATGAAACAAAATAAGTAATACTTCCAAGGCCTTATAAGCAATCACTGACAAATTTAGAAATGAAATTCTCTACTCTTAGGCCACAATGCTTCTTCCACGCCATTCCTAATAATCATAATCAGACAAATATTCAATAAGCTCCTGGGCAAAAAAAACATACATTCCACAGATACCTCGAAAACAACATGTTTGGGGAAAAAAAGACATTTCCATCACCCACTCTCCAAATCTGCTCTGCCTCCTTTCATGTATTTTCCATCCTTGTTAATGGCTCTACCATCCATGAAATCCCCATGAATTTGAAATGGAAAGTCATCCTATATCTTCTTCTTTACCCATTGTCTTCATATATCCTTCAAGACACTTAAGAAACCAAGTTCTGACAACTGAATCTTTCTATGAGTTATCTATCTCAGGCCTTTAAAATCTCTTATTGGTTCAAACTACTCTCCCAAAGGGTTTCTCCTCTATATGCTGCACACAGCCTTGAGAAGGGTCTTTGTAAAATGGGCATTAGTTGTATCATATTCCTGCCCTCAGAATAATTTCCAACTCCTTGGATTCAAAGCTCTCCTAAAGCAGGCCTCTACCTAGAACTCCAGCCTCATCTTAACATAATAAACTATTTACGGGGCGCCTGGGTGGCTCAGTCGGTTGAGTGTCCAACTTCGGCTCAGGTTATGATCTCACGGTTCATGAGTTCAAGCCCCGCATTGGGCCCACTGCGATCAGTACGGACCCTGCTTCTGATGCTCTGTCCCCCTCTCCCTCTCTGTCCCTCCCTCACTTGTGCTCTCTTTCTCTCAAAAATAAATAAAAAAAAAACATTAAAAATATTAAAAACAAAACAAAACATAACTACCTACAATTCTTGCTGTTTAACAAGCTCTCAGGCTTTTTCACATGCTGTTCCCTCTGCATGGGCTGTCCATTCCTAACTACCATCTGAGTGTTCGGTTTGAGCAGAATTCTACAAACTACTCAAGCCTCACCTCCTCCAGTAAGCCTTCTCTGATGCACCCAAATCTACTTGCTGCTTCATTCTATTATAAAACTTTGCATATTATTTTGCAATTTTTTAGCTTACATATCATCTCTACTTTTAGAAAGTACACTCTTTTGAGAACTGGGACCTTATGTCTTCAAAATATGTGGGACCCCTCTCTCCTGGCACATAGGCAGTACGTCAAAAGCCATACAACAGACATCCTGATTGAAAAAAAATATGAAATAACTATTTTTAATCTCTTATTTTGGTGTTATGTGTTATATATAATGTTTATTTGCTTTTCACTATTCACTATAAATTATACTATATAAAACAGGACTTCTCAACCCTGGTATTTTGAGCTGGGCAATTCTTGGTTGTAGGGGCTGTCCTGTGCATTGCAGGATTTTTAGCAGTATCTTTGGTCTCTAGCCACAAGATTCCAGGACCCTCCCTCCACCCCGCAACCCTTCACTCAGTTGTGACAACCAAAAATGTCTCCTAACACTGCTAAGTGTGGGGAGTAGAAAGCTGGGTGGAGGGGGGGGGGGGGGAGTTGCATACAGTGGCAATAATACCCTTAGTTGGGAACTACTGGTCTAAAACACCAATTTGAAACAAAAATACAAAATGGGGTTGGTAAGTTGGAGGCTAACTCTTGCTGTAAAATTCTGCTTGATTTGCAGGGCACCTGGGTGGCTCAGCCAGTTAAGTGTCCAACTCGTGGTTTTGGGCTCAGGTCATGATCTCATGGTTGGTAAGGTCGAGCCCCACATCAGGCTCGGGGCTGGCAGTGCAGACAGAGCCTGCTTGGGATTTTCTCTCTCCCTCTTTCTTTGCCTCTCCCCGCCACCCCCCCCAGCCCTCTCTTTCTCTCTCTCAAAATAAATAAACATTAAAAAAATTCTGTTAAACAAAACATAAATAAAATAAAATTTTGCTTGACTTGTTACCACAGTATCATTTGTAGGATATACTAAATTAAGAGAAAACATACTTTAGAAAATTGTAATTAATAAAAATCTCCCAATGCAGAACAGTTTTTATTATGAAAAACAAATTACATAGCTATATGAGGTCCAATGAATTTAACCCCTTTCTCTCTAACTAGGAAAGCATATATATGTACATGTATGTGTGTATATATAGAGAGATAGAGAGATATAGATACATATATATATGCAGGAAGAATGCCATTTTCAGTAACCAGTAAAAAGTATGGATGTATTTGAAATTCCCAAGAAGCCCCCATTAACCAGCTGGTGGTGTGACATTATCTGTCAACTCCTATTGGCACATACTACGCACACAATAAATATTTGCTAAGTGAATTAACTTTGGAAATCTATGTGCAAGACTTCTAGGTATTGTGGAGGACAATGAAAAGTTTGTCTTCTATTATGCAAGCTGCCTAAACAAGGGGACCATACCTTGTCTTTGTTTCTGAGCCACACACTTGATGGGCGTTAATTGTTTATTTTATTTTATTTTATTTTATTTTATTTTTTAACATTTATTTATTTTTGAGACAGAGACAGAGCATGAACGGGGGAGGGTCAGAGAGAGGGAGACACAGAATCTGAAACAGGCTCCAGGCTCTGAGCTGTCAGCACAGAGCCCGACGCGGGGCTTGAACTCACAGACCGCGAGATCATGACCTGAGCCGAAGTCAGCCGCCTAACCGACTGAGCCACCCAGGCGCCCCATTTAATTGTTGAATGAAGGAATTACTTAAAATTACACTATCAAATGTAAGGATTTTTTTTTTTTTTCCCTTGCTGGTTTCTGAACTTGGAAGCAATTAAATCAGTTGCTAGGGTTGATCATTTTCTTTATTTATAAATGATATCAAGTCCAATCTTTTGATTCACTATAAGAAAAAGAATCAATACTCTGTGGTTTAAGCTGTATTGTTACGGACTGGTAAGAAAGAGGGTAATATACTGATCATCTATTGATATTAGCTTTATTTATTTAAAAAAATTTTTTTTAATATTTATTTATTTTTGAGAGAGAAAGAGAGACAGAGAGTGAGTGAGGAAGGGGCAGAGGGACAGGGAGACACAGAATCTGAAGCAGGCTCTAGGCTCTGAGCTGTCATCACAGAACACAACACGGGGCTTGAACCCATGAACCGTGAGATCATGACCTGAGCCGAAGGACGCTTAACTGACTGAGCCACCCAGGCACCCCTATTGATACTAACTTTAAATGTAACACCCAGATAATGATAACCAAAGGCTTATTTATATTCACGAATTTTATCTGATGCATCACATAATCTTTGAGGTTTTCAAAGACAGAACAATGATCACTGAGAAAACACCCACTTCGTGGCTCTACTCAAAACATTAACACGGTGTGAACGGTAGGTCATAAACCTCTCAGACTTCCTACAAAATACGGTACACTGAAGAAGCACTCACTAATGGGAGTGATTTCTCACATGCTATAAAAGGGACACAAACAAGGAAGATAAGATTTCTGCCATTTTACTACTGTGTTAGGGAAAACAAATTAGATATTATAAAAGTTTGATAAGAGTAATGTAAAAGATAATAAGTTATTCCATGTAAAATATTAGCACCCACTGAGACCATGCAGTGGGCCCACAACTTACAGGTTGTTCTCATTTCTAAACTGCTATTTAGACTTTAGATTGCAAGTGGAAAGAATAAAATGACCTGCAAAGCATCTGGCTCTGTGCATGGCACAAAATGGGTATCAATGAATGGTATGATGAAACAATGCAGGGCTCAAGCCTGATTGATCTGAACAACAGGGACAGTGGAGAAAAGCAAGGGATGAACTATGGGCCAGACTCAGAGTGGGGAGAGAGGAAGGGAAGGGACTGTCCAAGCAGGCATGACCTCCCTCTCCCCACTTCCTTCACTGCCTCACATGGCCAGGCTGGGTTCAGATGAAAATCTCATATAAAGGTGAAGTTGGCTTCAGAGGGAGGGGCATTGTATACATTATTCGAGTTTTCAAAATAATAATAATAATAATAAAAATAAAGTAAGTAAGTAAGTAAGTAAGAAGGAAACCTGTTCACCAGAAACTGGAGGGAAGTAAAATGAGAGACGGAATTCATGCTCTGCTGAGAATAACTCAGGTATAAGCTCTCACCAGATGTTTGCAGTCTTCTCTGGAGGGTACAAGGTTAGGAAAGAGGAAAAACAAAAGGGCTCAAGAAAAGAAAAGGTTATGAATATTCAGGTGGATAGTATGGTTAGGAAAGACAAGTGAATGAATAAGATGGATTATTGAGAGATGAATAAGAAGATAAACAAAGGTTCACGTCAATTCTGGTTAGAATGAAGCTAAACAATTTACCCGCTGGTGGCAAAGGACAGAGATTCAGAAGCGAGCAAAGGATACAGTGTGCTGAGAGAATGAGAAATTAGTAAGTGTCAATAGGGAGGAAGAGAGCAGCCCAATCCATCCTTCTTTCAAAAAATATGAAGAGCTCCTATGTGAGGTAGGGCCTGGATATTCAGAAAGGAAGAGCATGATCCTGCCCCACAGGAAAATCATGCACACTACTGCCAGAAGATGATAAAGAACCAAAGACGCTTAGTACAGAGTCCTTGTGATACTTGCCAATTTTAATGCTTTTTTAGTTTCTAAATTTTTTAAATGTTTATTTCCTTTTGAGGGGAAGGGGAGAGAGGGAGACACAGATTCCGAAGCAGGCTCCAGGCTCTGAGCTGTCAGCACAGAGCCTGACCGGGGGCTCGAACCCACAGGCTGCGAGATCATGACCCAAGCTGAAGTGGGACACTTAACCAAGTGAGCCACCCAGGCACCCTGTCAATTTTACTTTTTCAAAAGCAATTTTTAATTTATTCTCTAGCATCATATTTATATTTGTATCATATAAAAACTACAAACCAAACTAACAAATTGTACACTTGCACACCTACCACACAACTCACATACCAGAACTTCGACTTTTACGTTTATCTAAATTCTTCTGCTCGCCTCTTACAGCTCTTTGTACTATGGCAGCATCTCCACACAACCAATCGAGTGTCCGGCTACTTCTTCTAAATTTTCTGTGCTGGTCAGACATATGCCACAGAGGCACTCTACAAACTTCAGGGTCCAAGAAAACAACTCCTCTTTCTTGTCTACCAGAAAGAGTTAAGGCAATATTTTGTTTCCTAATAAATACATTTCTTACAAACATTATTCTAGGAACCTAAGTTAGCTTTCCCTTAAAAGATTTTAAATAATTTGGAAAGGTAATAAAAGTTCATACAAATGGATAGTTGTAAATACTAAAAAAGCACTCTCAAATGTTGTCATGGAAACTTAAAACTCTTTGAAAATGATTTGTATTATCTTCCTGTCTGGTAAGAAAAGTGTTATTTTACCTTACAGTTTTTTTAAGTTTATTTATTGAGAGAGGGAGTGCACACACACGCAAGTGGAGGAGGGGCAAAGAGAGAGGAAGAGAGAGAATCCCAAGCAGGCTCTGTGCTGTCAGCATGAAGCCTGATGTGGGGCTCAAACCCACAAACATGAGATTGTGACCTGAGCTGAAATCAAGAGTTGGGCGCTTAACCCACTGAGCCACCCAGGTGCCCCTACCTTATGTTTTCAAATAAGGTTTAAAATTATCATTTAAAAAGTTACTACCCCAGGGGCGCCTGGGTGGGTTAAGCACCCAACTTCAGCTCAGGTCATGTTCTCACAATCCATGGGTCCGAGCCCCGCATTGGGCTCTGTGCTGACAGCTCAGAGCCTGAAGCCTGCTTCAGATTCTATTTCCCCTCTCTCTCTCTGCGCCTTCCCATTCATGCTGTCTGTCCCTCTTTCTCAAAAATAAACATTAAAAAAATTAGAAAAAAAAAAGTTACTACCCCAAACAGGATTTTTCTCTTTCATCTTTTTAATTATGGTAAAATACACATAATAAAAAAAAATTACTACCTTAACACTATTTCAGTATACACTTCGGTAGCATTAAGTAGATTCACATTGTTGTCCAATCATTACCACTGTCTATCTCCAGAACTCTCCATCTTGCAAAATTCATACTCTTTCCTCAAAAAACAGTAACTCCCCATTCCTCTCACCCTGTAGCCCCTGGCAACTACCATTCTATTCTGTCTCTATGAATCTGACTACTCTAAGTACTTCATATAAGTGGAATCATACTGTATTTGTCCTTTTGTGACTGACTTATTTCCCTTAACAATGTCTTAAGGTTCATCCATATTGTAGCATGTATCAGAATAGCCTTCCTTTTTAAAAAAAACTGTGGTAAAACACGTAATATGACATTGACCATCTTAACCATTTTTTCAGTGTATAGTCATATTAGCTATACGCTGGATACACTGTTATCCAACAGATCTGTAGAATTTTTTCATCTTGCAAAACTGAAATTCTATAGCCAGAGAAAACCATCGCCCTATCTGTCTGTTACTGGCTTATTGCATCTAGACTAACAACTTCAAGGTTCATCCATGTTGTAGCATATGACAGGATTTCCTTACTTTTTAAGGCTAACATCCCATTGTATGTACATACCACATTTTCTCTAGCGATTCATCCATCAGTGGACATTTAGGTTGCTTCCCTCTCTTGGCTATTATGAATAATGCCACAATGAATATGAGTGTGCAAATATCTCTCTGAAATCCTGTTGTCAGTTCTTTTGGATATACACCTAAAAGCGGGATTTTTGAGTCATGATAATCTATTTTCTAAACGACTATTTTTTAAAGCAGGTTCACAGCAAAATTGAGAGGAAGGTACAATGGTTTTCCACATACTCCCTGCCTCCACGCATGCACAGCCTCCTCCATTATAACATCCCCCACGAGAGTGGTACATTTGATATAACTGATGAACCTACACATTGACATATCATGATCACTCAAAGTCCATAGTTTACGTAAGGGTTCACTCTTAGTGTATGTCCTATGGACATGGACAAATATATAGTGACATAAATCCATTATTATAGTATCATACAAAGTATTTTCACCGCCCTAAAAATCCTCTGTGTTAATTCTATATTTAATTTTTTAAGGAAACTTCAAACTCTTTTCCATCGCAGACATACAATTCTATATTTCTACCAACAATGCACAAAGATTCTAGTTCCTCTGTACTCTCACAAACATCTGTTATTTTCTGTTTTGTGGTGTTTGTGATTTTTTCTCAATAGAAGCTGTCCTAATGGGTGTAAGGTGGTATCTCACTATGGTTTTCATTTGCATTTCCCATACAATTAGCATGTTGAGCATCTTTTCATGTCCTTATTATTGGCCCATCATATATCTTCTTTGAAGAAATGTCTATTCAAGTCCTTTGGCCATTTTTTAATTGGGTTGTTTATTTGTCTGTTTCTTTCTTTCTTTCTTGTTGAGATGTAGGAATTCTTTATATATTTTGAGTATTAACCCTTTATCAAATAAATGAATTACAAATCTTTTCTCCTACTCTATGGATTACCTTTTCACGCTGCTGTGTCCTTGGATGCACAGAAGTTTTCTATTTTGATGTAGTCCAGTCTACCTATGTTGTTTCTTTTGTTGACCGAGCTTTTGGTTCATATCCAAGAAATTATTGCCAGTATAACGTCAGGAAGGTTTCCCCTATGTTTACTTCTAAGAGCTTTGGAGTTTGTTCTTACATGCAGACTCTGTCGTGGATTTTGAGCAATTCCCTCTTACAGATTTGGAAATTCCCCACTTAAACCTAAATTAGCTCTTGAAGATATTCCTCTCTGATGTGTATAAGTGAGGTCAAAGGGCCTGTGCATTTTCTAACAGAAATGTAGCTGTTAACAACGTGTGGATACAAATAATTATAAAAACCATCTGCTCCTTCCGAATCAATGTGCACCTCAAATGATGGAAAGACAAAGAAGGGGAAAAAAGATAATGCAAAAAGACAAAGAATTCTCTCAGATATAGTAACACTGGAATTAAATCTTACCAGGTCCAGTTTTGTTTTGTTTTGTTTTTAACGTTTTTTAATGTTTATTTTTGAGAGAGAAACAAAGTGTGAGCAGGAGAGAGGCAGAGGGAGGGAGATACAGAATTCGAAGCAGGCTCTAGGGTCCAAGCTGTCAGCACAGAGCCCGATGCACGGCTCGAACTCACGAACCATGAGATCATGACCTGAGCCAAAGTCAGACGCTTAACTGACTGAGCCACCCAGGCACCCCTTACCAGGCCCAGTTTTAAGTCACCAATCCAAAGAATAATCCAGATATTTTTTTTAGGAAATTAAAAATTTTCAACCTAGGGTTACTATTAAAATAAAGGTACTTATATCCCACCACCAAAGGCTCTCTTCTCTATTATAATTTCATAGTTTTCTATTCCCTTTTAAATATTTATCTTCTCTATCCTCCACTGCTGTGTTTCTTGATGCTGCCATTATTAATACTTTTTTTTATGCCTAACACATTGACTTATTTTGCAAACAGCTGCCTGAAAAGCCTAAGGGTGCCTGTGTAGTTAGGCACCAATTTAAGAAGTCTGTTTTCTGGAATAATATTTATTCATTAATACTCTTGAACACCTGCTTTGTGTAAGACTGTGAAAAAAACAAAGCTGCAAAACTCACCAGAAAGGTCTTATAAACTGGCCTTAATAGGCCGTATTCAGTATCATAATCACTTAGAAGGATAATGACCTGGAAATAAACATACCAGCAAGGCTGCATGGGGCATTTCTCCCCAGTGGATCATCACAGCAGGCAATACGGTCGACAAGGAACTAACTCTCTTCTGGCCCTCCAGCTGACATGTCAGGTTCGAGGGACCAAGACTCACACCCAGTGGGTTCAAGAAAATGTGTTAGAAGATAGTTTGACACTAGATTATAGCTTTGAGTGCCAAGGTAAGATATATAACGTTTTATTTTATTTTGTGACCTCTGATGGCTTCTGAGTAAGGGATTAACATGACTAAAGCTCTATCAATGTTAATATGGCAGCAGTATGTCAGGGGCTAGAAGCAGAGAGAGACTAGAGGCAGAAAGATTATTACCTTCCATTGGGGGAATAATAACATTAATAGTAATAATATAACAGCAGTAACCAATACTTATTATTTTTTTTTTTTTTTGGCAATTTACCATTTGCCACACACTATTCTAAGCATTTTTCATGTCTGAGGTCCTTATAACAACCCTGTGAGGCAGCTTTAGTACAAATATTATCTCCTTCACAAATGGGGAAACTGAGGCAACCAGAGATCACGTAACTTGCCTAGTAAGTGGTAGGACCAACATTTGAACCCAGATAATCTGGTTCCAGGGCCTATACTCCAAAGCCAACTCAACACCACCACCTCCCAAAGTGCACCATGTATGCTCACCTTGCCTAAGATTTCAGAAAAACCCGTAAGGGATAACTCATTTCTCCCTAAGAAACTTGATAATGATAGGGCCGACAGTTCTAGTATTAGACTCAGCCAATCAGTCTGTGTGAGGCTATCATGTGGGAATAAATGAGATCTTGAAGAGTCGCTGGTACCTCTTTATTTAGTGCCCACCAAGTGCCAATCATTTGTGCATCATCTCATCAAATCCTCACAACAATCCTATGATGGGGGCGTTGTTTTTAATCCACTTTTTTCAGATGAGGAAATATGGGTTCAGAGAGGCTAAGCTCTCTGTCCCTCATTACAGAACCAGTTAACGACAGCAGCAGAAGTAGAATCCAGAGTCATATTAATCTCACGTGCTTCCTACTACCTTACACTGAGGCCTGGAGCAGTAGTGACAGGAACACTGCCAGTCTAGAAGGCGGCAGTCCTTCTGCCCTCAAAAGGCCAGCAACCCCCTCAGGAAGACTCTGAAGCTGCTTAGGGGTGTGTGTGTAGCTGCATTCCCAGGCTATCTCTCTGCCCAGCTAGAAGTGACACCAGGTGGATGCTGAGTCAGCCGTTGTTCCAAGGAACCAGAACCAGCCTGTAAACCGGGTGAGGCCAAGGCAGCTCCGAGGACTCCAACACACAGAGAGCAAACATGAAACCCCATGGAAGTTCACAAACACAGGCTATCAGTTTGTGGCCCTCCAGGAAGAGAGGTTATAAATAACATTCTCTGAAGAGAACTGAGGCGAGTCAGAGGGAACTGAGGATAGTACCTGGAAATCAGAAACCCAAGGGAGCGGAGTTAGGTTAGAAAATTGACTATGCTTGTTTTCTCAGCTAATTCCCATATGTTTAACCTCAAAGTTTCTCAAAACTTTACTCTTAGAAAAATGGTTATGAGATAATATTAAATTAAAAAAAGCAAAACACACCAACACAATTGAAAGATGGTGGACTTTTGGTATTCATTTTCTTTTCCCTGAATTTTCCAAATTTCCTGTAACAGACATATATTACATTGTTATCCAGGGACAAAAATAAAATACACTAATCAAAAAATTTTTAATTCGTATTTAGGAAGAGAAAAAGAAAAAAAGACCAATTTCACAAAAAGTAGTCTAGTCATTCCCAAATGTTCAAACAGGCTACATCAAAATCACATGAGACATTTGTAAAAAAATACAAGTTTCCAGAATCCAAAGACCTATTCAGTCAGAATTTCCCTGGGGGGAGCCTAGGAATCTGGAGTTTTAACAAGCTCCCCAGGTGACTATAATCTTTTTTATCAAGGAAGTCCAGGAGGACTTTCAATTCCCTTTTTCGTTTTGAGGTTCCTTGGTGATTTATTTAACACCGGCACAAATTTATACTGGAATGCAAACATACAGTATGTCATGGTGGGAGTAAGTGACCGGGGTGAGGACTTGGATGGCCTCATGCCTCACCATTTATCTCTGCAAACTTCTGAACATCACTCAGGGTTTTCAGTTCTTGTCGTGGACATGCTGCTACACACAGCGCTACGGACTTGATCTTCCGGTTTATCAAGTCCAGATTGCATGGATCCAAAAAGAACACATACCTAAAGCATGGAGAAAAATATTGAGATGTTATTTTGCAAAAACACATTCTGGTTCACTGCCTAATTTGACCAAGCCTGTAAGCAAAGAACATCCATACCCTTCACAAATTTTATCAAAGATGAACAAACAATTCAGAAATCTAATCACAGGTTGTTTGAAAACATACTGTTAACAGTGGGGACTGGAGGAATTGCAGGACTCCTATTTGTCATGATGTATTTTTCTAATATTTACATTTTTATAATGTAGTTCATAATTAGAAATTATCTATTTTAGTTTTTTAGATAATTAATTTGTTTTCTTTTTTTTTTTTTTTTGGTCAAGGTTGTGCCCTAAAAGTTACTAGAATATTCCAATAGTGCTATATAATGTGAATTATAGTTTATGTATAAGCTTTAGCTAATATATAATTACATATAAAATTTAAAATTATAAAAATGAAATATAAACTTTTGCTAATTAATATGTAATTATAAAAATGAATTGTAAAATTACATACAATTGAATACATAATGTTGAATGGAGACTAGAGGGAATTATGCCAACATTTTATCTGCAGTCATCTCTGGATGTTAGAATAAAGTGATTTTAATTTTCTTTCTTTCATTTTTCAGAATTCTCATTTTCTAGTAAATGAAATGACTTTTGAGGTGAGATAACTACAGTAAATATCATTTATTAAAAAGGTCGATTACATATCAACAAAGTAATCCTCAAATCTTAAATTATCCCTTTTGTGTTCTGTACATTCATGTTTTAGGAAAAGGAAGATTAACCAGAAATTACACTGAAACAGATTGGGTTTTTGTTTTTGTTTTAATGTTTTATTTATTTTTGAGACAGAGAGAGACAGAGCATGAGCTGGGGAGGGGCAGAGAGAGAGGGAGACACAGAAGCTGAAGCAGGCTCCAGGCTCTGAGCTGTCAGCACAGAGCCCAATGCGGGGCTCAAACTCACGAACCGCGAGATCATGACCTGAGCTGAAGTTGGACGCTCAATGGACTGAGCCACGCAGGCGTCCCTGAAACAGATTGTTTTTAAATGTTAAACCGTAGGGGCCCTGGGTGGCTCAGTGGATTAAGCGTCCGACTTCAGCTGAGTTCATGATTTCTCGGTGTGGGGTTCTCAGGAACCCTGCTTCGGTTGGGCTCCCTGCTGTCTGCTTCAGATCCTCTGCCCACCCCACTCTGCCCTTCCCCTGCTCATTCTCTCTCACTCTTTCTCTCAAAAATAAACATTTTTTAAAAAAAATGTTAAAAAGTAGAAAAGATGATAAAGATTGCAGATGTTATCATTTGCCCCAAAAGAAATACTCTTAACTAAGAATACTCTTAACTAAGAAAAGCGAAGTCTAATGTTATGGATCAACAGAGGGGAAACAAGCAGGAATGTTTTCATGCAAGACAGGAGGTAAAGAACCTCCAGTGCTGGCTTCCACTCGCCTGGGTCCGTGGAAGGTTTTATGAAATTGTCTCTCTGCCAACAGCCTTTCCCACATTGTTAAATTCTATTGCTATATAAAATAGGATTCAAATCAGGAAATATAACCAAATATAAGAACTAGGTGAGAAAACGGAAAAGCAAAAAGATCAAGTCACTACATATGCTGGAATGGACAATATATTAAAGGATACCAGAAAAAAAATTAAATAATAAAAAAAGAAGTGTGTACATCAGGGGGATGGGGGCCTGAGAGGTATTTGCAGGTAGAGTAACACTGCACACAGGAGAAGCACCAGGGACAAGGAACCCAGCATGAAGGTCAGGGATAAACTACAAACCACCAAACTTTAAAAAAAAAAAAAAAAAGGTATTTTGTAACCATTACCATTCCACAGAGAATGACTATGTAGCCCAAGAGAGCTAGAAGGTGCATGAATTCAAACCTAGACTTTCTGAGTTTCATCCCATGTACAACCTGCTCTATCCCCAAAATATTTCCTACAATATAATAAATCATTGTAACCTTTCTATATTAACTTACAATATTGTTTCCAGCATTCTGAAGTTCAATTCAATCCATGGCAACAAGTTCCTACATAATTAAATTTTAACTAAATGGCATTTAACTGAATATTTACAGAGTAGGAAAAATGCATGTCTCGAACAGATAAATTTTATGATTCATTAAAACTGTACCCTTCTTGCCTTTTGATTGAAAAATGCCCTGTGGCCAGGTAAATAAATCCTTACATTAGTTTCAGTTTTCACATCAAACAAAAATGAACTGTATGCGGCAATTCCATTTTTTGGAAAGGAGACAAATAGCCAACTTGCAAGGAAGCATGGCACTGGCCGACCAGATTAACTAACAAATCTACTGATAAGTAGGTTTTTTTAAACTGACAGCACAAGATGCGAGGTAGGAGGCCATAAAACATTCCCAAAAGGCTTCTTACAAACAGCCAACCACTGTCACGGGTAACCGAGAAACCCGAGCAAATTTTCATTGCCATTCTCAGGGAGTCTTCTACTAGACCTACTAATAACTTACAAACAGCTTCCAGTTCCACATCCTGTAGAGGAGCAGGAATGAATCAACTACCAAAAGTGGGATTAAAAGAGAAGGAAGAGAAAAACACTTCACAAACTGAACAGCCCAGATACCTGCAGGCATTGGCACACAGGACAAGGGCCAGCAGCATCACCACGTGGTACTGAGAAGAACACATTTGCAAAGAGATCTGCAAAACAGCCTAAGCGAGCTTGGAACTTCAACGTTAAGAGGAACAGCGAAAAATGCTTAAGACTAAACCGTAAAGCGAACATCATAGAGGCTGGCAGGTAAGGCACGTAACTAAGTATTACAGTCAAGACAGCTCCTGGGAACTACTGAAGGAGAGAAACAGATAAATTCATTTCAAATCGAAATTCTTGAAATACAGGTTTTCCCCAAAAAGACAGGACAGGAGAGAGTTCTAAATAAAATTATGTACACAGTAAACTCACGGGGACAGATGCACCAAAGATGAAAACAGGGCAGTAAAGCAAAGGAAGGGCACTAAAGCATGGAAGGTCGGGAAAAGGGACAAGAGGCACAGAAAGAGGTGACTTTTAAAGCTGTGCTCAGAGCAAGGCAGTGAACACAGAACGAGCTGATGTAGATAAGGACGCCAGAGATGGTTCAAAACTGCTTTACACTTCTCTTTTGCTGTCATTTTCTTCAAGGAAGACAGGGCAAGGTAGAGAAAGTAAGATTTACTGGGAATTTACTTTGGGCCACAAAGTATCTTAGGCACTGTCCTCACACACCCTAATTCAACAAAAGGGAACTGAGACTGACAAGCTGGACAAATAACGAAAAGCCATACTGACTTGATGACTTGAACCCTGGGGCACCCGACTCCCAAGTGTTGCTCTTTCCGCCACTGCTCTTCCAACTTAAAATGGAAAGTGAAGGGCACTTGGGTGGCTCAGTTGGTTGAGCATCCAACTACTTTTTTAATGTTTATTAATTTTTGAGAGAGAGAGAGACAGAGCACCAGGGGGAGAAGGACAGAGAGAGGGGGAGACACAGACTCCGAAGCAGGTTCCAGGCTGTCAGGAGAGAGCCTGACGCAGGGCTCGAACTCATGAATCATGAGATCATGACCTGAGCTGAAATCGGACGCTTAACCAATTGAGCCACCCAGGCACCGATTAAACCCTCTGGAACCCAGAGCAAGGATTCTGAAGCCCTACGTGGACACAACACGGTACTGTCCTCCACATGGTATGCAACCCTCCCATGATAAGGATTAAAAAGGATGACACAAAGACACTTCATTCATTCAACAAACACTACTAAGTGTTATTATGAGTCTACTCCTGGAGATACAAAATTCATTAAAAAAAAAACAACAACAGTTCTTAAATGCAAATAACTTACAGTCTAGAGAAGAAGAAACAAAAACAGTCATTTCTGCTATGAGGCAAGGTTGAGATGGTGGAGGAAACAGTGTAATTCTGCACAGAGCATAAGGGGTTAGAGGAAGCACTACGGAGCAGGAGGCGGTATTGAAGCCACATTTTGGAAATGAGTAGGAATTTTCCACACAGATGGGGAAGGGAGCGTTCTAGGCAGAGAAAACTGCATGTATAAAAGTATAGAAGCATGAAAGAGCATATTTAAGAAACAGCAAATAATTTGATAAGGTGGACTACAGGATCGGACATCAAAGGGCTATGCCCAAGGAGAAACAGGGGACAGAAGAGGCAGCCATCCTTACAGCTGAAGGACCTTACAGCTCCACTACATTAGGGAATGTGCTTTCAACAGCCACAGCACCCGGAGCCCCCCGCCGTGTGACCAGCCCCTTGGGTTCAAGGCCAGGGAGGGGACGGCTGGGCCACCAGGGGGCGCTGCTCCAGAGCGGAGCCTTTGCCTTCAGTTGCCTCCTGCTGCCATGGCAACTCTGCGGCAAGGCTTTTTGGAGTAAAAAGTGGCAAACAGATACCAGTCTGCTGGCCACCTCCTGCCAAATTTGGCTCCTGTCCTCTCTAATCAGGACGGAAGCACTGCAGCACTAAAGCTGGAAAGCTGGCTGAAAAACCCCTCTGTCCGTCGCCTCTGCGTTAGTGATTCCTAACACGTGTTTTCCCCAGAGGAGAATAAAAATGGAGTCTGATCATTTTGCCAATTATTACCTCATATCAATTTACAATTTACAGCCCCTCTCCACAGAGTATGCTGCCATTAGTGAATCACACCAAAAGGAACAACACAACAGCCTGGCAGAGGCATCTCCTATTGCTAAATATAGGCTTCAGAGAGCCCTAGATCTCCGCTCCACTCGCAGTGGAACTGTGCCCAGAGGAGGCCTCTTACTTCCTGCGTGGGGTGCCAGCAAGGCAAGTCCAGTCATCCCCCTCCCCCCGCAAACCCCGGGGTGGGGCCCAATTGCCCCATGACGGGCTGTGCTTTACACAAGGACAGAGGTATGGAGTCTGCACACTAAAGCCAATAAAAAACCCAAACTAACCCAAAACCAGCTAATGCAACACACAATTAACTAAAACCCCGCCTGCCCTCCACTTTCTGCAACAAAGCTAAGGGGTAAGAGAGAAACAAGCTGAAAGCAGTGATTGGTCTTCAAAACTGTAACTCTAGATAGTGGCTGAGAGAATTGTGCAATGCTCACCATGCCCCCAAGACATCAAGAACACAGACCAGGGAACAGAAGAAAAGGGTGGAGCTGAACTATGGGCAACGTGACCCCTGAGGTTGAGGCCACCAACGCCCCACTTTCCCACTGCCTCCCAATCCTAATGAGGAAAAGGCAAGGGGAGCCTGCATGGTTCAGTCGGTTAAGCGTCCGACTCTTGGTTTCAGCATAGGTCATGATCTCATGGTTCGTGAGTTTGAGCCCCGCATCGGGCTCCGTGCTGATAGTGCAGAACCTGCTTGGGATTCACTCTCTCCCTCTCTCTCTGCCCCCTCCCCTGCTTGTGTTCCCTCTCTCTCCAAATGAATAAACTTAAGAAAAAAAAAAAGGCAAAAATGTCCCGAGAAAGAGGTCGCACTTATTATAGAGATGCCTCAGCACGTACCTCACCAGCCTCCAAAGGGCACTGACCAGCCTGCAGCCTTCTACTATAGCACTTCCATAGGTTCACAGATAACTGCTAAGAAGGGAAACTTCCATGATCATTTCTGGTAAATTCACAGCACTGAGAGCTGAAAACAGCTTCCAACTGTGAGGAAGCCCAGGAATCAGAGTAAGACAGCAACACTCTGAGAGGTTTACCGCTCTCACCTTACATCCCAAGGTCTTCTTTCTGTTCCTTGCTCTCAGGCTTACTCGCCTTACTCTCTCCTACAGGCCTCAGCCCTTCTCTCTGCCTGGAGTGTTCTTTCTCCAGAGACCAGCACAGCTACTGGTTGCCCCCTCACTTGCTTACAGTCTTGACTCAAAAGTCACCTTCTCAATGAAGCCTCCCCCAGCTGCCTATCTAAAATGCCATCTCTCAGGCTCTGTGGTGACAGCTCAGAGCCTGCAGCCTGCTTCGGATACTGTGTGTGTGCGTCTCTCTCTCTAACCCCTTCCTTGCTCATGCTCTGTCTCTCTCTCTCAAAAATAAACATTAAAAACAATTTTTTTTAAATAGGGGTGCCTGGGTGGCTCAGTCGGTTGAGCGTCTGACTTCGGCTCAAGTCATGGTCTCGTGGTCTGTGAGTTTGAGCCCCATGTGGGGCTCTGTGTTACAGCTCAGAGCCTGGAGTCTGCTTTGGATTCTGTGTCTCCCTCTCTCTCTCTGCTCCTCCCCTGATCACACTCTGTCTCCCTCAAAAATAAAACATTAAAGGGGCTCCTGGGTGGCTCAGTCGGTTGAGCGTCTGACTTTGGCTCAGGTCATGATCTCACAGTTAGTGGGTTTGAGCCCCACATCGGGCTCTGTGCTGAAAGCTCAGAGCCTGGAGCCTACTTCAGATTCTGTGTCTCCCTCTCTCTCTGCCCCTCCCCCACTCACGCTCTCTCTCAAAAATAAGTAAACATTAAAAAAATTAAAAATAAATAAAACATTAAAAAATTTTTCATAATAAAAAAACAAAATAAATAAAATGCTGTCTCTCCACTCTGATGTGCATCACCCATCTTTCCTGCTTTCTGTTTCTCCTTAGCACTTACGCTCACTAACACACTGTATATTTTACTTATCTATTTAATTATCTGTCTACACCCATAGAGTGTCAGCTTGCAAAAGGTAGAGATATTTGCTGCCTTATTCATCACTATATCCACAGTGGCTAAAACAGTGCCTGGAATGAAGAAGGAGTTCCTTACTTACTTGTTGAGTTAACAAATGGATGTTAACTGTATAAGGTTTTGCCAAGTGGAGCAGGCGGTAGAGGGAAGGTAAGGAAGACGATATTTTAGGTAGAAGGAAATATTCAACAGAAATTTATCAAGTACCTCTGCCAGGTATAGGACTAAATAAGCACAAGCAATGCCGTGATAAATGAGACCAACACAAACAAGTGTCTCCCTTTCCAGCATTTGTAGCCCAGAGAGTAGGGAGGTAATTGCAAAAGTGTATAAATGCTACAGCAGAGAAAAGAGAATAAGAAAATGCATCCAAAGGGCCCCATGAATGGATAGGTGTCCAGAAGAAGGGAAATCTAAAGCCAGGACCTAAAGAATGAGTCAGTTTGCAAGGTGTGGAGGAAAGGAGGCAGGACCAAGGAAGGAAGAGAATATGCAAAGACATAAAAGTGAGACACAGCACAGCATAATTGAGAAAATGAAGAATGTCAGGATGGTGGAGGTGGACGGTGATAAAGAACCAGATGGCTGGACAGGCAAGCTGGAGCTAGATCATGCAGGCCTCACAGGTGGTATCCAAGACGTCAGAAAGTTTGGAGTTTGTCCTAAAGTCACCGGGGAGCCATTAAACGTTCACCACTTGTCATGTGGGGCATTTTTTTTTTAATTTTTTTTTTTCAACGTTTATTTTATTTTTGGGACAGAGAGAGACAGAGCATGAACGGGGGGAGGGGCAGAGAGAGAGGGAGACACAGAATCGGAAACAGGCTCCAGGCTCTGAGCCATCAGCCCAGAGCCCGGCGCGGGGCTCAAACTCACGGACCGCGAGATCGTGACCTGGCTGAAGTCAGACGCCCAACCGACTGCGCCACCCAGGCGCCCCGTGGGGCATTTTTTAAAGGCAAGCAAGAGAGAAAGTCAGGAGACTGGTGAGGAGGCTGCTGAATCTCTACAAGAGAAGATGACTTGGGCTAGGCTGAGAATGGGGACGAAAATGAGATTTCAGAAACATTTAGGCACAATTAGGAAAACCTGATGACTGATTCTATGTGGAGGGAAAGAAAGAAATTAAGCATGATGCTTATTTATGGGAAAAAAAATTAAGAAAGGAAGAAATTAAGAATGATAAGGAAAAAATTAAGGGGTGCCTGGGTGGCTCAGTCAGTTAAACATCTGACTCTTGATTTCAGCTCAGGTCATGATCTTCCAGTTCGGGCCCCACATTGGGCTCTGTGCCGTTGGTGCAGAGCCTGCCTGGGATTCTCTCTCCCTCTCTCTCTGCCCCTCACCGACGTTCTCTCTCTCATTTTCTCAAAATAATAAAATAATTAAAAAAAAAAAAAAGGATGATCTGGTTTAGACTAGGGTGGTCAGGGCATTCTGGTTTGGACTCCTGTTCTATTTGAGAAGACCTACATCTGAGGAGGAAGAATAGAGTTCGAAGAGATAAAGATCATGCTCTTACTGTAGACAGTTTGAGTCTGGAGTGTCCGTGGAGTGTCTGAGTAAGCCTAAACAGCTGGCTGGAATGTTCTGGCAGAGAAATCGGACAGGAGATAGAGACGGCAGAATTATCAGCATATGAATGATAACCTCACCCCCAGGAGTGATCACCAAAGTTAGTGTGCAGAGTTAGGATTCTGATCCTTGGTGAAATCTGTGTCCCTGTTGAAAAGCAAAATTTGGTATGCAAATTCACATGCAGTTTTCTAAAGAGAGATTTCATACTTCCAGTTTTGATCAGATTGTCCAAGTCCCCCAAAGAGATTAACACTAAGAGCAAAGTAAGATGATCAAAGAGCCAAAACAAAGGCATGGAACTGAAAAGGCATGGGAAAAAAATGATTCTACTATTTAGCTAAGTTGTCTTTCTTCTCCTTATACATAGACTATAAGGGAGAAATAATCACCAGAATGGTAACCAAGAGTCAGACAGCAAACTGTGTTCCTCATACTAAACTGAGACAAACAAGCAAATTAAAACATCTTTTTTAAAAAAAATTTTAAGTTAATTTTTTTGTGAGAGAGTGACAGAGAGTACAAGGGGGGAGAGGGACAGAGAGAGAGACAGAGAGAGGGAGAGAGAAAGAGAGAGAGAATCCCAAGCAGCCTCCACACTGTCAGCACAGAGACCCATGTGGGGCTTGAACTCACAAACAGTGAAATCATGACCTGAGCTGAAACCAAGAGTCGGACACTTAACGGACTAAGCCACCCAGGTGCCCCTAAATCATCTTTTAGAAAAATAACTCAGGGCACCTGGCTGGCTCACTCGGTAGAGCATGCCACTCTTGATCTCAGGATTTTAAATTCAAGTCCCAGGGGCGCCTGGGTGGCTCAGTCGGTTAAGCGTCCGACTTCGGCTCAGGTCATGATCTCAAGATCCGTGAGTTCGAGCCCCGTGTCGGGCTCTGTGCTGACAGCTCAGAGCCTGGAGCCCGTTTCAGATTCTGTGTCTCCCTCTCTCTCTCTGCCCCTCCCCTGTTCATGCTCTGTCTCTCTCTGTCTCAAAAATAAACGTTAAAAAAAAAAATTAAAAAAAATAAATTCGAGTCCCATGTTGTGTGTAGACATCATTTAAAAATAAAATCTTATAATAATAATAATAATTTACAAGAGCTATAGGAAAGAAAAGTTCTCTATTTACTCTAGTGAACTGGAATAACACCCCAACCCCAAGTTCATTGGCAATATTACACTGTTACGAGGATCATTCTCAAAATCAACATGTTCCAGCACTCGGGCTGAGAAATAGTATGTGCTAAGAGTTAATGACCAGAACAGCTTTATCGAGATATAATTTACATGCCATAAAATTTACCTGGAAACTGTAGAGTTCAAACTTTTGTACAATTCAGCTCAATTAAATGTTTTTAAGCATATTTTACAGTTGTTTATCCATCACCACAATCTAATTTTAGAACATTTCATTACCCTAAAAAGGAACCTCATGCCCATTAACAGTCACTCTCCATTTGGCCACACTTTCTAACCCCTAGCCCTAGGCAACCAGGAATATATGCTCTATGTCTATAGATTGGTCTATTCTGGACAGTTTACATAAATGGTATCATAGAATACGTGGCCTTTGGTGACTGACTTCTTTCACTTAGCATGTTTTCAAGGTTAGTCCATGTTACAGGATGTGTCAATACTTCATTCCTCTTTATGGCTGAATAATATTATACTGTACGGATATAACACATTTTGTTTATCCATTCATCAGTTGGTACACATTTGTATTGTTTTCCCTTTTTAGCTATTATGAATAACACTGCTATGAATATTTGTATACAAGACTTCTTATGGATGCATGTTTTTATTTCTCTTGGGTAAAGGAATGGAATGTCTAGGTCACATGGTGATTCTGTATTTAATATTTTGAGGAACTGTCAGACTTCTCCATAGCAAGTGCTCCATTTAACGTCCAGACCAGCAATGTATGAGAGGTCCAATTTTTCCACATCCTTGCCAACATTTGCAACTATGTCTTTTTTACCATACCCATTTTAGTGGATTTGAAGTGGTAACTCATTGTGGTTTTGATTTGCGTCTCCTTGATGCAATGATGTTTAGCATCTTCACGTGTGCTTCTTGGCCATTCGCCTCTCTTCTTTGGAGAAATGCCCATTTAAATCCTTTGCCCACCATAGATTTCTTTTTAATTTTTGAGAACAACAGGCAGGACAGGCACTAGGTATTATCACAAAAGTATGAAAGATTATAAGAGAAAATAAGGATGAAAGTAAAGAAAAAAGAGCACTTAAGAGAGATTACAGGAGTCAAAAGACTAAAGGTCAACGAACGGCTCCAGTGGGCAAAGAATGCAAAAGCTGGGAAGATGGAAGGCTGCAGTCAGAGTGGGGCATTCTTGAATTAGTCTGAAGTGATTTTATAGGTGGAGCAGTAAAGGGTGATGACCAAAACCCAGGCTGTGACTACGGAAGACTGAATCCTGAAAGCCCCCACTGAGAAGAAATTCAAAGAGTTCCCAGGGCCAGAGTGAGAATCAATGAGACAGAATATGTGAAAGTGCTTTGTAAACTCCACAGATGTAAAGTTGGCTAAATTAGCCGTTTTTCCCATCTGGGTTAAAAAGGCAAGAAGCTTTGATAAGTGACTTTGAAACTTGTTTTGGAAGATAATAATCATGAAGATGATTATAATAAATAGCGGTTAACATCTACGGTTCTAGGCAACGTGCTCAGGAATAGACACTATTTATCATATTTATTCCTGAAAAACACCCTAGGACGTAGGTACTGCTATTATCTTCATTTTACAAATGAAGATCTTTAGGTCAAACATATTAATGTTACCTTCTCTAACGCAAATCATCATTGGTTAAAAATGTAAACCACAGTTGGTTATCTGTCTACTGAATCTACCCTTATGGGTATATCCCCAATTACGTGAAAAATCTTACCTATTATAGAAAAACTATAAATACTGTTCTCAAGGCACTGCTTTTATCTTTGTATCAGAGACTCAAATTTTTTGACAATCAAACATCCCCACTTTGGTACTACTTTGCTCCTTTAATGCTTCAACAATGTATAAATGGTTTCCTCTCCATAACAAAGTATAATATTTGTTTTAAGATATTTAACTCACCTAAAATTTATTTTGCATGGTATGGGATTAAAACAGTTTTCGATGTAGTTCCTTCATATTATCATTCAACAATGTCTTTTGTTAAACACTGATGGTATGAGTTTTTATTTTACTTATTTTCTCATATGCTACTATCAGTTTATTTCTGATATTTCTTTTTAAAAATTTTTTTTTTTAATTTTTTTTTTCAACGTTTATTTATTTTTGGGACAGAGAGAGACAGAGCATGAACGGGGGAGGGGCAGAGAGAGAGGGAGACACAGAATCGGAAACAGGCTCCAGGCTCTGAGCCATCAGCCCAGAGCCCGACTCGGGGCTCGAACTCACGGACCGCGAGATCGTGACCTGGCTGAAGTCGGACGCTTAACCGACTGCGCCACCCAGGCGCCCCTAAAAAAATTTTTTTTAATGTTTATTTATTTTTGAGACAGAGAGAGACAGAGCACGAACAGGGGAGGGGCAGAGAGAGAGGGAGACACAGAATCGGAAGCAGGCTCCAGGCTCTGAGCTGTCAGCACAGAGCCCGACGCGGGGCTCGAACTCACGGACCGTGAGATCATGACCTGAGCCGAAGTCGGACGCTCAACTGACTGAGCCACCCAGGCGCCCCTATTTCTGATATTTCTATTTTGTTTCTTCCATCACTGTTACTAACATGCATTCAGGTAGTCTTATTAATATGCTTTGGAGGTAAGCGTTGGTTTTGAATAGTAAAACTCCTTCTTGTTCCCCTCTAAACGACACAATCATTAATTAGACAATGAGTAGCCTTTCCTCTCTACCTGTTTTGTTTGGTCAATACACTAATTGCCAATATTTAAAGATCAGAAGATCAATAAGGTGCTATGGTCAGAATGTTGCCCCCCCCCCCCCCACATTCATATGTTGAATCCTAACATCCAAAGGTGATGGTATTAGGAGCCTTTGAGAGGTGATTAGGTCATAAGGGTGGAGCCTCCATGGGTAGGGCTAGTGCCCTTATAAAAGAGGTTCCAAAGAGATCCCTATCCCCTTCCACCATATGAGAGCACAGTGAAAAGGTGCTAACAATGAACCAGAAAGAGGGCCCTCATGAGAATGTGACATTCTGGTGTGGACCTTAGACTTCCAATCTCCAGAACTAAGAGAATTACGTTTCTGTTGTTTCTAACCCTCTCAGTCTGTGATAGTTTGTGACAACAGCCTGAACAGACTAAGGCGATAAGTCCTGTGTCCTCCCCTACTCTCCTTCCACCAATAGATTTCTGGCTTCTTTTGAAAAATGAGCATCACTGGGCCATCTACCCACATGCCAAAAATCAGACAGAACCAAGTAGAAGCTATCCTTTTATTGGGCACACACATATCAAGTTCAAAGTGCCCAACATTCCCTAGAGTCTTACTCCCAGCCCACTTAAGTGATGTACAGTGCCAGCTTAGCGGCCTTTAGATATGCAAACTCTGGTGAAACCCACAAGTTTCCCTTTCTACCTTCAAAGCCAGAAAGTTCACAATCAATTTGCTACTTAACTTCAGTAACTACACCTAGCCTAGATTTCTGGTCTAATCTCTTAACTTCCATTGTATGGCTCCCGATCTCTTATCCCCATTTAATTTACAACAGATGCACCTAATTCTAATCCTCTCAAGTTATTTTGTGAACAAGAATAATTTTTAAAAATGTTCCCCCCTGAAGTTCTTTCCTGCTCCTTTATTCTGTGATTTATACTATCAATCAAGTTCAATTCACCATCCTATCAGGATCTTAACTGGTATTGTATTAAATCTATAAATTCACTTTGTTAGTATTGTCATCTTTATTATATTAAGACTATTCAGCCAGGAGTAGAATATATTCTTATTATTTGTTTTCTTTTCATTCTATTAAAGTATTATAATTCTCTGTATTAGGCCCTGTATCTTGTTTGATTCTATTTTTTTTAATAAAACAAGTATTATGTTTTTCATTATATTTTGTCTAGTGATAAAATAAATGACTGAATTGAGTTAGGGTGTACTTCATAACCCAGGATTCAAGCATCTCATTTCAAGATATGTTTTTGTTGAGTCTCCTAAACATTCAGGTTAGTCACCTGTCGTAGGCAAATAGTGTTATTTTTATGTCTACTGACCTACACGCATTCCATTGATCTCTTTCATATAACTTGTTACAACTAGTTATTTAAAACAGTGTTATAAAAAAAGGTGATATCCTGATTTTAACTTGAAATAAACTAATTTTTTCCATAATACTGGTATCTGCCACTACCAGAAACTCCATCAGTTTCCTTTCATGTCCTCAGACTTAAAATCTCTTTTTTTACAAAGGTGTCAAGGTTATTCAACAGGGAAGGCAATCTTTTCAATAAATGAAGCTGGAATAACTGGACTTTTGTAGGGGGGAAAAGACAAACCTTGACCTCTTTACACCATATGCAAATATTAAATCAAAATGGATCATAGGCATAAACATAAGAGCTAAATACAAAACTAATAGAGGAAAATGAAAGAGGACTTCAGCTACCTTCATTATGACCTCAGTCTGTACTTTCTTTTTTTTTTTTTTAATTTTTTTTTTTTTCAATGTTTATTCATTTTTGGGACAGAGAGAGACAGAGCATGAACAGGGGAGGGGCAGAGAGAGAGGGAGACACAGAATCGGAAACAGGCTCCAGGCTCTGAGCCATCAGCCCAGAGCCTGACGCGGGGCTCGAACTCACGGACCGCGAGATCGTGACCTGGCTGAAGTCGGACGCTCAACCGACTGTGCCACCCAGGCGCCCCTCAGTCTGTACTTTCTAATTGATTAAGTTCTTCTTTCCAGCTTATTTCTTAACTCAGGCAAAAGACCCTGCAGGCAAAGCATCTCTGTGACGGGAACTGACACTACCCCCTCAAGCCAGCCCTGAGCCAGCATAACTCCATGTGATTGACCCCAAGACAACGATCAACCCAACCTTTACTGCCCACCTGCGTGTACCCACCCACCTTTGTCCTACATTTTCCTTATATAAACCTGGAAGTATTTTCAGCACTTTGGAGACAGTCTTTGAGATATTAGTCGGCTGTCTTCTGGGTGTTGGCCTCACAGAAATAAATTCCTTTCTTTTTCACCACTGCTTGTCTCTCTATCTTTGGATTTTTGTCAGGGGTGAGTGGCCAAAACTGGTGTGTTTGGGAACCCCCGGAGCCCTGTGCCCCAGCTGCAAAAACACAGAAACAAAGCTTTATGACTCTTTGGGCTATATCAGTGATTTCTGGTACAAAAAAACATGAGCCATTAAAAAGATACATTTTTGTGTGCGTGTTTTTTTAAATGTATCTAATAGATAAATCAGACTCCATCAAAATTAAAAACTTGCTTGTCAAAAGTTACCATTAAGAAAACAAAAAGGCAAACCACAAATTAGAGAAATATTTGCAAAAGATATACTTAACAAAGTGTGCCTAGTAAACAGAATAAAGAACTCTCAAAGCTTTTTAAAACAAACAAATGTGTCCAAAAATGTGCAACAAAAGATTTGAACAAATACTTCACACAAGAAGATCTACAGATGGTTAACCAGTATTTTATAAAAAGATGCTCATCATCACTGCTCACTAAAACATACAAATTAAAACTACAATGAACACTAGACCATCTGAACCCAGTCTGTCTGGGACCCCCGGAACTAGGTGCTCTGGCATCCTTGTGTGCCAGCTATAATGGGAATATAAAATGGTGCAGCCCCTTTGCAAAACAGTTCTGCAATTTCTTATAAAGTTAAACACATCCTCGCCACATGACTCAGCAATCCCAATCCCAGGTACCTATCCAAGAGTAAGGAAATACATATCCCTATAGTATCACGTGCACAGACTTCCAAAGTAGTGTTATTCACAATAGAAATTTTTTTTTAATGTTAATTTATTTACTTTTGAGAGTGGGGGAGGGGCAGAGAGAGAGAGAGAGAGAGAGAATCCAAGCAGGCCCTGGGCTGTCAGTATAGAGCCTGACACAGAGCTCGAGCTCACCAACTGCTAGAAATCACTTAGCGTGAGCTGAAATCACTTAGCCAACCCAGCAGGTACCCCCCCCCCCTTACTTTAAATAATTAAATGACCCAAATATCTCAAAACTGAACAAGTAAACAAAATGTGGCATATCCATGTGATGGAATACTATTCACTAATGAAAAAGGAATAAACTATTGTATTTAACAACATGGATGAATCTCAATAACATTATTACGCTATGTTAAAAAAAGAGACCCCAAACACAATATACTATATGATTCCATGTATATGAAATTCTAGAAAAGACAAAACTATACTGTCAGAAAGCTGATCAGTAGTTGCTTGGGGACAAGGACAGGGGAAGAAACTGGTGAGGGACCATAAGGCAAGCCAAGGGCCAAGCACAAGCTACCACAACCCCCTCCCCCAAGGTGGGATACGTGTGATATTGCTAAGACACTCCTGGCTGCCCAAGGACAAAGGAAAGGGGAAAACAAATGGTTAACTGTATCCAATGAAAACCTGAATACTGAGACGTGGGTGAGCTTGTCAGTTGGCAATGTGTCATGTGTATGTCACATACCAGTGTCAGGTAAGTAAATACCCTGACTCCATAGGAGGGAGAAAACAACGAACACTCTGCCCTTTGTACTTCTTCCATTGGCTGATTTTAATCTGCAGCCCTTCCCTCAAATAAACCAAAGCTGAGTATAACAGATTTCAGTGAGTTCTGTGAGGTTTCGTAAAGATGGTCTTGTGGACCCTTGAACTTGCAACTGGTGTCAGAAGTAAGGGTCATCTTAGAGACCTACACTTGCAATTAGTGTCAGGAAGTAAGGGTAGTCATGTGTGGACTGTGTACCCACCCCCCAACTTCTTAGTTGCCCTCAACACTCACATGCAGATGAATAAATAGATGGCAAGCGAATGACTTGAAATTTCAAAGTTGAAGTGGTTAATAATTACCTAAGCATATTACAAAGGTCATATCTATGAGCTTACATACAGTTACAAAAGCTTTTTAG
Organism: Leopardus geoffroyi; assembly: GCF_018350155.1. Taxonomy (NCBI): domain Eukaryota; kingdom Metazoa; phylum Chordata; class Mammalia; order Carnivora; family Felidae; genus Leopardus; species Leopardus geoffroyi. The sequence continues at coordinate 66,894,662 of NC_059342.1, read as the reverse complement.
AATCTTTACAGCTGCCTGGTTAACCTGGAACCAACCCAAGTAGTGAAAGTCTGGGTTGAGCACGTATAATCAGCTATTTAACTTAAATGACAGCAGCACACACCCAAGAAGGTAACACAGACAAAAACCAACCATCCCATCCTTGCCTCAGTGCATACATGTCATCTAATTCTAAGTGGCTTTTTTAAGTTTATTTATTTATTTTACGAGACAGAGAAAGAGAGAGGGGGAGAGAGGGAGACAGCATGAGTGGTGGAGGGGCAGAGAGAGAGAAAGAGAAAGAGACAGAGAGAGAGAGAGAGAGAGAGAGAGAGAGAGAGAATCCCAAGCAGGCTCCACGCCGTCAGCGCAGAGCCCAACGTGGGGCTCAATCTCACAAACCCTGAGATCATGACCTGAGCTGAAATCAAAAGTCAGACGAGCCACCTAGGCACCCCCTAAGTGGTTTTTACTTCCCTACTTAGAATCTGCAAAACATTTCAACTTTCAACTCCTACATTTTTCTAAGGTATGTAATTGAATCTCCTCTTTCAAATTGCTGGTGGTATTATCCATAGCAAGTAGTACCCTAGAGGTAGAATTATACTAGAAACACAGATGTTACCTTTGTAAAAGTTTTACAATTCAGGTTAAGGAGTAGTATGGTCACAAAATAGGACAAAAAAATTTTTCCAAAGATGCCTCCATAAATTTGCCTTCGGAAAATTTACCTATCATTTTCACAACTTTTTTAAAATTTATTTTTATTTATTTTGAGAGCAAGATAGCAGGCAAGTGGAGGAGGGGCAGAGAGAGAGGGAGAAAGAATCCCAAGCAGGCTTCAACTGTCAGCACAGATCCCAACGCAGGGCTCAAACTCACGAACCGTGAGATCATGAGGTGAGCCTAAATCAAGAGTCTGATGCTTTACCGACTGAGCTACCCAGGTGCCTCTCATTTTTACAAATTCTAACATTTTCCATGAGAGAAAAATAAAGTTTAGAAAAAACTGCATAAATAATACAATAAGTTTCTATTTAGAACATCATAAATGTTACTGTTTCCAATGCTTATAAATGTGTGGCAAAGTGAGTGCTCAAATGCAAGTTCAAGTTAAGTATCTATCTAGGCTGTTCTTTTTCATGCTGAGCCAAACTAGGTGAGGTGGTCGGTTAATGTTAGAATCAGAGACTTTGACAAGAGGCAAAGAGGACAGTGCTTTCCCTCAAAGCAAAGCCAAATCCATCAAAGGCTTAAAGTATCTCCATTTGTTCAAACTTAGAGATAGGTGATCTACTGAGCTGCTCTCAAGAATATTCTGAAAACTGTAAAACTCAAGCATTAGCATGAGGGATAAAATGCACTATCTCTCCCCTCCTAAGCCTCCATATCTCCACAAGACAGAGTTAGGAGATCTTTACTGTGGGTGCCAGTGTTCACCCAGCTTCAGCCTGACCTACAGAACTCCAACCTGTAGACTCAGCCCACAATATTCTTCAGCCAATGAGAACCAAGTTTGGTATTCTAATTGGAATTCACTAGTGATAGGCTCTTGAGCTACCGCTCGGTCCAAGAAGCCTTCATCACCACTGTGTATGATTTTCCCCCGCTAGAATGCAAGTCCTGCTCTGAACCTCCAACCCACCTAAAGCTCTAAAACCCCACTTAAAATGACTCTGTCCCCGAACCCCCAGTTATTGGCTGAGTGATTCTTCCACCCACGTAGACAATCTAGACCAAGATGCTACCCTGAAGAAGGCAAAGTTAGAGAGACTGAGGCATGAGAAGTACCTGATCCACGGTTGCTAAAGGAAATGGATCATGAGCCGCAGAATATAGGCTATACGATATATGGGCTGCCTCTAGAAACTGAGAATGACCCCTTGTGGACAACCAGCAAGCAAATGGGACCTCAGTCTGACAACCACATGGAACTAAATTCTGCCAACAGCTTGAATGAGCTGGGAAGAAAATCCGTTCCCCAGAGCCTCCAGAAGGGAACACAGCCCTGCTGACACTGATTTCAGCCTTGTGAAACCTGGAACAGGGAACCAGCTGAGCCATGCTGTGCACAGATTTCTGATTTACAGAGAACTTTGTTGTTTTAAGACACTAAAGTTTGTGGCAATTTGTTACAGCAACAGTAGAAACTAATATAGTGGTGGTTCCCCTGCCACCATCAACTTGCCTTATTTTTTTGTCCCCACTAGTCTGCAGTTAGGAACCTAAGAAACTGGAGTCACTGAGTTTCCAATACATAAGACTTCTAGGATGTCCCACATTGCACTGTCATGGCTTATCTGTATATTCCGTCTTCCCACTAAATGCAAGCTCTTCAAGGACAGAGATTATGAATGCCTTTTATTCCATTTTCATTACGCAAATGATATATATGGATTAATGAAAAATGAAGGGACCAAGTATAAAAGAAAATTAAGGCCACCCACATTTTTTTTAAGTAATCTCTCCACCCAATGTGGGGCTTGAACTCAAAACCGAGAGATCAAGAGTTGTGTCCTTTACTGACTGAGGCAGCCGGGCACCCTGAAACCATCCACAATTTAACAGTTAACCACATGTTAACATTTTCATGCCATTCTATACTTTCCTATATACTTGCATATTTTTATACATATAAATAAAATCATACTATATATGCTGTTCTGTAATATTCTCCCTTAATAACATTATGTGGCTATTCCATGTCAATGGACAGGATTCTACACCATAATTTTTCCATTCTGTAGTACCTCAGACTAGGCCAGGTCCTCCTATTACAACCTCTCTCATGCCCCACACCTCTCCCTTCATAACACTTTCAACAGCTGTAATAACTCTTGTGATCATATGATGAGTTTATTAAGTTCTGTTTTCTCCATTAGATTATAATTTCCATGAGATAAAAGAGCATGCCTCTTTTCCTCAAGACTAACTCTCCAAAGCCTAACCCAAAGAATATGGCCAAGAAATGTAATGCATGAATAGATGAGTTGTTTTTTTTTTTAATTTTTTTTTTCAACGTTTATTTATTTTTGGGACAGAGAGAGACAGAGCACGAATGGGGGAGGGGCAGAGAGAGAGAGAGACACAGAATCGGAAACAGGCTCCAGGCTCTGAGCCATCAGCCCAGAGCCTGACGCGGGGCTCAAACTCACAGACCGTGAGATCGTGACCTGGCTGAAGTCGGACGCTTAACCGACTGCGCCACCCAGGCGCCCCATGAATAGATGAGTTTAACCAAACCTCTTTTTTCAGCCATTTAGGTTGCCTCCTATTTTATTATTCCTAATAGAGGTCTCTAGCACACAGACTGTCAATAAGTGTTTGCTGAGAACTAAATAAAATAATAAACAGAATTTTAAAGAATGGTGAAGGACAGGGATGCCTGGGTGGCTTAGTTGGTTAAGCATCTGACTTTGGCTCAGGTCATGATCTCACAGTTCGTTAGATCAAGCCCTGCATTGATCTCTGTGCTGACAGCTCAGAGCCTGGAGCCTGCTTCCCATTCTGTATCTCCCTCTCTCTCCACCTCTCCCCCACTCACACTCTGTCTCTCTCTCTCTCTCTCTCTCTCAAAAATAAACAAACATATGGGGTACCCGGTGGCTCAGTTGGTTGAGCATCCAACTTCAGCTCAGGTCATGATCTCACGGTCTCTGAGTTCGAGCCCCACACGTCAGGCTCTGTGCTGACAGCTTGGAGCCTGCAGCCTGTTACAGATTCTGTGTCTCCCTCTCTGCCCCTCCCTCTCTCACACTCTGTCTCTCTCTTAATAAATAAACATTAAAAAAATGTTTTTAAATTAAAAAAATAAACAAACATAAAAAAAATTAAAAAAAAAAAAGAATGGTGAATGACAGACATTCAGTAAACAGTAATTTAAGTCATCAGGAAGACGAGACAGAAGTCCTAGGTCCATAAACATGAAGAACTAACTGTACTTGGCTGATTAAAGGATCCTTAAGGCAAGTAACTTTAACTTTACTTTTTCAGTTCTTTTTCTTGTTCAAAAAGGGACAGGTATGCATGGTCAACAAGATTTCATAACTCCTTAAAAGGTATTCAAAAAAGGCATGTTTTACATATTAACTAATTACAGAAAAATGTTCTTCCTAAAATAGATGGGTATACAGCATGGTGCAGGCCCAGGAAACTGGGCAATCTTGTTATGGGTAGTTTAAAGAGTAAACACATTCTCTAAATTCTACCGTATCACTACCAACCCCCAAATAAGCCTTTATAAGGTCATGGAGTAGACTGAATCAGACACTGAACCTATAGAGCCCTGAGCGTTAGGGAAAGTAATCAGGGGCCAATGATGTATCCACACAGAGATCTTAAACATAGAGAGTGTCTTTAAAAGAAGACTATTGTCTATTAAACAATCAACTAAATAAAAAGTAACATTATCAGTTTAAGTTACATATCTTCCAGTAAGTATTTAAAACACACAAACTGCGGGGCCTGGGTGGCTCAGTCAGTTGAGCGTCCAACTCCTGATTTTGGCTAGATCATGGTCCCAGGGTCGTGGGATGGGGCCCCATGTTGGGTTCTGCACTGACTGTGGAGCCTGCTTAAAATTCTCAATCTCTCTCCCTCTGCCCCTTTTCTCTGTTCTCTCTCTCTCTAGAATATAAAAATCAATCAATCACACACAAATGGTAGAAATGCCCAAATGTGAAATAAGAACGACGTATTTAATCATTAAAATGTCTGTTCTTTACCTGAGAGAAAAACAGAGAAAACTGCCTTCAAATTATTCAAAGCCTTCATAGATTGTACAGGTTTCAAAGTTTTTTTAGTTATGACTTTACTGATTTATGTAACCTGCCCCTTCTTCTCTGCATGTTCTACTAAAGGTCTTTCATCTTTAAAAATCCAGAGGGAGATGCCCCAAAAGTGAAAAGTGCGTGGGGGGGGGTGGTGGTGGTGGTGGTAATGGAATCACAGGAACTTACCACTATATAATACAAAGAGCACAAGGGCATGAAGAGTGGGGTGCTAGTCCTAATGCTACTGTTTCATCAAGCCACTGATGTTTCCTAGACCCCAGTCTCTTCACCTGTAAAATGAAGGGGCTCCGTGATCTCCAGGGCCCTTCCAGCACAAACCTTCTATACTGTGGATTTCTGGGGAACAAGACAGTTAAAGGAAAGAAGTAAAACTCACGCTAGATACTCTGCCACAGGTTACAAAGGTAATTGAAAAAGGTCTCAAATAAAATGCCCCCTAAAGATTTTACTTACAAATGTATGCCATCAACCTCCTCAGACCTCTACTTCCCGCATATCCTGTTAATACTGATTATCTGAAATCAGAGAGGCATTTTACGGTCAAAGAGCCTTTATCAGTGATTGGGGCTTTAAATGGCTTCCTCAGAGGAAAGATAAAAAGATAAAGAAGAAAGTTAGATATGTGCAAAAAATATATCTTTGGAACCTCTATGGAAAAATCAATATTGATAAGTGAGATATATCTCACTTATCTGACTGAGAAAATTACTTAAGAGTTACAAAGAAAGAGTTGCTAAACTCTGTTAGGGTTGTTTGCAGAATGGAGAAAAAAATTCTAATAATGATATAATACCTATATAAAAAAGATTAAAGCAGTTCCCTACATACGTGAACCTAGCTTTACAATAACCTATGCGTGTAAGAGTCACGGGCACCTTACCATAGCCTCTCCCGTCCCAGACACCCAGGACAAGGTAACATCCATGGAGGAAACACAACACCTCCCCTCATCCAATCATCTCTCCAGGGGCCAAGAGAGCTAGAGGTTTTGTCCTACTACAGTTCCCACATCCATGAATCCTGTATCTTAGAACTAGAAACAGCCCTGCTCTATTCAAAGGGGCTTCCCCTTTGGGAACAATTTCTATAATAATAATAATTCTCTGTCTAAAAATTGGCACATACACTGTAAAGCTAGCTTTATGGTTTTGAAAATGGTAGGCAATGTAGAATGTGGAGGAAGAGATGTTTTTGGAATTGTCGATCAGAGTTCAAAATATATTATTACTATCCCTCTCCCCACAAGCGAAAAAAAAGAAAGACCATAAGCCTTACCCACGTTCTCTAGCACCTCAGCTATAATAATAGCTCAGCTACAAAACAAGTCATTTTCCTCTCTGAGCCTTAGTTGGCACTCACCAATGTTTGATGGGGTACTTTAAGGAGGTTACACACTAGATAATCTTAAAGAAGTCTTTCATCTCTGACGCTATGTGGTTCTAAGATAAATGAACTTTCCTGAGTTAACCCAGGCTCAAAACCTTATTGATAGCATTGTTTCTACGCAGAAAAGTTGTACACATCTCAAACAACCAACTTAAAAGTGAACTTTGGGAACATAATCCATTTGAAGTTGGGGCCTTCTTGTATCTCATAAAACACTGTCTACCATTTTCCTATACATCCTTATTACTGCAGTAAATACATCGTCAGGTCAAAAATATTATCTGGAGAAAAAGAACACATTACAATAAGAATGGTAAGGCAATACAATACTGCCTTTTCTTTACTACTAGTGGAATTCTTACAGTCATCTTGGCATCTTAAATTTTCTGGTTAGAACAGGTCAAAGGCATTCCCTTTCCCATTTCTCTTCTAACTTTCTTCCTTCCTCTACTATTTCAATAAGCTACTATGGAATAACTCTTGGGTATTTAAATCTGGGAGCTAAACATGGCACTCGAGAGAGACAGAGTTGGGCAGGGTGCCGGAAGACTCTAAGATGCTCCAATTATTCCCTCCCCTAGAGTTTGGGTGGGACTTGGGACTTGCTTCTACCATGTAGAATATGGCAAAGGTAAAAGGACATCACTTCTATAATTATATTACATGAAATCTAACTTTCATCTTGCTAGCAGACTCTCTCTATTGATGCTTTCCCTCTCTGGCTTTGAAGTAAGCCGCTGTGCAGAGTGGCTCATATAGCATGCACCGAGGGTGGCCCTGGGCTGATAGCCATAAAGAGCTAAGGCTCTCAGTCTAACTATCTTGAAAGACCGAGTGCTGCCAACAACTACATGAGCTTGGAAAGGGAGCTCCCAAGCAGAGTCCCAGCCCTGACCAAAACCTCGATTGCAGTCCTGTGAGATCCTCTGAAGCAAGAGATCCAGCTAAGCCATACCCAGATTCCTGACCCACAGAAACTCTGAGATTCTAAATGTGTCTTGCTTTAAGCCACTAAGTCTATGCAATATTGTTACCTAGCAAATTATAATTAATGCAGGCAGAAGAAACACACGATATAATTGAAGAAGAACTTCAAGACAAGAGAAAAACAAATTTGAGACAGGAAAGTTCAGGTAATAAAAGATCGCTATGGGATAAAGTCTGTTTTGAAATATGTCATGAAGAGGTTAGTTGTGAGACCCCCCGGCCCTTACATCTTTCAAGAACTTAGGTTGGCAGCTGAGCGGTAGAGCAGACAGCACACAGACAGAATGAATATCCTGGACAAGACTACTACTACACGGAGAAGCAGTGGGAGAGGACTGAATAGGTACAAAGGGTCTATCTAGATCATGGGAAGCCTGGAATGGCAGGTGTTGAGTGGGCTCATTTATGATACTATAGGCATCAACACTAAACAAAGGGCTCTTGAGCAGGGAAATGACCATAAAAAGTGTTTTAAAGAACTTAATCCTATCACAGTATAAAGGATGGAGAAGATTAGAGATTAGAAGACCAAGAATAGATAATGCCAGCACAACAGTTGTCCTGAGGCCAGCAAACGTGTGGAGGAAAAAGGCTCATGCTGATGAATAACCAAAGACCTGCAAATTAAAACTATACAACACCATTTTTTGGTTAACCAAATTAGTGAAAAATATAAACTAGTAATACTAGCAAAGATAAAGCAATCTCAGACATTGTTGGTGGGAATGTAAATGGAATAGCCTTTTTATGGAAAGCCATATTCATCAGCAATATTTATTAATAATCTTAAAATATTCAGATCCTTAGACTTGATAATTCACTTCTTAAAAAAAATTTTTTTTTTAACATTTATTTTTGAGACAGAGAGAGACAGAGCATGAATGGGGGGAGGGTCAGAGAGAGAGGGAGACACAGAATTTGGAAGCAGGCTCCAGGCTCCGAGCTGTCAGCACAGAGCCCGATGCGGGGCTCGAACTCGTGAACCACAAGATCATGACCTGAGCCGAAGTCGGACACTTAACCGACTGAGCCACCCAAGCGCCCCGATAATTCACTTGTTAAAGAATATTTTAAGAAAAAAATTTATTTATTTTTTACCCATTCAAACACATTTAATTAAGTGCCTATTACATTCCAAATACTGAGGATATAGTAATGAACAAAACATACCTCACTTCTGCTTTCAGGGAACTTAGAAGAGGCAAACATTTAACAAATAAGCGCAAAAGTTTATAGGATACAATGAGAGATTATGTATTTATGTATGTATGCAAACTCTACACCCAACATGGGGCTTGAACTCACAACCCTGGGATCAAGAGTTGCAGGCTCTACCGACTGAGCCAAGTGGGCACCAGAAGAGAGAGCATTTTTAAACACTTGATTTAAAGTGTGAGATCAGGGGCGCCTGTGTGGCTCAGTCAGCTAAGCGTCCGACTTCAGCTCAAGTCATGATCTCACAGTTCATGGGTTCAATCCCTGTGTCAGGCTCTGTGCTGACAGCTCGGAGCCTGGAGCCTGCTTCGAATTCTGTGTCTCCCTCTCTCTCTGCCCCTCCCTCCTTGCGCTCTGTCTCTCTGTCTTTCTCTCTCTCAAAAGTAAATATTAAAAAAAAATAATTTGTGAGATCAGAAAAGACCCTTCTGGGAAATAACATTTATTTATTTTTATAATGTTTATTTATTTTTGAAGGAGAGAGCACAAGCAGGCGAGGAGCAGAGAGAGGGGGTGACAGAGGATCCACAGCCGGCTCTGTGCCAACAGCAGCAAAACCGATGTGGGGCTCAAACTCAAGAACTGTGAGATCATGACCTGAGCTAAGTAAGGCTGAACACTCAACCGACTTAACCACCCAGGTGCCACCTGGGAAATAACATTTATATTGAGAGCTGAAGGGTGAGTAGAATTTAGCCACGTGAAGAATGGGAGAAAGTTTTCTTCTTGACAGAGGAAATAATACTCATGAAGGCAAGAAAGAGTTAGTTTTATTCAAGATTTTTCTTTTTTTACAAAATTAGTTAATTAATTAATTAATTTGTTTTTTTAGAGGGGGTGTAAAGAGGGAAAGGGAGAGAAAGAATCTTAAACAGTCTCCATGCCCAGCACAGAGCCCAACATGGGGGCTGGATCCCATGACCCTGGGATCATGGCCTGAGCGAAAATCAAGAGTCACATGCTTAACTGACTGAGCCACCCAGGCACCCCTGTATTCAAGATTTTTAACCTATTCAACAAATATGTATGGAGATAGGTCCTAATAAGTATCAGGTACTAGGGACCGAGGATAAGAAACCGAAGAAAATAGTGATCCGGGTCAAGTTGAGGTAGTAGCAGATAAAACAGGTTTAAAAAATTGTATAGCTATAGTAGGGCCTCGTATTCATAATGAAGACAAAGATATATCAGGAAATGATATAGGAGGAAACTAATGCATGTGGCAGGAAAAAGAAGAAGATAGCATAAAGGTAACAAACACAAAGGCACTGTGTCTTCTTTCAAACCCAAACAGTATAGACTTACCTGAGAAAGATACGTTCAAAACGTATTGTTCATTAAACAACATATATACCATTTATAGGTAGAAACACTTAGATGGGTCGGTACTAAAATGTTTATATGCAGAGAAGAACAAGGAGAGATCAAAAATAAATAAACATGTACACACGAATTAAAGTGTAGCTATACTCGGGAAACTATTTCCCCTACAGCTATCCATGAATGGTTCCCAGCTCTGCTAAGCACTCAGGGAAAAGTAATCATTTTTTGGAATAAAAAGCAGGCTTTCTTTGTGAGAGGCCAAAATATACACACACACATACACACATATATGTGTGTATGTGTGTGTGTATATATAAATTAAAAATCGACCAAACGAACCTCCACAAGGTTAATGTGAAGAGTGACATTTACACAAACCTTCTGGTGAGAATAAGCTTGGAACCATCAGCAAGTTACAAAAGAAGCCATATACATGAGTATGACCTCATATGAGCAGCAGACCTGAGGGAAGAGAGCCCTTTTCCAACCTCCTAAATTATCTAAATAGTGATATTTTATGGTTGGTACATGTGAACAGTGTTAAAGAGTCAAACATGGGGCACCCAGGTGGCTCAGCCAGTTAAGCATCTGACTTCAGCTCAGGTCATGATCTCACAGTTTGTGGGTTTGAGCCCCATGTTGGGCTCTGTGCTGACAGCTCAGAGCCTGGAGCCTGCTTCCGATTCTGTGTCTCCCTCTTTCTCTACCCCTCCCCTGCTTGCACTCTCTCTTTCAAAAACAAACATTAAAAAAAAAAAAAAAATACGAGTCAAACAGTATTTGACAGCAAGAAACACTACCTACAAAAAAAAAAGATGTAGAATTCTGTACTATTTTTGCAACTTCTATGAATCTAAAATTATTTCAAAATAAAAAGTTTTATATATATATACATATATATAGGCTATCTTGTTACTAGAATACAAGGCTTAAAATTTGTGTTAATTTTATGAGGCAATCAAAAAATAGGATAAATGAAAATCCTCCAAATTACTCTCCGTGAGTCCAGTTTTTACTTCTGTCAAGGGATGCAGGTGCTTTATCAGGGGAAAAGCTCATGGTCTGCGTTTGATATTCCACTGACCAACCAGACTTTTGGGAAAATCATTTCAATCTCTCTAAGCCTCTGCTACACCTACCTCACAGCATGGTATCATATGCTTGCCAACTATGGCATGCTAGACAAATATTTATTATTATTATTTAAAATTTCATTTATTTGAATAGCATTATTCCTTCATTCAATGGGGAACTATCTTTGAGATATTACTAACCTTTTGGGTCTCTTCAGGTTTGTGAAATTATCAAATTAATCTTATATTTGCCGGTAGTGGCCATGACTTAACAAACAGATTTATCTAATAATAAGAATAGTTATCACATCCTGGAAAATGTTTCTTAAGACAACTATAGCCTAAAAAAATGTTTCTACTGCTTAGCCTTTTCCTATAAAGTTCATTAATTGAATTGGATAACCCATTACTTTAAAATTAGTTTGGTTAATTCTGAAGATCTGTATTTATTAGACCTGGCTAATCAAGTAGGGCATACATATACAGTGTGGAGAAATATACGGACATCATACCTAAAATATGTTTCATGAAATACATTTCCCTCACAGACATTAAAAATGAAGTCATAGCTCCTCCGAAGAAAAAAGACAATTAAGGAATTTCAAGACATTCAAAAGATGAAGCTTGAGAACTCAAAACAAATTTTAAAGTCTGACAAAGAAAATGTATCTTTTATAAAATTGGAAATTTATGCGTACTGTACTTATAAATGATGCATCACAAAATGTTTCATTATACCTTTAATGTTTCAAAATCCATTACCATCCCTTTCTCTCCCATCAAGTACAATCTTAGGAAGAAAAAATATTATGTTATTTCCTGAGTTAAAACTTTGTGTACAACCTATAGGCTAATGGGAAAACAGAGTAAAGGAATAACCCTCTCAAATCAAGCCTTTACTCGTTAAACCCTGAAGGTCACCCATTTTAACCTGGCAGCTCATTTTATTTCCTGGAAAATGTATTTAGAGACCAAAACCAGGAATGATTCAAGTGGACAGTTAAAAAACTAAAAACACCAACAGGAGTCATATGAAAATAATATCTTACTGAAGATTATTAGAAAATATAAAAGAGCAGGATTTTCTACCCCCGTTCAAAGTTTCCATGGAGTTCATTCAGCCAACAGTCTACTCACTTCCGGTGGGTGTGGTCCATGCCACTGTTTGGTATTGCTTCCAACTTTGCATTTTTCTGCCCACAGATATTTCCATAGCTGTCGTATCCTGACACTAGTCTCGCTGCTGCACCTGTTGCTACTGAAAAGCCACAAATAAATCCCTAGAAAAAAAAAAACAGAAAAAACATACAAATAAACCATTTCAATAGCAACAGTCACTACTTGATACGATAATGAGCTTCTTTTGTCTGTTGAGGGGAACAAAGAGCTATCTTTCCTTATTGCAAACACTATTCTACTGTTTTCCTTGGATTTCACATGAGCAGCACAAAGAAGTCCACAGGGAAACACTATTTACTACCATAACAAAACAAATCTCAAGCTTTTACATCATGAGATCGTCTTTGCATTTTATAATAATAAGAGCAGCTTCTCTGTATGGAACATCTGTTCTGTGCCAGGCTCTGTACTAGGTGCTTACCAGACGTTATCGCTAATCCTCATAATAAGGAAACTGAGGCCCAGAGAGGTTAAATAAGTTCTCCAAAGCCATAGAAGCTAGTAAAGATGAGAGCATAAAATCAAACCCAGCTTGTTTCATTCTTCAGCGGTTTTTGGTTGTAAAAGAGTTCTGTTAAATTAACAGCAACCGATGAAAGAAAGAAATTCAAAGAACAATAGGTACGTGGGTTTTGAATTATTACCACTTTGGTGCCCACAGCATTTCTGCTTCCTTCCTTCAGTAAAGCTGTATACAAGCCAAAAAGTTACACCATGAAACACTACTCTGCTTTTAATATTGCAGAGTCAAGGAGAGTGAGGCACTGGGTCTGTGTGCCACAAAGGTCACTTCATTTCATGGGAATATGATTCATCACAGTGCCCAAGGCAAATAAATGGTAGATGCTTCCGAACTGCATCATGCTTGCTAAATCAAGTATGCACGAAGAGCAGTAACAGCCTATATTCCACTGCAGGCTGGTAGGCATTAAGAATAGGAAGTAAGGTGAATCATTACTGATCAACCGAATTGGGAGAAAAGGCTGGGGCTAGAAAATCTTGCAATGTGGTCATTAAAAGGTAGAGTTTTGATCATCTTTACTGAAGTGGTTAATGAAGGCAGAGATTATCACTGTTTAACTTATCATAGCCAAGTCTCACGAGTAGTACTCATAGAAGCAGTCAGCCATGCTAGATCTCAGGGCTACGGTGCTAAGTACTGTCCTCACACACAGTTCCTACAAGAAAAGTATTTCCCCCCTTAATTACTTTCCTAAAAAGGCAAACAAATTCTTTTTTTCTGAATGACCCCTCTATTTTTATCTTGCAGGTAAGGAAAAAGAGTAAGGAGTGTGGCTCTAAATACTAGAAACTGCTTGAAACTACGGTTTACAAGAAAGTCAACTCCAGAAGTGGAGACTATCCCAGATTTGCCACTCCCATGCCTTCTGATCCTTGCCAGGTTACTTTAACTCTCCACACCTCAATTTACTCACCTGTGAAATGGAGATAATGACTGTGTAGCTCATAAGACTGCTGTAAGGATTAAATGAAATAATCCTGTAAAGTGCTAAGAATCCTGCTTGGCACATAGTAAGAGCTCAATAAATATTAGCTAGTATTGTTAGAAATGAGAACATGTAAAGGAAAAGACCATGGGCTCCAGGGGCAGATTAAGCTTCACTGAGAACTCCATTTTCTACTTGTGTGACATTGAACAAACTTGCTTAATGCTCTGTGCTTCAGTTTTCCCGTCTGTAAATTGAGGCTAAAACCACTTACCACAAAGGCTGCTGTGAGAATGACACGAAATAATGCATGTAAGTGTCCTGTTTCAATAAAAATATTAGTACCCTTCTGCCTCAAAGCTAACTGCTAGCACTAGGGTCAGGCACAGGCTGGTCAGGACTCACCTATGCACCCTCACCTTGTGGCCCACTCCCTCTCTCCTGACTCCTCCAAGAAAAATGCAAGACAATTAGTTCCATGTCAGGACTTCAAGCCAATATGAAAACATAAGAAAATAAAAAATTTAATCCCCTGCACACATACACATGTTCAAATCAGCATTCCATCTTAAGCAGATCCCTGAACCTATCATTGGGAAATTCTACACTGAACAAAAACTGGAAGTGGAGGTAAACATTAGGAGGTTGAACGGCTAATTTTCCAATACAGTTCTTTGACAAGAAGAATCACCAAGTAACAGAAAGGGAACCTAGAAAGATCTGGATTGAAACCCTCACTCTACCACGTACTACATATGCGACTCTGATCCAATTACCTACTTAGAGTACTTCCTCCTCATCCCTAACACAGAGCCCCATCCTCTATTTCACAACCCAGTGATGAGGAGTAAATGAAATAATGCACATCTAATCCCTCGCTGGTCTGGTACACAGCTGGTGACCAAGACATGGTAGCTGGTAGTGGGAAATCTGAATGATGAAGCCAGACCAAAGAGGCTGACAACGGTAATTGGGGACTAACCAAACACTCCTTCAGTTCTCTTCTTTTAGAACAAAAATTTCTAGGGGGAAAATGAGAAATACTGTAACTCTGTCACTACACAGAAACATTTAGACCACAATTACAATCTTCTTCCACTATAGTCAAAATAGCAAGGCCCTTGCATAATTAAAAGGTTATGTTCTTCTTTCACTTTTTATAGAAATTTTCTTATGTTTCATACGTACTTTGTGTCACAGATTCCTTTCAATGGCTTCTGATTTCCCTTTCTGACTATTTTTAACAGTACTGTGGGACATGTGAGGTTCTTTTTTTTTTTTTTTTTTTTTTTTTTTTTATCATAAGCCACCTCACATCCCTCTGGGATGTAGGCAGAGTATAAATTATAAATGTTACATATATATGGTAAAATGGGGACACTGACATATTTTCACACTGGCCATTTAAACTTCTTAGTAGTTTCCAAAAGCATTAGAGAAGAGAGGTTGAGAAGCTTCAGGGGAGAAAGGAAGGAGAATAGTAAGCTAAGAAGATAGGAAGAAACCATGACTGTTATCCCAGGGACTTCCCATATGGTACACGTACCTACAATGGAGAATTAGGCCAAATATAATTAAAAATACAATCTCCTTTAAAAAACAAAAAATTCTGAAATCCAAATGCAGGAAGCAATATAGTTTCAGATGAGAAAAAAAAATGTGGTGCACGAAATTAAAATAGGATGAGAGAAACTTTACAGAATGCACTCAATAATTTAATGGCTCTAAGCGGGGAGAGGAAGAGGCATTCAAGAGAAGGAAATCATATTAATGAAGCAAATGATAAGGGGGATGAGGAAAGCTTTTATATGCCTATAGAAGAGAGCAATCACTGCAGAGAAAGTAAGCCTATTAGTAAGGAAGAGAACCATGGCTAAAATCTTAAAAGGACTGAGTTACTGAATTGCTTTCAGAACAGCTATTTTGAGAGAGAGAGAGAAGGAGCAGACAAATCTAATCACAAACAGAAGGTGACTCAAATCAGATAAAGGCATACAGCGGTGGTGGATCCCATGCCACATCTGGCAAACTAGGAAGTACCTACTGCCTCAGAGGGAGACAGACAATTTCTGAACTGCACTCATTAGTTCAATTTAAGAAGGAGGATTTGCTTAGTTTCATTCACTAGTAGTCAAAAAAGGGGACACATTTTATGTCACAAGCATGTATGAATTTCAAACCTGGAGCCTTAAGATGCAACTGAGCAAGGCGAAAGCCTTAGTTTGGGTTTTGGGCGTGGAAAAAAAAAACGGTCAACAAAAACACATGTGGTGTGTGGCGGGTGGGGATGAAATACAAATCTAGTAAAATGTTTCAAAATAGAAAGATGGGGGAAAAGATTTATGTTTATCGCTCTGAAATGAAAGTATATCCAGGCTCTTTTTTCCCCCTTCAATACTACCTCCTTTAGTTCTATACCTAATCCTCTACCTCTATTCCTAAACTCAGTGAAAGCTTGGAATCAATCTCCTAATCACTAATTTGTCAAACCTTGAAGCAGCATTTGGCTTCTGTTCCTCCTTTTCTGAGAACCCGGAGACAAGGAAGGCTATTAGGACCTAGAAGACAGGACAAGAATGCCTGATGCAGGGGCACCTGGATGGCTCAGTCAGTTAAGCATCTGACTCTTAATTTCGGCTCAGGTCATGATCTCACAGTTTGTGGGATTGAGCCCCAAGTCGGGATCTGTGCTGACAGCATGGAGCCTGCTTGGGATCCTCTCTCCCCCTCTCTCTGTGCCTCCCCCGCTCACGTGTGCACACACACTCTCTCAAAATAAATACATTTTATAAAAAGAATACCTGATGAATAACTAATATTTATACAAACTAAAAAAAATTTTTTTTAATTTTGCCAATCTTCCAGATTTCTGGATTTCTTCACACATTAATAGGATGTATTACTCTAAGAAAGAAGAAAGAATCAATAAGCAAGAATGTTTGGAAGTCTAGAAAATATACACCCAAAAAGTATTTACTGAGCATTTACAAATGCAAGATGCTATGCATGGTACAAAAAGGTTAAAATATATAAAGTTTACCCTAAAATAACTGAAATGGGGGCACCTGGGTGGCTCAGTTGGTTAAGCAGCCAACTTCGGCTCAGGTCATGATCTCATGGTTTGTGAGTTCGAGCCCTGCATCAGCTGACTCCAGCTGGGAACCTGGAGCCTGCTTCAGATTCTTTGTCTCCCTCTCTCCCCCTCCCCCGCTTGAGCTCTGTCTTTCTCTGTCTCTCAAAAAAATAAACGTTAAAAAAAAAAAAAAAAAGAACTGAAATGTTCTCAAAAGGTTAGAAAATCATGCGGTATGAGGAAGCAAAATCAGATAGGCTCAGTTTCATGGGCAGCTTGAGCAATGAAAAAAAGAAAAAACACAAACAGGGAATACTAGACACTGAACCCAGCTCTGATACAAATACTCCCTATGATCTTGGGTAAGTCACTTTAAATTCGGAGCCTCAGTTTCCTGGGTTTAACTAGATTAATCTCTAAAGCGCTTTCCTCCTCTCAAAATTTATGATCCTAATGGAAAGCAGACACAAAGTAAAATTTTTCAGAGTATACTTGCAGGAAGAAGTATAAGCCCATTTGGTCCAGCATAGTGACCAAGAATACAAAAACAAGAGTAGGTTAAAAGCAAATCAATTTAGGGGTACATGGGTGGCTCAGTCAGTTAAGCATCCAACTCCCGATTTCGGCTCAGGTCATGATCTCATGGTCATGATATCAAGCCCTGCATCAGGCTCTGCGCTGATTTTCTCTCTCTCTCTCTCTCTCT